>NC_069728.1:18957922-19272922 GCF_027358585.1 Pangasianodon hypophthalmus
AAAAAACATTTCTTTAAGATTTCACTGGATAATTAAGAGTTCTTAGCCTGCAAAAGAAACTGTTTCTGATGGGAAACACTTTATAGGGTCCTTAACGAGGGACAACTGAAGAACCTTAAGGGGGTAGAAGTGTCTTCAGTCTTGCTAGGAAGAGATTCAATGCTGTTACTGTCTACAGGGGGTGCCAATAATTTTGAAACCAGATTTTTGAAGAAAAAAAGAAGAAAATCACATGATTTAAGAATGACTTTGTTGTGATAAAATAAAACAGCACAGTGTCCTCATGTATTTAAAGTTTAAAATATGATTACATGTGTTTGTCCTCATATATAAATATAAATATAAATATATTCATTTTTTTATATAAAGGGTAATAATTATGGAGTTGGCACTATTTCAAACTATTTCATAATCACAGTAAGTCGCAGCGTAATGGCAAAATATCTGTATCTGTAGAGTAGGACGACGTGCATCGTTGAATCTAAGTGTTTATTATTATTATTGTTATTATTGTTATTATTATTATGTTCATGATATAACGCTGAAACATGTAGCAGGTGCTGTTTAAACCTACGTTCACACCAGACATTCGAATTGAGATTTTAGCAATCCTGTGCAAATTAGATATGACGCTGTAAAGTGTGTGTTCCACAAAGATCAGTTCTCGGGATCCTACTTTTTATCACTCACACGTGATAAAATGTATTAATCGCAGATTTTACTCAGATCTGATTCAGCACAGATTATATATTCTTCATAAAATACAGCATTAATTTTAATTCTAAATCTAATAATACGGTAAATCCAGCAGTTTATTGAATTATCAAAAGCACAGGAGCTCAACTGTGTTCTTTATGCTTTTGCAGGGAAATTTCTTTACTGAGTAATAAAAAAAAAGGCTCGTACAGTCTGTCTTTCTGTATCAGAGCAAAATACAACAGTCATAATCTAAAATCATTACAGCTACATGCAGATTGATGTTCATGCTCAAAAAAAAAAAAAAAAACCTCCAGCACCAAGCCATCAATTAGTTTCTAAACATTTACAGCCTGTAGAAATCCATCAGCGCTAAGCTAACTCATTCTTAATCTCATTAGTGGTTTATTGCAAGCGCAGCACTCAGGTGATCGAGGGCTGTTTAGATATACACACACACACACACACACACACACTAAACAAAGGAGGCTACTATGGATTTAGAATTAACGTGACAGATATGTTAGGAACAGCAAACACTGCTGGAACAAATGAATCACTGGCTAAATTAAATTTACAGCCACATCATAGCTCAGAATATCAATTCCATGAATTCATCTGGATGAAGCTAACAAGGTTTCAGGTCGAAAGGTGTTGCAAATTTACTCGGTAAAGGAAGTGACCTGAGAGCTGGGTTGTGAGTGTTGCAGGTAGTTTTGGACTAAGGTTGCGGGGATTTGTTTTACTTTTTGGGGGGTAGTTTAACCCTTTCTAGCAGTACACTGGTGGTCCATTCTGCCGGTGGAATAGAAATCGACTTATCAGACATTTTCAATAAACAAATGAATTATTATAATGCCACAAGTCTGTTATAAGATTAGTCAGGACACTGTTGGGTTTCTGTGTGTAGAGTATCATGACTCTGTGTTTAGCTGCTGGTGAGCAGGATGAAGGGAAAGGGGAGGGGTCTGAGCCCTTCTTTCAAGAGCTGTTTATTTAACATTTATGGAAGGAGTCTCCAGTGTCAACACTTTGCAACAGTCCAAGCTCTATGTTTAAGTTTACGCTTTGTGTTTTCTTGCTAACGTGACAAAAGAAAGAGAAAAAAGAGAGACTGGTGAGTGAAAGACAGGAACTAATCACAGCATTAAAAGTAACTATGAATGAGTAAAATAGTGTGACATGTTGATCTTTAATAAATAAACTGTTTTAACTGCTGTGGTGTAAGAGAAATAAAACACTTTGGGACTTGCTGTTATAGGAAACTAATCTTCAGGGTAGTATCGGGAACGCCGCCGCCGCCGCCGTCATCTCTGGAATTCTTTCAGGACGTCTCCGTTGTGAATGTTTTGTTGTGCTCGGCTCGGGTTTTAACAAGTTAGACCTTGAGAGAACCTTGAGTTATATGAGATGCTAACCCTACTAACAGATTACATTATGAGGAAATCCATGAGCGTAAATCCATGTGTCTGCGTCTCATTTGGATTTTCAGTGGCAGTGTTAGTGCATCGGCATTCCTCCTCGCTCAGTCTGGCTCGAGCGCTCATGCCCGTCTGGCATCTCCATCATACCCTCGGTGATTGAGACTCCCAACGCGCCTCTTAAGCGCAGGTCTGGAGGTCTACAGTATAAATCAGACAGGCTTATTAAACCTCAGCGAGCGGGTGTTTTTATGTCCGTTTGGCGTGCGCTGAGCATTAATCAACCCTCTGAGGAATCACACACCCGTGGCTTGCTTCAGAGGGCCTGGTGTGGCATAACTTAACCTCCTTCCCTTTCCCCTGTGAGTGAGCTCTCACTAACCCTGAATCGCCGACATTAAAAATGTATGGCGGCGTTTATCTGCAGCCACCAATCCCCAGTGCGACGCCCAGCTCCTAATGCCGCTGCTGATGCGGTCACTTGCCCCTTTGTTGGATTATAATTGGCTCTCACCTGGCAGCTCTGTCTCCTCGTTCCCCCCGTCAGTCTCCGCTTAGACCACCTCATTCGCTTTCCAACCAAAACATTCATTTCCATTTGTCCTGGTGGACCGTGTGTTTACAGCGAAGGGGGAGCTGAATAAATTCACCTCGCAGTGTTTGCCCAAAGCTGGAGAAACTACACAAAAAAAGGGCATTCTGCAAAAAAAAAAAAAAAAAGTGCAAATGTCCAGGATGCAGGTCTGACTGAAGTGGTTTGATGAAGCAGCTAATTACCAGCGTCGTAGAGATTCAATTTTCTCAGCTCAAGAGGATACTCGGGCCAAACCCTTCTACATGACACACACATAATCAGCGTGAAAGAGCAGGAATCGATCACCTTGAAATGAAATAAAGTAACGGAGAGATGGATTGGAAAACCAGGACAGAAGGAGAAGAAGGAATTGCAGGGGGGTGGATTTGTGAGTGCTCGGGAGGCAATTTGGCAACATAAATTACTCACTCTCTCTCCCGTGGCTCCAGTCGCCCTGATCCGAAGAAACCGTTCATTAATCTGCTCGGACGTGTCATGTGCTCCGGGGAAGTGACAGGTCACTCCGAAAAAAAAAGACAGGAGCCGTGCACAGAGCGTAGCTTAATAGGCTAAGATTGTGAACTCAGGGTGTGGGGCTTGAGTAGAGACATTTAAATGAAATTTCTAGAAAAGAAAAATAACGATACGTGGTTGCATTAATAACCTGTTGGTTGTCATGGTGAAGCAGAGGAATGATGCTTACGCTCATTGTCGTTACTGACAACCATAATGTAAACTCCTGCAACATGGCAACCGTACAGTTTGGTAGGATGGAAAGCGAGGATATCGGGGCTGAAAGGGATGTTTGGTTGTTGTTTCTCAGTAGCGAGAGATTTTTTTTGTCTTAACTTTAAGAGAGAGAAAAAAAGACAGGCTGGTGAGGGAATGACTGTTTATAGCTGCTATAACGTACGTGAGAACAGGAACAAGTTTCTTGAATATTCCACAATATTAAATGTAACTTTAAACGGATAAAAACTAAGACGTGTCATACTAATTAATTGTTGGCAAATCGCTGTAGTAAAAGGGGGATAAATCACTTCAGGACACGCTCTCGGGTGGTAACGCTAACACGGCTTTAATCACATCAGCTTGTCGTTGGTTATTTTCCTATAACAGCACACCTTCAAGGGATTGATTCAGTGTATTGTATCACAAAACAAAGCCCGTGAAAGCTGGAGGAGTTCCTCTGGAGGTTGTGAAGTGGGTATTAGTGATGGACATGATTCATAAAATACTACTTGAAATTCACAGATTGATTTTTAAAAAGAATTCTTGTTAAAAATTTACATAGTGCTGTTGTTGGTCTTCCTGACTGAGTGAACTATTGAGCACAAGACACGGGGAGGTTGTTTTAATGACGGCCAAGCAAAGCCAAGGGTGCCATTACTTTTGTATATATATAAATAAATAATACCATGTTATACCTTATTTAGTGAGCATACTGCATATAGTGAATAAGAAGCTGTTTCTAACTCTAAGGAAGATTCTATGTGGAAAATTTCACTAATATCACTAACAAGAACACGTTACTGTAAGTAAATAATGTTAGTTTGTATGTTGGTTCCTAAAATCTACCTTCATACACAGTCACTGGACACTTTATTAGGAACACCTGTACACCTGCTCACTGCACTTATCCACTCACTCAAAGCATAAAATCATGCAGATACAGGTCAAGACCTTCATTTACTGTTTCCATCAGACGTCAGAATGGGGAAATGTGAGATCTCAGTGACTTTCACTGCGGCTTTGTTGGCGATGCCAGACAGGCTGGTTTGAGTATTTTTGGAAACTGCTGATCTCCTGGGATTTTCACACACACATGCATACACACACACACAGTCTCTAAAGTTTGCACAGAATGGTGTTAAAAACAAAAACCTCCAGTGAGCGGCAGTTCTGCAGGCAGAAAGGTCTTGTTGATGAGAGATTAGAGATAAGAGAAGAATGGATAAGCAGCAGAAGATCACATCGGGTTCCTCTCCTGTCAGCTAAGAACAGGAATCTGAGGTTACAGAGGGTACAGGCTCATACTGACTGGACTGATGAAGGATGGAAAAATGTTGCCTGCTCTGATGAATCTTGATTTCAGATGGTAGAGACAGATTTTGGCAACAACAGCATGAATTCATGACCCCAACCTGCATTGTGTCAACAGTTCAGGCTGCTGGTGGTGGTGCTGGTGCTGGTGGTGTAATGGTGTGGGGAAAGTTTTCTTTGCGCGCTTAATACCAATCGAACGTCTGAGTGTTGTCACTGAAAACCTGCATCCCTTTATGGCCACAATTTATTCGTCTTATAATGGCATATTATAATGGATAATGTCCCAAAGTCATCTCAAACTGGTTCCATGAACATGAAAATGAGATCTGTGTGCTTTAATGGTCTCCAGTCACCAGATCTGCATCTGATAGCACACCTTTGGGATGTTATAGAGCGGAGATTCAAATCTGTAGCAATTATGTCATAATGTCAAAATGGACCACAATCTCACAGGAATATTTCGAACAGCTTGTGGAGTGTGTTCCGAGAGTATGGTGTTCCTTATAAAGCGTCCAGTGAGTGTCCATCTAATATACATGAAGACGCTTTTTAAATTAATAAAGCCTTTTAATGTTGGAAACATGCTGCGGTGTAAGAGGAATAAAACACGTCAGGACATGCAGTTGTGGGAAAATATTCAACTTTAGGCTGGTAACAGTGACTCTGCTTCATCACAACCCTAAATAACAGCAGAGTGTTTTATTCATTACCTGTTTTTATAAACGCAGAATGTGGTAAATGCAGATTAAAAATAAACTTCACGTCATATCAGAAAATCCGGGAGAAAACCAAATTATTCTCTCCTGGATTTGCGATGCTTCAAACACGTCCCTACTGTATTATTCCAGGTCGAAGTGGATTATCAGTGGTGATTTATACAGGAACATGACGCAGTCATATTTTTGGGCTACAAACACAAACCACAACAACAACCACAACAACAACAGCAGCAGCAGCAGCAGCTCCTGTGGGCGTAGGCTTCATTTCCATTGATTCACAGGAGCATGATGAGATAAGGATAAAAAAATAATTCATGCTGGAGAAGGTGCAGATTTAAGAGCAGTGATGAAAATGTTGTTGTTCAGAGAGCAATAAGCTGTGCTCATCCCCATCACCGGGACCTGATTTGCAAAAAAATAAAAAAATAAAATACAGGATGGTAGATTGGATGTCAGGTGGTGAGCTGGCGAGGGCGAATGGGGCTTATGTGCTCATATGATGCTGGATTTTAGGTCACTGTGTATATTTTTGTGGGTATTTTATCTTTTAGATGATGGATGCGTTATATTCTGTGTCCTCTTTTGCATTCAAGTGTTAAAGTTTTTTTTTTTTTTTCTAACAGTACCATCTCAATAATTAATGTTAAACAAATGTCTGAGAGTTCACTCCTCCAATCATGACCTGCCGCTGCTCTTCTCTGCTCTCTCTCTCCACCCGCTTCCACACTCCTGCTGTTGCATAAGAGGATATAAATATTTCAGCGGAAGTGTGTTATTCTGCTTTCTGCCTTCTGAAAGCTGCTTTCCGGATTCAAAAAAAAAAAAAAAAAAAAAGCTTCGTGTTATTAAAAAAAAATTTGTTAAGATGGACGGCTCTGGTCGTTCTGGCACAAAATGCCTAGGGTTAGTTACCTGATTGTGTGCACCTGTTTTGTGTTAGTTCCAGATTCATTCGAGACCATATTCAGTCATTTTCAACTCACTGAGTTGTCGTAAAAACTACATTTTGACCAAAGTAGTATGACGTGATGTTTTCTGAATGCTAAGAAAGATCAATAAACATGACTGTAAATGTGAGATACAACTGGACAACCGATTAAAGAAGGGCAATAATAACGATTCCACCAGGGACTTCGCACTTCCTCTGTTTCTCACGTTGGTCACAAACGAAGGATTCAAAATATTCAATATCAAAATATTCCTCATGAGGCTTTCACCGGAGTGGAACGTGTAAAGAGTTCCCATGTTTTGGTCGTATCGTTCTTCTCTGTTTGTGATTTTTCCCAATATTTTTCATCAAATGTGTTTTTAGTCTAAAATGAAGTAGCACACCTGACAGTTGACTTGCTGTTGACTATTTTTATTCCTAATTTTTATTGATTTTACTGATTAGTTGCTGCAACCATAGTGTAATTAGTGATGGACATGATTAGTAAAATACTACTCAAAAAAACTTCCTTCCTCCCTCCCTCCTTCTTTCCTTTCCTTTCCTTTCCTTCGTGCCTTCTCATTTTCTTGTATTACATTTCCTTTTTATTTCTTTTTAACATATATATTCTTTCTTTTTTCCTTCTATTCATTTTTTCCTTTTCTTATTTACATCATTCCTTATTTCTTTTATTCCTTTATTTCATCAAATTTGCAGATTTCAGCACACCGAATGACGTAGTATGAAATCTGCATCAAATTCATACATCCTCCCTTAATTCTTTTATTCCTCCTTTCTTAACTATTTCCTGCTTTCCTTTTGTCTGTTTTGTGTTACATTTTCCTTTTTATATACATGTTCTTTCCTTTTCCCTTCTTTTCGTTTCTTTCTTCCCTTTGTAGCAACTCGATGCTGCAGTGAGCTGAACACAGACACAGAGGAGGCCTTATTTAAATCTTTTGTTTTATTCCTCATTTCTTAACTGTATTCTTTCTTTCTTTCTTTCTTTCTTTTTGTGAGTTCTTTCAATTTCCTTTTTATGCATGTTTTCTTTTTTCCCTTCTTTTTGTTATTTTTCTTCCCTCATTTTCCATTTTCCATTTTCTTTCTTTCTTTCTTTCTTTCTTATTTTGTACTGTACTTATTTTTTATTTCCCGTTTTCATTTGTTTCCTTTTTATTTTGCACTTTTTATTATTCTTTCTTTCTATCTATTCTGTCTTTCTTTCTTTTATTCTATCTTTCTTCTTATTATTTCTTTCCCAACCTCTATTTGTTCTGTGTTTTTCTGTTTTCTGTTTTTCATTCTTTCACTCACGCGCAGGATTCCTGAACGATATATCATTTCTTTTTCTGTCTTTATATTCTGTAACTGTTAAGTTTGACCAATCAGTGATCTGCACAGTGTCTAGCTCCTCCCACACGTGCCTGTTCAGAGCTACAATAATAAAAAATAATAACAAAACGTGTGATAACGGGCTGATTGTTCTGTTCTGTGTGATGTAAAAACACATCGTCAGTGTGTTCCTGTCTCTCCACAGACGGACTGCTCCAGCGACAGCGAGAGTGAAGATAACTTCATCGTCATTCCTCCTCGTGATCACCTGGGCCTGGCCATCTTCTCCATGCTCTGCTGTTTCTGGCCTCTGGGCATCGCAGCCTTCTACTTCTCTCAGGGGGTGAGTACAGAGCACGTCTCTCTAACGTCTCTCGTACATTCCACTAAATCAGAGCGTGGAGCTGGTGAGGAGTTCTGCTCCATCCACACACACACACACACACACACACACACACACACACACGTTCACATACTCCTGCTCCTGCTCACACGTCATTAACGAGGCCACTGTAGAGGAACATCTGAATTTCTCCATCTGTCTCGTTTCTGTCATCATGAGAGCATTTTCCCTTTAATGCCTGCTGTGAATCTCTCGCTTCATGCACATGCTCAAGAGTCTTTACTCCACCCTTCATCATCTTCCTCAAATCTTAAGAATTACTCTTCTTCTTCTTCTTCTCTTCTTCTTCTTCTCTTCTTCTTCTTCTTGCCTTCTTCTTTTCCCTTTAAAACACACTGATAAAATGTTTCGAATTTTCTCTCATCTTCCTTTATTTATTCTCTTTTTGTATTTTTTGGTTTCTTTTTTTTCTTTCATTCTTCTACTGGTTGTGTCCATGTATAGCTTTCTTTCTTTCTTTCCCTCTCCATTATATTTCCTTCCTCCCTTCTTTTCATTTATCTGTTCTCCCATTATAATCACTCATGAAATGTTCTTTCTTTCTTTCTTTCTTTCTTTTCTAATTTTTGAACTGTGCTTTCTTTCAGGTGTTATATTTCCTTTTCCTCTCCTTAACGTTTTCTTTACGTTGTTTCATTTCTGTTGTATTCTTTCATTCTTCTGTTATGTAATTTTTTATTATTTTGCTTCTTTCTTAGCTGTTTTCCGCATTCCTGTTTTTTCTCTTGTTTCTCGTGTTGCTTCAGCTTTTATTTTGCATGCTGTATGTTTATCAAGCCGTCCTTTTCTCGGCATTTTTTTATTATAAAGAAGGAAACATTTTCGCTCCTGTGTGCCACTGAGGCCAGGGCAGGCGGAGGCACCGCTAAATGATCTTGTCAGAAGCTAATTTCATTCTGCTGGAGTAATTATGATAATAATGGTGGTGTTTATAGAGGAGCTGAATGCAGCAGGTGGAGAAACGGGGGCTGGTTTAGTGTCTGCTTCCTCAGAGACCTGAATAAACTGTCTCACCTCCACAGCTGAGCACGGCACAGTGTTAACACCGATTACGCCCACTCCGTCCTACTTCTCCTCCCTCAACGTCCCTGCTTCCACTCCCTCAGTGTCCCCCTTACCTTCCCTCCCTCAGCGTCCCTGCTTCCACTCCCTCAGTGTCCCCCTTACCTTCCCTCCCTCAACGTCCCTGCTTCCACTCCCTCAGTGTCCCCCTTACCTTCCCTCCCTCAGTGTCCCTGCTTCCACTCCCTCAGTGTCCCCCTTACCTTCCCTCCCTCAGCGTCCCTGCTTCCACTCCCTCAGTGTCCCCCTTACCTTCCCTCCCTCAGCGTCCCTGCTTCCACTCCCTCAGTGTCCCCCTTACCTTCCCTCCCTCAGCGTCCCTGCTTCTCCTCCCTCAGAATCCCCACTCCTCCTCTCTTCCTCAGCGTCCCTGCTTCCCCTCCCTCAGCGTCCCTGCTTCTCCTCCCTTCCTCCCTCCATCCCTCCTTCAGGGTCCCAGCTTCTCCTCCCTTCCTCAGCATCCCTGCTTCTCCTTCTTCCCTAGCAGCGTCCCCGCTTCTCCTCCCTCAGCGGCCATACTTATCTTCCCTTCCTCAGTGTTTCCACTTTTCTTCCCTCCCTCCCTCAGCGTCCCTGATTCTCCTCCCTGCCTCAACATCCCCACTTCTACTCCCTCCCCCAGCATCCCTGCTCCTCCTCCCTCCCTCAGCGTCTCCGCTCCTCCTCCCTCCCTCAGTGTCTCCGCTTCTCCTTCCTCCCTCAGCGTCTCCGCTTCTCCTTCCTCCCTCAGGGTCTCCGCTCCTCCTCCCTCCCTCAGCGTCTCCACTTCTCCTCCCTCCCTCAGTGTCTCTGCTCCTCCTCCCTCCCTCAGCATCTCCACTTCTCCTCCCTCCCTCAGCGTCTCTGCTCCTCCTCCCTCCCTCAGCGTCTCCGCTCCTCCTCCCTCCCTCAGCGTCTCCGCTTCTCCTTCCTCCCTCAGGGTCTCCGCTCCTCCTCCCTCCCTCAGCGTCTCCACTTCTCCTCCCTCCCTCAGTGTCTCTGCTCCTCCTCCGTCCCTCAGCATCTCCACTTCTCCTCCCTCCCTCAGCGTCTCCGCTTCTCCTCCCTCCCTCAGTGTCTCTGCTCCTCCTCCCTCCCTCAGTGTCTCCGCTCCTCCTTCCTCCCTCAGCGTCTCTGCTCCTCCTCCCTCCCTCAGCGTCTCCACTTCTCCTCCCTCCCTCAGTGTCTCTGCTCCTCCTCCCTCCCTCAGCATCTCCACTTCTCCTCCCTCCCTCAGCGTCTCTGCTCCTCCTCCCTCCCTCAGCGTCTCCGCTCCTCCTCCCTCCCTCAGCGTCTCCGCTTCTCCTTCCTCCCTCAGGGTCTCCGCTCCTCCTCCCTCCCTCAGCGTCTCCACTTCTTCTCCCTCCCTCAGTGTCTCTGCTCCTCCTCCGTCCCTCAGCATCTCCACTTCTCCTCCCTCCCTCAGCGTCTCCGCTTCTCCTTCCTCCCTCAGGGTCTCCGCTCCTCCTCCCTCCCTCAGCGTCTCTGCTTCTCCTCCCTCCCTCAGTGTCTCTGCTCCTCCTCCCTCCCTCAGTGTCTCCGCTCCTCCTTCCTCCCTCAGCGTCTCTGCTCCTCCTCCCTCCCTCAGCGTCTCCACTTCTCCTCCCTCCCTCAGCGTCTCCGCTCCTCCTTCCTCCCCCAGCATCCCTGCTCCTCCTCCCTCCCTCAGCGTCTCCGCTCCTCCTCCATCCCCCAGGGTCTCCACTTCTCCTCCATCCCCCAGGGTCCCTGCTTTTCCTCCCTCAGTGTTCCCAGAACAGCACTTGTTTTTTTTTCTTTTCTTTTGCACTCTCTTTCCTTCTCTTCTGTTATATGTTGTCTCTATTGTTTCTTTTCGTTTGAAATATTTACACAATGTGTGTTTTAATGTCTTTAATTCTTCCTTTCCTCCTCGGTTCCGTTCAGCTCTTCGTGAGCCGCAGTGTTTCCTTTAGGAAATGTAGTTAACAGGGTCACTATCCATTACTACGGCTAGTCTATAATCTGTATCATCTTAGCAGAAATTACAGAGATAATTGGGGTAATAATTACATTAGCATGTGTTCTCATGTCAGACTAATCCCCTCTGATTAGGGCTTAAATCTGAGTGGTTCTTTTTTTTCCCCAAACATGGGCGTCGGCTTCAACCCTGCGTTAAACAGCTGTGTATATCTTTCATTCTTTACATCTCTGTACTGTTCTTTATCTACAGTGCGATACTGATTCAATTAGCCGTATGACTGTGCATGTGTGTGTGTGTGTGAAAAAGAGAGAGAGATTAGGAACGATTTCTTCCAGTGAATGAAAAGTACCAAAAATGTGTTTGCACAGCTCGGAGTTCAGCATAGCCACA
The DNA here is from genome assembly GCF_027358585.1 of Pangasianodon hypophthalmus. Lineage (NCBI taxonomy): Eukaryota > Metazoa > Chordata > Actinopteri > Siluriformes > Pangasiidae > Pangasianodon > Pangasianodon hypophthalmus. The sequence goes on from NC_069728.1 coordinate 18,969,418, forward strand.
CCGGTGGCCGAGCAGCGCATTATTGACTGTCACAGAGTGAAGGAGTAAAAAATCGATATTGTTTTCCTGGGATTAGGAGGTCATTCACACACACACACACACACACACACACACACACACTACAGTCACACGGGATTTGCAGCTCACAGTGTGTGAAACAGCAGCTAAAACAGACATCAGCGTGTGAAAGGCCACGACAAATAAACACCCAGCCACAAAATAAACTCCAGTTTTCCTGCGATATGTTTGCAGAAGGAAGACGAAGGATGTGATATGTGAGTTAATAACACGGAACGGCGATCAGACGGAGCTTTGAGCTTCATTTAGGCTGATGTGCTCTTCCTGTCTGTCGCCATCTGCTATACGAATCTGAATTTATTTAAATCACAAAACTGCAAGGAATGCGAATGCAGCGGAGGCTTTGGATAAAACGTCGCATTTGTACTTCGTCTGGTGTAGTGTGTAAGGAATAAAACACGCCATGTCACGATGTTAGAGGAAAATAATCAATGACAGCGTGGTGTGATGAAGTAGAGTTTCTGTTACCTCCACAATATTGATTATTTTCCTAACAGCACGTCTCCGAGTGTTTTATTCCTCTTACCACAGCAATTTGTCAACAAATACAATTATTAGAATGACACATCTTACTTGTTTTTTATCCGTTTATAGTTACACTTTATGCTGTGCAACATGAGCAGTCACCAAAAGCAGCCGTTTCCTCACCAGCCTCTTTTTTCTCTCTCTCTTGAAATAATAAATCGATTGATTTATTATTGATTAATAAATCTTATTAATGTTTATTAAGAAATTTAAAAAATCCCCCAAAAAAATGCAGCTTGTCATGTTACTGTAAACCGCAAAGAAGCGTAACCTCCTGTGTCCCGAAGGAGTCGGAAAACTTAAAGTTACAGCTTTACCTCTGACACTGGAGACTCCTTATAACATAAATGTTAAATTAACATCTCCTTACAGAAAACTTCACCACATCAACAGTTTTTTAAGAGAAAGTATTTTCTCATGCATTTTTAACATGGAAATGGATTCACCGTTTGTAGTAGCAGCTCTAGGATATTGCTGTGAGACCTTGAATGTAAACAAACTGACAAACTGACATGTTCTTCATGTTTTCTCCATCCATCCAGCTCCATTCACGCAACCCTGAAAGCCTCGTCCTTGGGGAGCGTCAAACCAGGACTAAATAATTCATGAATGAAATTGATTAAACAATTACAATGTGGACATCGCGCGAAAAGAAATTAAATGAGAGCAAGGCCGCAGCCTTCAGCTCCTGTTTCTTCCCACACACGCACACACACACACACACACACACACGCAAACACACACACACGCACAGTTTGGGGAATTGAGTTACTAGAGAATGTCGATGAGGAATACACAAATGATACAAGTTTTTTAAAAAAGCTATCAGTAGAAACTATAATGCACATTCATCACATTCATATGTTGCCATGGATACTAAGCGCAACATCTCGTCTACCTACTTTCTTGGATTGTCCTGCTATTCATGACGTTAAAACAAAAGAAGAGCTGCTTCGCCGCGAAAGCCAAGGCCGAGCGGAGAGCAGCGGAACAAAGAAAATTACACTCAAACGCAGAGAATCGAAAGACGTCTCACTGAGGAAGAGACCTTGGTGCACAGATAATAACGCGCTCTGTCAGCTGCTGAAGTTTGAATCCTCTCTAAGTAGGTCAAAAAGAATTCATCAATTCAAATAAAATACTGAAAAAAAGCCTTAAAGTGAAGTAAGGATCCTTTCAAAAAAAACCCATTTCTGAATAAAAATAAAAATACTCGTAGAAGGAAATCAGTTGGTAGGTTGTTAAAGCACCTTAAACCACGGCGCTGTTGAGTTCTCGAATCTGATTGGTCAGAAAATGTTGATTACTCTTCTATAAGTGCAGCTGCATATCTGCAAATATTAATGCGCTCGTTTTAATACGTTATCGTTTCTATAGCAACACCTCATTCACAGGGACTTGTATGGAGGACGCTCCACATAAACAGATATAATGTGTGGAAGGAGTCTCCAGTGTCAGTGCATGCTATTACTCTTTTATAGTAAAAGAATGAAGTCCTGAGTTCCTGCCCTAAACTTGATTATTTTCCTATAACAGCACTTCCCTGAGTGTTTTATTCCTCATATAGCACAGTGATTTGTCAACGATTTCAATGTTTTATTTATGAATGAATGATGACACATCATACTTTTTATCCGTTTACAGTTACATTTAATGTTTTGGAGCGTCCATGAAACAAGTTAGTTCCTGTTCTCACTTAGGTTATAGTAGCTATAAACAGTCGTTCCCTCATCAGCCTCTCTATTTTTCTCTCTCTTGAAGTTAATAAGACGAAAAAAAGCAGCTTGTTACTAAGAAACCGCAAAGAAGCGTAAACTCGTCTGTCCTGAAGACGTCAGAAAGCTTAAAGTTACAGCTTTACCTCTGACTGTTACAAAGCGCTGACACTGGAGACTCCTTCCATAAGCGTTAAATAAACCTCTCCTTACAGAAACCTTCACCACATCAACAACTTCACTTGTTTTTAATCTGATTTTTTGGTGCGTCCACAGTACAAGTCCCTGTGAATGCGCTGTTACTATAGAAACGGGTTTCAGGATGGATTTTTCCTCAAAAGATGCACAGTTCTTGGAAAAACTACTTCAAACCACATTAAAAGCTGCATTACAGGCTTGCAAATGCATGTTAATGGATTTTTGTGCTATGTCATTAGTTCCTCAGCGAGCGTAAGGAGGAGAATCTGATCTGAAGACAACGCGACGGCTCGGTGTGACGCAGACGTACTGCAGCGTGTTGCTTTTCAGCCGTCTAAATCTCATCCTCTTCACACGCAGGCATTAATTCGTATTTTCTTTTATTTTTCTATTAACGTTCTCGCCGTGCGTCTCAGAGCTGTGGGTTTGATTCTTTCCAGTGTTTCCAGATATCAAAGCTTAGTATTCAAGAGCTGTAATTTGTGTCTGTGTGTGTGTGTGTGTGTGTGTGTGTGTGTTGTGTTTCACATCATTTAGGAATGTACTGTATGTGAATATGTCCTTGCTCAAGCCTCTTTTTTTGGAGAAGTAATAAATGATCAGAAAGCTAGTGTTTGATCCAGGCTCACTTTCATTACTCATTACATCTTCTCTCTTTCTTCTTTTTTTTTTTTTCCAGACCAGCAAAGCCGTGACAAAGGGTGACTTCCCAATGGCCAGCATCGCATCCAGACGAGCTCTGTTCCTGGCCGCTCTCTCCATCACCATCGGCACCGGGGTGTACGTGGGGGTCGTGGTGGCTCTCATCGCCTACCTCTCCAAACCGGGTCATATATAGCAGGATTGATAAGGGACTGGAAACTGCAGTAGCACCTCTGACATTTCGGCAGACCTCCTTCTCACAAACACATCCCCTTCTCATTTCCTTTCACTCCAAGAGAAAGAGAGAGAGAATTCAAAAGAGGACATTTGGGAAATCTTAGGAACTCTTTATTAAAGGAGGACGAGAGGGAATGCAGGGCTTGCACGGACGCGGTCTTGGGTCGTGCTGCAAACCGCCGCCTCTGTTTTTTTTATTTTTTTTTTTTTGGGGCAGAATTGCAGAGAAAATAAACCAGATGGTTTCTGATTAAAGAAATCCCGACAGACAACATCGCAAAGGACAAAACAAAGGAACACAAGAACCTCTCTCTGAAGCTGAGCTCCGTTTTCAACATGAAGAGATATAAATCTACTTTTTTCTTTCTATCGGCTCGGTTAAATGCATCGCCGGTGTCCAGGGTTCGAAGATATCCCTGCGTGATACCGCAAACACTTTCCTGCTGTTGTGTGTGTGTGTGTGTGTGTGTGCTAACATGCTAACATGGCATCTGAACAAAATTGACTAAGGTTTGAGAAAATCGAATCCTCTTATTATATGTTTACTTACCAAACCGATAACGGCATGAATACTGACACCTGAACCGTGTTTCTTCATAAAAAAAGAGAGGGATGTCATGGCTCGGCTCGGGGTTTAAAACACCACATCAGTATTCCTGTCTGAGAGAAACACACCTGCCTCTGCTGCTCTCTGCGCTCGTCCCTCTCGCTTAGGGCTTGGCTCGTGTTTCGTGTTTTGTATTCTTTGTTTCTTGTTGTTCGTTCTGCCCAAACACAAAGCTCTGATGTTCTCACCGCTATGATGACCGAGGTTCTGAATCCTAACAGGCAGAAAACAAAAACACCTCCAACATGTTTGAATAAAAAAAAAAAAGTATTGATTTCGGATTTGCTTCACATTGTGTCAGTGTGGTTTACGCTCCGGCTCGGCATTACTCCTGAAACACTGATGGAATAAGAGTAATGAGAAACAAGGGTGCGTTCAAACTGTTATTTGTTGTTATTTGAAAAGATGTTTTTTTTTTTGTTTTTTTTTTACCTGAGTGATTTTCAATTTCAGTCCTGTCCCACACCTGACAACACATTTCACACATATTGTGTTGGAGCTTCGCATTCTAACGTCACTAGTATGAGTTATCATTCATAAATTAAAAAAAAAGAAGAGTCTTCTTTTTTCCCCCCAATAAAAAACCTCAGATCACAAATCAACATATTAATCTGGAATGATTGACAGTTGCATAAGTGTCTTGATCTCTCCTATATTAACTGACACCCTGGAAGCTCCGCCCCTTCCCCTCTTCTCACATTAGTAATGTTTTTTCCTCTTGAATGATGAACTGATGTGGCGTCTTTGCTTTGTCACAGTAAACAGAGAATGTTTTGAGTTCATTAATATGAAATAAAATCCATCAGTGTATATTCCGATTAACTAACATTACACACATACGGTTTATCGCTAATGTCAGTTAACTAGATTTAGATGCGAGATGTTCAGAAATTTCAACCACTTTAAAGAGAAAGTGCCGTTTTTTTTCTGAAAGAGAAAAAGGACAAACATTTTTACAGAAAAATAATTAATTACAACAAAGTGTCAAAGTGTCAAACACTTTACAAACAATGTTAATGGTGATGATTAAAATCTCTGCTTGCTCTTAAACAGTGAAAATATCAGCCATGTGGAAACATTTTAGGGTTTTTATGAGGGACATTACATAAGCGATTTGAAAAAAGGAATATATTGTAAGTAAACTTTATGTTTTTTAATGTTTACTGAATTTTAAATAATTCAAAAATTGTTCTAAAATTTCTCGAGGACATTTTCAGAAAGCTTCATTTTCCGTGACCGAAAAAAAGCTGTTTTCATGTGGACACGCGAGAATTGTGCGAGAAAAAAAAAAAAAAACGCTAGAGAGAAAACATTCACTTTAAAAAGTATCCATATACATGTGGACGAGACCTAAGAGCAAACAAAAACACTAAAGTGTGGCGAGTACGAGGTCCACAGGAGTGCAATTGAGAGCCGTTGCTTCATAACTGACCCACAATAGTGTCTGATTTGTGTCTGATTTGTGTCTGATTTGTGTCTGATTTGTGTCTGATTTGTGTTTGAATGTGAGCTCACGTTCATACGAGCACAAACACAGTAATGGGATTGTATTTCTCAGTGTGGTGCGGAACAAAAAGACGAGGTTTTGTTTTCAAAGCATCTGTTCAAATAGTTTATAATGTATGGCATGCCTCCAGGCAAAGCTGTGATGGAGCGTGAACATTAGCATAATGTTGGAGGCAGTGGGGTGATGGTACAGAGGTGGGTTCCTCATACACCAAGTTCATTTGTGAGCAGGCTTTGGAACTACACTACTGAAAAAAAGAGTGCATCAGTGGCTCTTTAAATGGTTGCTTGAAGTGAGTCTGAAACGTGGATCTACACTTTCAGTTGTAGGGTTCTATATAGAACTTTTATAGATTTCCCAAAAGGGAAAAAAGAACGCTTTGGGACTTTTGTTTGTTTGTTTGTTTGTTTGTTTGTTTTCCGAATGCGTTGCTAGTGTGAACGCAGGCTTAAAACATCATTTGGGAACTATTTTTGAAATGCACTCAAATCCCACCATTCAGCCTTTACCTTCAACATAACGAATTCTCTGAGTTTGGAACCAAATTGGAAATTGCGCCATTTGAAAAAAAATAATAATAAATCGTCACTTTAAATGACCGGACTACATCCAGGTGGTGCTGGTGTGCCAGAGGAAAGTTTCGATGTCATGTATTTTGTTACGTCATGTTTGTATTGTGTATTTTTATTGCAATAATTAAGAGCAAGCTTGTAAACAAGTCACAAAGATGTAAAGAAATTGGCATAACTAGGCTTTAAAAAAACAAAACACACTTTTTAGACGAAGATGGAGATTATGATTATAAGGGGTCCAAGCACCGAAGGTGAAATGACCACTGCTTTTGTTAGGATTTTATTATTATTATTATTATTATTATTAGTAGTATTATTATTATTATTATTATTTTTATCCTCCGCAATAGCAGAACAACCTGTATGTGGTACAGAAATGAAACTTGGGCAGTAGGTATTAATCCCTCTGGCTACTCAGGCAAGCGAGGTGAGTCTGATTGGCCTGATGGTGGTGTTACGGTGCAGTGCTTCATATTTAAGGCCACATCTCATGAAACATAAGTCATACAATGGAAATCCTTGGCTTCTGCCAAACAAAGCTAGAGAAAGCAAAGACTAAGCTAATTTGCATAAAATGATAAGGTAAGATAAGATAAACTTTACTGATCCCACAGTGCCGAAATTCACTTATCACAGCAGCTCACAGACAGTTAAAGTGCAGGAAGAAAGAAAAGGAAGGAAGAAAGAAAATTAAAACTATAACTATATATGCTCCCTTAGGAATAATAAAAGAAATAAAATTATATGAAATTATATAAAATTTATAAAAATATTGCACAGATGAATATCACAGTAATGCAGTGTTGTAAGAAATAAAATTATATAAAATTATAAAATATTGCACAAAATGGTGCTTGGACATTGAAAAATTGAATCTTGTGGCTATTATTATTATCATTCTCATTATTATTAATTTTATTATCATTATTATTATTATTATATTTGTAATGATATTTACAAATATAAGAGTTTAGAGTTTTCTTATTTAAATAATAATGATAAATGTTCAAATTAAATTTATTTAATCAAAAAAGTACATGAAAAAGACTCCCACGTTCCCAGACAGCTCGATCTTGCCGCAGGCTACATGGCGTAGTTCTGGAGATTGGCATTTGTGTCCATGTAAACATTAATAATAAGACAAAATATCAATGTAGCATGTTTTGCAAAGTGACTCATCTGTTATCTGAACTCTGGATGATTGTCCTGTGTGGGCAAACAGGAGCTGATGGCATTGTCTCCGTTCACTCACACCTTAAATGTCACCATTTTATCAAACGCAACACAAACAGCACAAAACAGAACAGAACAGAACATTTGCTTTCTTTTGTTTGCCGAAGCCCTGGAAAAAAATCTTTTCAAACATCAGTGCATGACTCAAACGCTCGAGCCTCTTCACATCTCTAAGGACCTGTGACTCATAATTTGCTCTTTGCTGATGTTGATGCAAAAGTGGGCTTCAGTAAATGTGTTTCCATTACAACCACTGAAGCATTGAAAGCCAACATTAGGCACTTACAGTCTCGCAGCACGGCCATCCACTATACCTGCCATTTACGCTTTACAATTAGCTTCCCATAATGCTGTTCTCTGGAGCATAACCACAAATAGCACAATGGAATCACTTCTACAAATAAGCTTATATTGTCTAGGGGAACTACTAAAGCCTGATCTATATGTCTTTAGCTTAAAAGGAATGAGACGAGCAACAAAAAAATGGGTAACTTGCAAGCAAAGTAGGCGGCAAGTGCGCGGACTAGCGTTTGCTTTATTAGCGCGAATCTGAAAATCATAGTCATACTAGGGTTCAATACGCAGACTCACAGCAAGTACATAGGATAATTCATAATCATAAAATAAGAAAACAGACACAGGACAAAACCATAGATGGTAAGACTTTCTCTTGCGACTAATCAATAGACACGAAACAGGTGAACACAGTCAGATAACACAGCAATGACAGGACAGGGGCGGAGTCAGGACTAGATACAAAGCCACATGGAAATGTAAAGTAAAGCACATGATGCGAAACCCGAAACAAAACAATCCGAAAGCAGACTGCGATGTACGCAGAGAGACGGAATGGTGTCATGATGCAAACCCAATTTCAATGGATGTTTCTCTCGTAAGTAAGCACAAGGCAATGTGAAATCGATGATCTGATCTTTAAATCAAATATGAGTTATATTCACTTCATTTATTTTTAAAATAAGTGTTCCTGTGTCTATTATGATGTTTTTATAGTGTTATATTGCTATACTGTTATATGTTTTGCTTATTTATTTACTTTCTCTTTTATTCATTTATTGATTTATTAATTTTTATTTTGGGTTAGTGCTTATTGCTTCTTAATATGACCAACACTGTATTTAAAAAAAAAAAAATTTAAATATGTACTGTATGTTTTACCTTGTGTTTTGTTTCAGTGTCACTCACGTGTTTTTGAGGCAGTATGACGTGTTGGACCAAAAAAATTGAAGTGATTTAAGAAACGTTTCCTTTAATGCGTAAAAAAATACATAAAACAGTAAGAGAGGTGTTTAAAAGGTCATCATAACGCTGGGGTGATTTGTGTTCTCTAAGTATTGTGTTTCTCTCTTTTTCATGGCCAAAATGTGCTCGTTACAGTGTGAGTCAAGAACATGTAAATACTGCAAATAAAAGATTACAAGGATGCTGTATAAAATAAACCACGTTTCAGACAAAACAGAAAAGGACGTGAGAATTTGGTTTGTGTCTAAAAGACCTTCACATGCACATTATTTTATTTAATCATTCCTGTAGCACCAGCAATAGTTTCTCTAAAGACTAGAAAGTTCTCATGCACATACAGTACCACTTTATAGGAATATTGCTGAGGGATTAAGGGGATTAACTCTAGAGCCTGACTGTATAAATCCTACTGCCAGAAAGTCATTTCAGGAATTAAGATTGAATCTGTTAATATCCACCAGATTTATTTTAATATTAGCACTGTTTCAGGTTTTGAAGAGAGTTACTTGTGGAATAAGGCTGGGAATTTAGTTTGGCATTGTATTATTACTCCTGTTATGCGAGGCGTCCCTCAGGGATCGGCCATAAGTCCTCTTTTGTTCTTAACCTTTCTGTTATGTGATGTCGTTGATGGTTGCGGGTCAGTTCTGACCCTGTACGGCTAAATCATCTCAAATCAGTCCTAAACATATTTTACTTTAATACTTCATTCGCCCATCCACAACTTACAAGATTATTTTATTTTCCATAATTCCCTCACTGACCTTATAATAAGCTGTTCGTTTTCATTACAAAACACATTATAGAGCGTTTTATTTATGGATTTAGGAGCCATATAATCTATTTGATTACAGTATCTCTTTCTAGCATGTGTGTACTTCACAGATATTTTATTTGTGTTCATGACTTTCAGAATTAGGAATAAATTCACAACTTTTATTAACAGTAAATTGTAAAGTGAGCCATAATCACTATATAGCCAAACGTTTGTGGAGAGCTGACCATCACTCTTATTTTGGACAGTGGAGTCCAAAAGTCTGACAGCACTAAAGAAAATGCTTCTGTAACAACAATTTTCATTACAAATTATATTATTGACAACAACTTGAGTGAAAAGTAGACTCTCTGAAATATTCACATGAATTGCAGGGTTTCTTAATATTTGGTTCGTCCCCTTTTAGCTTTAATGACAGTGTGCATTCGAGCTGGCATGGACTCTACAAGTTTGTAAAACCTGACGATCCATTTTAGATCAAATCCACCGGAGTGCCGTCTGATCACACGCTTCAGTAGAAGAGATTAGGCATGAGGAAAATCTGACAAAGCAGTTAACATGGTCAATATCACACAGGACCTAGAAATTTTGCTGAATCTTGAATATTAAATGTCCAAGATAATGAACATTTGCTTTTTTTGTTTTAAATATTTCAAAATTCTAAAACTTTCTGCTTATTTCCAACTTTATGTGACAAAAAAATCCCAGCTCTTCAATGTGGTCTCGGACTTCTGGACCCCACTGTATGTGCTTGTTGAACATCCCATTCCACATTTATTCCCCCAGTGTTTGCTGTTATAATAAGCTCCATTCTTCTGCGAAGTCTTTCCACTAGATGTCGGAGTGTGGCTGTGGGGATTTATGTTCAATCAGCATTAATGAGATCAGGCGCTGATGTTGGGATGTCGAGGAGGTCTGGGGTTCAGTCGGTGTTCCAGTTCATCCCAAAGGTGTTCAGTGGGGTTGAGGTCAGGGTTCTGTGCAGGACACTCGAGTTCTTCCACTCCAACCTTCACACACCATGTCTTCATGGAGCTCGCTTTGTGCACAGGGGCATTGTCATGCTGGAACAGGTTTGAGCCTCAGTGAAGGGAAATTGTCATGCTAGAGCATACAGAGACATTCTATACAATTGTGTGCTTCTAATTTTGTGGCAAAAGATTGAGGAAGAAACCCTTCAACACGTCAAGTGTGCACATACTTTTGGCAAAATCTGATTGTTGATCTGCTTCAGATGCCTCTATATCACTATCAGCACAGCATCTTGTAAATCATGGCCATGTTCTTGGTCAGTGATATCATGGGTTTCATAGACTGGGAACTTTCTTTTAGCCATTGCACTTACATGGATGGCAAACAACAGCGTTGTTTCCCCATAAGAAATGTGTGTGTGTGTGTGTGTGTGTGTTTGCTCTGCCACATTCTCAATTGGCATTCTGAACTACAAATTCAACTTTGAACAGCATCTTTGAAAACACATAGTGTAGAGAATTTCTAAAAACATCAAATTTGTCATCTTCATTTTTTACACTTTCACACCATGACATTGAAACTTGAAAAGCATTCATTCTGACCTGGAAGATGATAGGAGGGTTGATTTAGAGAGCGAATTAAAACATTCATGATTTTTGAAATTCAATGACAAGTAAAGAAGAAGTTACAGAATTCCATTTAATGTTGTGAAACAGCTTATTCAAGCTATAACCAGCATCTCTTTTCTCTCGCATGAAGTTAATAAGACAAAAAACACAGCTTTTTGTCCTGAAGACTTTCCCATGTCAGAAAACTTCCAGCTTTACCCCTGACTGTTACAAAGCACTGACACTGGAGACTCCTTCCATACACGTGGAATAAACATCTCCTTACAGAAAACTTTAGCGTGCTGTTATAGAAAATTAATCAACACCTTTTGACCAATCAGAATCCAGAATTCAACAGTGCTGTGGGGAAAAATAGAAAAAATAGACTGTAAAACTTGATGAACTCATATACTCATCATCAACTTTTCAACACAAATTCTATTCACTCCATAATAATAGTCAGAATATGATTTATCGTGTGAGAATGTAGTATATCTTTTAGTAACTTTTAGAAAGAGTGGGTTTTAGGGACTGGAGTGATTTCTTAGCTGAGTGTCTTATTAACATACAGGCCTTATTCCCAAAACCCCTAAGTGAAATATTTTTAAGGAGATTTTTTTGTTTGTTTGCATTTAAATAAGCTCATTTGGTTTGGCTCTGCGTTGGTTTCTTCTTCCAAAATGTCAACACTAGCATTCGGTCGTGTGGAGTCAAGACTCTGCTTCTTCTGACCTACTTAGTTGAAATGTATTCCTTCTCATCACCACGGCTTCCCGCTGAACCCTGAACTGTAAAGTGTGTCTTACTGTTAACTTCGCCTCGGCCTCACTGATCTTATTCAGTTTCTGGTGGGTCTGAACTCTTGCTCCTCCTCCTACGTCTTTACTCCTCCAAACTCCACAGCTCTGATAAGCAGTGTAATGCCAGCCTTAATGTCCGTAAGGTCAAAATCAATAACATCAAGCCACTATTTTCTGCCAACCAAACTCCTTTTAGCCTCAAAGACGACCTTTTCTCAAAACTCTGACAGATATTCTTTCATTTGATCCCATTTTTATCTCGCAATTTATTGCTAAATCCAGTTCGACCTCCGCTCAGCTTAATTCCGTCTCGAGATCTGTGTTATATCTCCTCTCCTGTTTGTCACTTGACACATCGCTTGCTGGAGGTTCTGTCGCTAATAAACTCAAAATTACAGCTGTTGTTTTATTTCTTTAAAAAATATATATGATTGGAAAGAGAGGTAATTTCAATTCAATTTTATTCCAAAAAAAGAAACAGAATCCATCAGTTTAAAACACAGTAAATATTATTAGAGCTATATTTTTTGTCAATAACCCAAAATTGTATAGTACAAAATCATTTCCTCTGTTACATATAGAATTATAATTCGATCATTAAATCAACACCTACTGCACATATTCACTTTAATACAGCATATCATTTCTTAGCTCAACTCCACTACACTCCTGGCCATTGCATCCAACACACATTTGTTTTTCCGTTCACCTGGGCCTTGATTTAGCATTTTTAGGTCGCTCTAACAGAGAGGTGTACAGCATGCTTGCATATTGCTGCCAAGAAAATATCAGGGGTAAAAAAACAAGCAGATGGGTTCCAAAGGATATTTCCTCCAATCCATGTGGACGTACCTGGCAGCCTCAATCTGTAATACAAGAATATTAAAAAACAAATCATGAAAAACAAAACAAAAAAAAAAACAAGGCTGTTGGAGGATACATCGAATATTTTGGTCCCACTTAGGTCATCGAGTTCCAGACAGTTCACAGCCAAACATTTCCACAGCAGTGGCTTGAGTTTCACACACTCATTATGCATAATTATATGTATATTTGCTTTGTAACTTTCTTTTTAAAAAGTTGCAGGTTTGAATAATAGATATAATTTTTTTTTTGCTTCAGGCGAGTTTTTTTTTTTTTTTGCTATGACAGTGTTTGCAGTAATGGTATTAGGAGAATGCTGTAGGACTGCAAGTCCTCATGAAATTATAATCATAGAAAGAATATGAAAATGAGTGAATAGTGAATAGTGTAGGGATGTAACCGAATATGAATACATTACAGAATGAATAGAAGATGTTTTCTAAACAAATACAACTACAGATATGAATAGGAGGCTCATTATTCGTATTTTTTGTTGTTGTTGTTGTTGTCTATCATCAGTGGCTTCCTCCAGTAGCCCTACCTAACCACACTGCCTTACTGAGCTCCAAAATAAAACCCTATTTCTACCATATTTCTGGATAAACTGGCCCAGCATTCCTAAAAAGATAAATCTAGCAGTATGGTGATATCGTCGTGAACAGTCTGGGGGGTTCTCGACCCTCTGTTTTTGTAAATATCATTTCAGTTTAAATTTTTATATTTAAACCTGTCAATTCCTAGCAAAGCAGCCACTCCATATTGCCCACGCAGACCACGCACTGTGAACGGATAAACACGTCTCTTCTGGGGTCTCCGAACAAACATTCAAAAATTAATTAAACAGTTAAAATCTTGCTGGAAAATCATAGGGGCAATATGATTACATTGTTGTTATATACTACGTTATTGGATAAGGATAACAAGATAAATTTATAGGTTTAAAATTTATATCTGAAATTTATATATTTCTGTAAAGCTGCTTTGTGACAATGTCCACTGTTAAAAGCGCTATACAAATAAAATTGAGGCCACGCCCACTTCTGGTTCAAATCCAAATCCAGATAAAATATTTGGAGCAGTAAACAGATACAGATACACAGTAGCATTGTGTTACAACAACATCGTCTGCAAATAACAGGGATGCTACTTCTAAGCCATCATACTGGACACCTCACTGACCTTAACTGCATCTTGATATCCTGTCCACGAAACCCAGGAATAGGCGAAGAGACTAGACACGGGGTTGATGGAGATTGAGTCTGACACCCACGTTAAGGACCAAATTTACTTCACTTTCCCCATGTGTATGTGCGTGCACACAGTTGCTACGCTGTTAGAGCAGCATTGTTCACATACTCACTTGCGTATCTTACGTACGTCTGGAGGATTGAATGCAGCATACATTAGATGGCACTTGAGAGCCAAAACATCTCAGTCCATCTGGTTTCCAAATCGAACTGTAATGTTTAGTGATTTCATGCACTAAACACACCGACTTACTCTGTTTATCTTTAAACCTTTCTGCCGTCTGCGCGATTGTTGTCATGATCTGTGTCTCAAATCAAAAACCCTCACTGTACATTAAAATTATTTACTCAAAACAAAACATGGAAGAGGTTTTTAAAAATCAAACACTGACTGTAATAGGAAAAACATTATTGTTAGTACTCAATAACAGTCTAGAATAATACATAAGTATGAGATTTGAGACACATTGTTAATTTGTTTATTCAGTTGCAGACGCAGTGTCACATGATGCTACACTGCCTCCAGTATTTCATTGGTATTTCCCTACGCCACTTTAATGTAAAATATGTGCACATCTGACGTGCCAAACAAATCAGGATATGTGCGGTGGCCATCTTGATTACGTGTATGTTTAGCCATTTTGCGTACACGTACTTGTCCAGCAAGAATAAAAGTCAGCCTTTAAACAATTTTGAAGAGTGCTGAGACTCATACAGAGACTGGGTCACACACAGTAGAAACTCAGGTTCAACCTCAAACACAGACACAGATATTTGGAATACTAAACACATAGAGATACAGATACAGTAAGTGTCATTTGGTTACACCCCTAAAATAGTGAATAGTACAATTTCCATGCTAAACCGAGCTCTGCTTTGTCACTTAGGTCCTTAGGGGAGGTGGTGGGACTGGAAGCAGTGCAGGGCTTCATGAACTCAGCTGGGAGATGGGGTGCATGTGGCTGGGTAACTCCTCAGGAGGGCAGGAGTGTGACAGTGCCTGCTCCGCCTGGTTGACTGGCTTTGCTCAGGAGATAGGCCCTGCCGTCACTTCCTCTAGCTCTCTGATGACGATGATGGCCACCAGCCACTAAGTTTCCAGCACTTCCTCTATCCCCTGATGGATTCCAAAGCCGTCCAGACCGCTCAGAGAGCCGTGCTGTGATTACAGCAAAGAAAATTCTCAAACAAATCCTCAGAGGCTGCACCTCTGATCTACTTCAAGCCTGGAATCTAGGTTAGGGCCTAGATTCTCGATGGGAAATATGAGATTACAGTCTCACCAGGCCAGGGATGTAATATACACTAGAGTCTTGTCTTGAGTTCTTTATTATAAGCAGGACATCTAAAGTAACCAGATCTCTCTCAAAGAGTCAGGAATAAAACATTATCATCTTGTTGTGTTGTTATAGGAAAATAATCAGCGTCAAGCTTCTCTTACTTACATGGTAGTTTTCCTATACATCCTTTACATCTTATACCGCAACAATTCACTTCGTACTTTTTATCTGTTTATAGTTACTTTTAATGGTGCACTCACATTATAGCAGCTATAAACAGTCGTTCCCTCACCAGCCTCTCTTTTTTCCTCTCGCTTGAAGTTAATAAGACAAAAAAAATACAGCTTTTCATGTTATCGAAAAACTGTAAAGAAGCGTAAACTCATCTGTCCTGAAGATGTCGGAAAACTTCACCCTATCAGCGATTATACATGCTTTCTCTAATCTGTTTACGTGGCACTTCTGCCGTACAAGTCCCTATGAATGAGCTGTTACTATAGAAACAATAACATTTTTGCCGAGTGCATTAATATAAACCTAATATATAACACCAATTACCTGGATGTACATGTAATATTTCGTATTGTCTTAAATGCTGTGCAATATTGCTTGTTAGATATGTCATTTTCATAACATATATTGGAAAGTGTATACATTTTGATGTACTTCAGTAAACACATTGTGATATATTTCTATCTAAAAAAGATTATAGAAGATGTATTGTAATAAAAAGCTTCAACTCTTGAACTCCATTTCATACACAAATCCAACAAACTCCCACCCCCCCCATTTTGTGTCAGTTATTTTGATGAGTCATTGCTGAGAGTGTGCTAATCTGTGTGCTAGCCGCTGTAATAATTCTGATCTAATTCTAATAATCATGTTGTTTACGGTGCTTTGCAGAGCTAAAAGCATGCTGTTGTTCAAAAGCCTGTTACTTTAGGGATTTCAGTTCGCAAATTCTGCAATTTGATATAATTTGGCTTCAATTTTCCTGTTTTTTATCTAGAAATGGCTTTGTGAGTGTTGATGGTGTTTAGCCTTTAGCACTGTGTACGTTGCCAAAGCTTATTCAAGACCGAGAAAAATCCATCTCTGAAGTGTTTGCTATGTTGTCCTTGTGTTAATTGAGCAATATAACACAGCATTTGCACATGGATAATGCGAAAGGAAGTGATTTGAGGTGATTTGAATAACTGTAAGCTATCATAAGCGATCATAAGACTCTTCGTCAATTAGCATGCGAGGCAGCTCTGCGCTAGTAAACACTTGTATTAGCATTGTATCACAGACACGTCGCTTTGGTCTGTCGCCTGTGGACAAAACGGCGGCTAATGGCAGCAGCCAGGGTAATGTGTAGTTTTTCATTCTGCCTTTTTATGAGAATATTTGTCTCACTAATAAACATTCAGCCAGAGGATCATCTTTTCACGTCTGTTCATGAAATTCAAAAAAGCTGTCTGCTCTGGAAGCGAACGGGAGATGGCAGGGGAAAATAGATGAAGGAGGAAAAAAAAAAGAAAAGAAGAATGGAGTGAGCAGACAACCTGTTCGGGACCGATGCCAGAGCTTCTTACTGCGATATTGGCTTCAAAAAAAGCCTGCAGCGAGAATAGAGTGTGTCGTTATATCCAGCTCTGTCTGAGGCTGCGAGGGAATTGAGAGCAAAAGTGTCATTATTTTCATGCATTGCAGCACAGCGTGAGAAGCCTGGATAGATTTCTGTACCAATATCATTCATTACTGCTCATCAGCAATAACATATGCACCTAAAAATACCTTTCATATGAAGAAGAAAATAATGATATTACGTGTAATCTTGCAACATACTCGAGAAGGTGGAGAAAGCAGAGGATAGAAGGCTGTAAGTGCCTGCATTAATTCATCAAGGAAGCCATGGCCTGTTTCTAAACCCTGACTGGGAAAAAAAAGTAATTCAGTTCTTTATTTTCATTCTTATTTATTTATTTGTTTATTTGTTTGTTTATTTGTTTGTTTGTTTGTTTCCTACTACAGCATATTCCTATTCCTATTGAATAAAGAATTCAACAAACAAACAAACAAATAAACAAACAAACAAACAAACAAACAAACAAATAAATAAATAAATAAGCAAGCCAGCATAAAAAATATAAATAGAAAATATTTTAAAATTTAAATTTAGTTATTTATTTTATTTTTGCTTGTTTACTTATTCATGTTTATATGTTTAATAAAACAACACCCAAGGTCACTTAAGACAAACAAACAAACAAACAAATTAATAAAAAAAAATTTTTTAAAGCAACAAAGAGACAAAAAACATGGAATTTTTAATTTTTTTTTTTTTTAGAAATTCTAATTTATATATTTATTTATTTGTATTTATAGTATAATTGACCTTAGATTTTACATAGGCACTATACAGACATACAAACAAACAAACAAACAAATAAATACATAAATTAGATTTTTCTTTTTAGAAATTCTAATTTATGTATATATTTGTTTGTTTGTTTGTTTGTATGTATGTATGTATAGTGCCTTTGTAACATCTAAGGTCAATTATAAACAAACAAACAAATGAATGAATGAATAAATAAATAAATAAAAAAGCAGGCAAATATTTGAAATTCAAAGTTATTTATTTATGTAGCTATTTATTTATCTATATAGTAAAACAGAAGCCTAAAAAGGACATCAGAGTGGAAAAAAATCTCAAAAAAGATATTTAAAAATACTCATCGAGAAGCATCAGCTGAACACACACAGCGTACTCACACACTGGAAGTGGATTTAGCGTTTAGTCAAATATACATGAGAGTTAAATGTTCTGATAAGCTGAACCTGAAAACCCGACCTGAACCTTAACCACTCGGTTCACTATCATTTATTTCTGTAAAATGAATTAATGTCAAAGGTTACATTATGTTAAAATTTCTCTCCAAGCTTCACCCAGCTCTGCTTACATCACGAATGATGTTTCATCAGGAGAAATGTTCTCGCTCACAAAACCTCAGCGAGGCTCTCAATGCCTCCTAATGAGGCTGCTGCTCTCTCTACCCTTCTCCACTAATGATACCTCCATCGCTTCCCTTTTCAATCCCACCGTTTCATTATTTCTGATAACAAGCCCAGCGTTTCCTCCTGACTCCCGACGCCAATGCCTCCACGCTCATTCTCTGTGGTTTGTAATTTCAAGGATTGTTTTTCTCTTTATTTTCTTCTTTTTAAGCATGCAACACTAATTAGTCATTTGTGGTGGAGGATGGTAAATTGCCCTCTTTTCATGTGTGAGTAATCACACGCATTACTCTCAGACAGGTCTGAACGAGAGTCTTTACAAAAAATGCCACAAATGTTACAAATGACTTATCAAGGACTTAATAAGATTTTATATTTTTAATTAATTGCTGTTTCATTGCCAGGTACTTTGAAAATGTATCAGAATTCATATGCTAGACATCCTTCAAAGATGAAAAATAACAGATTATACATTTTAAACTAAGAGAACATGAAATCTTTTTCGGTGATATACAACCTGTGGTCATTTCATAGAATAATTTTTTTCTTTTAGGACAGTTGTCTCAGGAGTAATTCTTGGCAGCTGGACTTGTTCTCAGTTTAGAAAGACATTTCACCACTCATTCCAGAGCCCAGTTCAGTTCAGTCCAGGTCCAGTCCAGGTCCAGTCCGGTGAAATCTAATTCCAGCTTAGTCCAGTCTATTGAGTATGAATTCGGTGAATATCAGTCCAATCCAGTGAAGTCTAGTTCAGTTTAGTTCTGTGCAGCCCTCTTCAGCCCAGTCCAATCAAGTCCAGCCCAGTCCAAATCCATTCCAATCCTCCCCAGTCTAAATCCAGTGCAATCAAGTCCTGTCCCATCCAATCCAGTCCAAGTCCAGTTTAGAAAGGACAGTTTCATTCAAAAACCACTCCAGTCAACACCTGATCCAGTGCAAATCCAGTTTATTCAAGTCAATACCAGTCCATTCCAGTAAAGTCCCATCTAGTCCCAGTCTAACCAGTCCAGTCCAGTGAAAGCCAAGTCTGAGTTAGTCCAGTCCATGTCTAGTTTAATCCAGTCCAATCAGTATAGTCCAATCCATCCAGTCCAAAGTCCACTGCAATCCAGTCCCATCCCATCCAGGATGGTCAAAGTCCAGTTTAGTAAGGTCCAATCCATTACAATCCACTCCATTCTAGTCAACACCCAATGTGTAGTTCAGTCTATTGAATAACTGGTCCACTTGAGTCTAGTCCAGTCCAGTCCACTGAAGGAATCCAGTTCAGTCCAATCCTATTGAGTCTAGTCCAATCCAGCCTTCTTCAAGTCCAGTGCAATCCAGTCCCATCCCATCTGATCCAGTCCACTCCAGCCCAGTCAAAGTCCGGTTTAGTCAAGTCCAGTCCAATCAAAGTCCATTGCAGTCTAATCAACATCCAGTCCAGTCCACAAGAGCCCAATCAACTCCAGCCTACTGAAGTCAAGTCTAGTTTAATCCAGTACACTTCAGTCCGGTCCAATCCAGCACACTTCAGTCCAGTCTGTTCAAGGCCAGTCAAAGAAAAATCCATTCCAGTTTAGTCAAAACCAAATCCAAGACTGGTGCAGTCCAGTTAATTCCAGTCTCTCCACTGAAGTCCAGTCTAGTCTCAGTCTAATCCAGTAATGCCCAGTCTAGTTCAGACCAGTCAAGTCCAGTCCCAGGAAGTCCAAATAATGTTTAGTCCAGTCTAGTCCATTTGAGTCCAGCCTAATTCAGTCCAGATCAAAATAGTCCTGTGCAATCCATCCCAGTCTAGTCAACGTCCAATCCAAATTCAGTCCAGTCTAGTCTTGTCCAAGTCAAGTCTAATCTAGTCTAGTGCAAGTCCACTACTCCTTTAAACCCATCATTGCAGTTTTGTACTGATTTTCCAAAATCTACCCAATAACACCCAAAAAGTAAAAAAAAAATCCTGAAACAGTTTAAAAGGAGAATGTATTGATCACGTTAATAATTAGGGTTTAGCTGAGTGATTGCAGTTTCTTGCTGTCTTCATGAGAAATCCTACATTTATCTTCATACAGTGAAGTTGAAACCCAATTCTGCTTCAGACACAAAGAGATCCATAATTTAAGAGGTGAGAATGAGGGAAGGTAATCACTTTCCAGACATGATTTTCAATCCAACCAAACAGACAAAAGACGATTAATTCCGCAGCCCGGAATGATTGATGTGAGTGTTTTAAGTGGTGACATTTTGCCCAGGATAATAACCTGAACAACAAGGTCTGAGATGGATGAGGGTTCATTTACCATTCACCCACAGACATTCTTCAACTGACAGTCAATTAGCCCTCTGTGATTGACCAGTGCAGCTCTTTTATGAGGTTGACAGCTTTTCTAAAGCTAGACCAGGTTTATGGCATCTCCAGCAACAAATTAATCCATCACAAATCTTCTCTCATTTAGGGTAAACTCAGACCAGCTCTCAGGAGAATGCAAACTAGAGCTTCTGTAAAAAAATGATAAATGGAAGCCCACCTCTTGGTGAAGAGCCAGTCTGAGGAACTGACAAGGTGGGAATCATTTTTAATTTTAGATGGCAGATTTGATGATTGCGCTCCAGAATGTATGCAGCATGAAGACAGGGTGGATAATTATCACCAAACACATGGCACTGTGGTGTTAATTGTACTCCTCCACCTAAAAAAAAAAAAAAAAAGCTGCTGTCTCACAGCTCGTGTTATTTTCTCCCAGACGTCCTTGTCACTCCGTCTGGAATGAAGCTAGCTCTGGACAGGAGAAGGTCTATAGAAGCCTGGCAAGATAATCATGAGCTGATCAATTCTTAATTACAGTGCAGGAGCCAGCTGTCTGGGTATTTATGAAACAATCCTCTTGTCAGGGTCGAAGGGTGACGCCGTGACAAGAAAAGCAATGTATCGACTGTGTTGCAGCACTTTCAGGAGTGAGACGCAGGTGACCCTTGTGTATGGGCATTATGACTTCTTTAGGTGAGTCGATTCTTATTTGATTTGATCCGTGAATCAAATTTTGGTTCTTTTGATTTGTAATGCAGCACTCTGCTGAAAACGTAAGCACGCTATAATCGTCTTCCTCCCTGAAGTAACCCACTTTCACTCCTTTACACTTTCTATGAAGGCCATGTCTATAATCTGTAAAATAAACCACATTATATATGTATTAAATAAGGAATAAAACACATTGTGTCATGCTGCTAGAGACAAATAATCAACGACAGGGTGGTGTGATGAAGCGGAGTCACTGTTACCACCCCAAAATGGATTATTTTCCTTTAATAGCATATCCCAAAGGGTTTTATTCCACTTATCCTACAACAATTACAATTTTGATTTATTAAAGAATAACATTTCTTACTTTTTATCCATTTGCAGTTATATTTAATGTAATGGAATGTACATGAAACAAGTTCTCACTTACACTCACATTCCTTCACCAGCCTCTCTCTCTCTCTCTCTCTCTCTCTCTCTCTCTCAAAAAAACAGCTTTACCCTACTTATTTTACATCTATTTTTTTTACCCTACTTATTTTAATTCCTAGCTATATTTAATGTTCGACACACAAAAATGGAAGAAAAACTCATTTCGTTTTATCCTCTCATTTACCACCTCTGATTAGATGTATATAGAGACATTACGAAGTCTCTGGTGGGTGTACATAGCTAGTACAGTTAGCATGTTTGGCTAATTTGCTAACAAAGCTAGTACAAAGCTGAGTACATAAATCAAACAATCCAGTTTCACACTGATTAGTGCTTTATTTCATTTGCGTTTAACTAATTAGCTTTAGAAGCTCGATATACTGTAGTTACTACTGTTTCTCAGCAGGACTGAAAATTAAACACAAGAGACAGACGATGAGCATCACGAGCAACTTGTTACTTCCGAGTGTGAGTGTAGGGTTGAACCTTCTTTAAATGATCCAGCTTGCCCTGAAACTACCTTCTTTTCATGCTGTGGGCCTGTGGGATGTTTAAGGATGCAGTAATAATTGCGATAATTTTATGTTCCTTTTCTAAATTTTATGTTCCTTTTCTAAGTGCTGTGTTACTCATTGTGTATATATGAGATCAGAGTGAGATCAAAAATCTAATTATTGATGAATTACATGAACACTTCTGCAAAAAGCTTTGGGAATAAAAACATTTAGTCTGTAGAAACCGGAACAGATCTAATGAAATGCTGCTCATGAAACGTCCTCCCTGAACATTTCAGAACTCTCTCCATTATATTTATCTGCAGTTTCCTCGACACCATTTCACCAGGGTCAAGGCTATGGGCTGTATCAAAGAAAAGCCAAGTTTAGACTTCTTTAAAAGATTTTGAGTTAACTCTGACTTAAAAACACAGCAGATTTCTCAGGTGAAACGAGCCTACGAGCCTACGAGCCTATTTTGGAAGCTGGACTTTTTGGTGTGTGTTTTGTGTGTGTGTGTGTGTGTGTGTGTGTGTGTGTGTGTGTGTGTGTGTGGGTGGGTGTGGTAGTGTGATTAAAAAGCTATTTGCACACTGCAGCTTGCCGTCCAATTTTCTACCATTCCATATCCCAGACCTCATATACATTTCTACTGCTAGAGTCAGACCTTTCTGCTTTGACAGCGCAGATGTGTTTCTCCTCACGGCGCTCTGTGAAATGATTTCATTGACACACATTTCGTATGTATGAAAGTCTGAAACACTGTTTAACCTTAAAATGTTTTCATACATCCGAGTCTAGAAAAAGACCTCTCACTTGTTGGAATGTGTATGGTGAAATAAGTAAGGAATAAAGAGCTCTGTTATAGTAAAATAATGAGTGACAGGGTGATGTGATGAAGCGGAGTTACTGTCACAACCTCAACCACAACTGCACATCCTGAAATCTGATGGTTTAAACCCTTGCACGTGCAGCACTGAATCCAGAACCAGCAGATTGAAGAAGTTTCTACCTGCAGGCCATCAGGATCCGGAATAAACTGTAATCCAGTCATTACTCCTTCTTCCACTCTTTCACTCATGCCTCCACTACCTCCCACACACTGGGCACCTCACCGACAGCTCGTGGACAATTGCTTCACATATTTGTCACTTTTGGACATGTTGTAATATTTATAAGGGCACTGTTACCACTTTACTGCCGCTTAGGACTCAGTCCTGTCTCTGTGCAATATACTGTATTGATCATATTTATCACACACCGCATATACTACTGCATTTTATTTACTGTCATTTTTTTAAATGCTACTTTGTACTGTTGCTTCTTCTGCTTTTTATGCTCTTCTGTGTCTATAGAGGACTGCTCAGACACTACAATAGTACACAACTACTATTTATTTTACTGCCTTTTACACTCATATTGTGACAGCACTTACAGTATTCCAGTGTCTACAGTTAGGAGCTGCAATGCAAGAAACTTGAGCAATAGTTAACAGTGCCATGAAGCATACAAAACCATAATATATATAT
This sequence comes from Pangasianodon hypophthalmus, assembly GCF_027358585.1. Taxonomy (NCBI): domain Eukaryota; kingdom Metazoa; phylum Chordata; class Actinopteri; order Siluriformes; family Pangasiidae; genus Pangasianodon; species Pangasianodon hypophthalmus. Next base: position 18,992,994 of record NC_069728.1, read on the forward strand.
ATATATATATATATATATATATATATACATAAACATAATATAAGACCACTACAGGAGACACTTAATGAACCAACACAAAGAAACCAGAACTTAAAATAGTGATACTAATTATGTGAATCAGGAAACATGTGTGAGTGATCATTAAGGCATGTGACCTGGTCATGTGACCTGTCTGGGCTGATGGGTAGTGTAGTTCCGCAACATTGCCAGTGGTAACATAACATGCAACAATAAATGTAATAATAAATTAATAGAAATTTACATTTTGTAGTAAATAACACATTGTAATCGTTGGCAAAGTGCTGTGGTATAAGAGGAATAAAACACTTCGGGAGGTGCTTTTATTGGAAAATAATCAACTTCAGGTGGTAACAGTAACTCCACTTCATCACACCACAGCATCGTTGATTATTTTCCTACAGCAGCATGACACACAGAGTTTTACTCTTTACTTAAACTACAAAATTCTGTTCACAACTATTTGTTCTGTGTTTGTCAATCGCCTATCTAACAGAAATTTGATGTGCATTTAAATATTATTATATTATTTTTTTTATCATATATTATTTATTTATTAAATATTAGCATATCACCTCTTGATTGTTGATTATAGTTTTTTTATGGATTTTTTTTTTTTTGTTCTCAGTACAGTTTACTTAAATGATAAATTATTAGCATTAAACCATCAGTAACTCCAGTAAGAGCGAAGAAAGTCATTTTGATAACATTTCCTTAAAAATCCACAACTTTACCTACATATCATACATTTGAAAACAAAAACGGATGTGATATCCAATACAAATTAGCCATTCACAAATTCACTCACTTTGAATTTTCACCAATAAAGATACAGTATTTAATATAAAAATCAGTGTGCAGTGATCATGGCTCGAGTCTGTGATCTCAGAGCTTGTTCTGTTGTCACTGAAACCTTCTGCACGTCTTTCACGTGTTTATTTGTTGTAAACATGACTACAAGACACAAATAAGTAATCACCCTCATAATGCCTGAGCAGTCAACACCGGGGGGGGACATTTTATTATATTGCCGGTGTAGTCTGAGGCTCGCTGAGACTCATAATTGGCCTTTGTTTGTTTCTTTCCTTATCAGTATCTTACTTTCACGCATAACTTCAAGCTAATTAACCAGGCTAAGGAAGTTCCAGGAGCTCTCTCTCTCTCTCTCTCTCTCTCTCTCTTTCTCTCTCTCTCTCTCGTACTTTCTCCCTCAAAGCACCCAAAACGTCTTTCATATTCTTCACAAAGGTTTTATTCGAAACGACTTTTGGAATTATACAGAGATTAATTCCAGAAATTAATTCAGTAAATATTTCCTCCAATAAGCGGGGCTCTTTTTCTACAAACTCAGTCGCAGTCAATTAGCCTCGTATCACAGTTGTTTTCTCGTTATCTTCCTGAGCCGTGAGCACATTTCTGTTCCAATTAATCCTTGTGTTTTCTTTCATCAGAAATGAACGTTTTTCGGCCCATGAGTAATTTTTGCATTGATTCTCTGTTTAGATTATGAATAGCCTGAAGTTATTCGTTTATTTAATTGAATATCCAGCGATCAGCAGAACTTTGTTAGCACTTTGTAACTTTGTAATCTGATTCGAAGCTTTACGTCTTTGAGGCCTCGGTCGTGATTGCTTCCAGAAGAAGTGATGACGTAGAGCGGCTGGCTCTCCTGCTATAATTGCATTAGCTTATCTTTTTTCACTATAAGCAGTAGACATGTTTCATTCGTAAATGATTCAGTCTTTATGAACGAGTCACTAAGGTGAACGAATCAGTATCATTCACTTCAAAGGACTGAATCATTTCTTTATTGCTGCTGCCGGGTTTCGCTGCCGCAAATCACAAAACTAAAACATAAAAACCAAGGCACTACATTTCCACACAGATCCACTTTATGATTATCAAACACAGATTTCACGTAGGATCTGTGTTTGAGTCAGTGATTCTTTCGCTCATATGCGTGATTCGTTCCTATCTCATTCATCAGATGAGTGTTTGACTCTGTGAATCTTCCAGTGATCACTGAGATTCTCTCTTTCACTGAATCAGTGTTTTACTCAGCGAATCATTTGATCATGGCCAACATTCTCTCATCTCTCATTGAGTAAATCAGGGTTTGAATCAGTGAATCTTTTGGTCAGGACCAAGATTCGTCACCATTTGTTCAGTGGTTCAGTATTTGAATCAGTGAATCTTTCTGCTACAACCACGATTCGCTCCTCTAACATTCAATGAATCAGTATTTGAGTCAGAAGAAAAATTTTCTGCCAATCGAATAAGAAAATTTAAATCTTGAAATGAATAAAATGTCTAGAAATAGGTTTAATAATCTTATGGTTTCTTCTAATCTTATAATAAGAAATACTAGATATATTTGACTATATTCAAGACATTTTTATGTACCAACATATCATTTTTGCAATGTATGAGCCAGTGAATCTTTTGTTCATGTCCTAGATTCATCTCTCATTCAGTGAATCAGTGGTTGACTCAGTGAGTCTTTCAGTCAAGACCAAGATTCATTCTCTCTCAGTCAGTGAATCAGTGTTTGAGTCAGTGAATCATTTAGATCATGACACAGATTCGCTTCTCTGTCAGCAGATGATTCAGCAGATGAATGTTTGATTATTGATTGACTAGTGATTTTTTTTCAGTCATAACAGAGATTCATTCATCTCGTGCTCAGTGAATCATTGTTTGACTGAATGAATCTTTCAGCTATAATTGAGATTCGCTCCTCTCTTATTATCAAGATCATTGATCAAGTCAGTGAATCCTTTTAGACATGAGATTAGCTACTCTCTTCTTTAGTAGATCAGTGTTTGACTAATAAATGAATCTTTCAGTCATCACCAAGACTCATCAAATGTTTAAAAGATCAGTGTTTGACTCAGTGAATCTTTTGGTCACAACCGAGATTCACTCATCTTATGTTCAATGAATCAGTGTTTGACTCAGTGAATCTTTTGGTCATTACCAAGATTCGCTCCTCTCACATTCAGCAAATCACTGTTTAAGTCAGTGAATCTTTCAGTCATGCCTGAGATTCGCTTTTCTCACTTAAATCAGTTGAGTCAGTGAGTTCAGTGTTTAGATTTCCAGCCTTTTAGTGCCAAAACTATAAAACCATCTGTAAAGAAGATTGGTGTTGTCACGTCTTTTCCTGGGTTATTATGTGGAAAAAGGAGACGAGTTGTGTGTATTTTCGCATTCGCAGACTGTACACGGGCTCAAAATGATAAACTACTGGAATAATATGGTTCTCGGTTAAGCAGCTCCATCTGAGAACAAATTTTGTAGAAAATATATTAAATCTGCATCACAAACTTTTCCACAAATCATTAGCACAGCTTGTGATTCAGGAAGCCATTTTCACGGCCCTGCTAATGCCAGCACCAGGAAAATATCTATTGATGAAATGATATTTAGATCATGAATGAGCCCTCCTGCTTGCTCGGCATCAGATCCACGCTCTGTGTGGCTAAGTGATAGTTTAAAATCCCAGATAGAAGCTGCCATTATCTCCGTATAAAATCGCTCATTTGGGTCGACCTCAGCAGCGCACGGATACTTAATAGCCGGGGCTGGATTTACAGGCTGTGACTCAACAGCTAGCCGGCTTTTATAGCCTCAGCAGTTTATTTGTGTAAGATAGCAGGGTGGCAGGGCCAGAGCTGTAAAAGCCTCGAGCTTCATATCAGGCCACTGGGGTGCACTTTAGTGACAAGAAAACCATCAGATATCTATTAATACTCCACGCCATGTGCCATCTGAGCTCTCAGGAGAAACGATATAGAGTGACCTTGTTTTAGCATAAACACATTTGCTACTAAAACAAGAACTCAAGTGTTTACTTCTTCACTTAATGTAACCTCGACGGTTATTTCCCAACCTGCTGAGACGGCACACGAATGCTGACCTCCATTTCAGAGTTCTATTGCACTGAAAACCACCAGAGGCTCAGAACGTCCTGTTTTTTCCCACAACCGCGTCTCACAGCTAACCTCTTAGACCCGAGTGAAAAATATCATCACGTTACACCACAGCGCTGTTGAATTCTGGATCCTGATTGGTCAGAAGGTGTTGATTAGTTTTCTATAACAGCAGCACTGACAGTAGCGCAGGTTTGTAATAATGCGCTCGTTCTAATACGTTATCGTTTCTATAGTAACAGCTCATTCACAGGGACGTGTACGGAGAACACTATACAAAAAAAAAACGGAATAATAAACCATATTGATGTGGTGAAGTTTTCTGTATGGAGATGTTTGTTTAACGTTTATGGAAGGAGTCTCCAGTGTCAGCGCTTTGTAACAGTCAGAGGTAAAGCTGGAACTTTAAGTTTTCCGACATCTTCAGGACAGACGAGTTCACTTTTTTTATGGTTTCTCGGGAAAATTACATGCTGCGTTTTTTTTGTCCAAGAGAGAAAAAAGAAGCTGGTGAGGAAACGACTGTTTAGAGCTGAATTTAAGTGTCAATTTGTTATTTTTTTGTCTATGTATTGTGTATTTAAATATGCTGTGGCCAAAATTATCTTCTATTGACATTTTGATGCAACAAAGTAAATTTTTTTTTTTTTTTTACATATTTTATAAATATACACTACCAGTTAAAAGTTAGTACACCCCTGTTCATATAAGGTCCTAATTTTTGCTATTATCTACTATTGTAAAATAATAAAAATGAAGAAGTATACACGATGGGAAAAAAAAAATAACACATAATAACACAAACTTATGCAGTGACCGAAAACATGTTAAACAAATGAAATGTATGTGCTTGGGGAAACCAATTAATTTATAAAAACTACTTATTAAAAAATACATTTTGATTCAGAAATAAATTCATAGCTGTGCATTAACTTTACTAACTAATGAAATTCAGAAAATTCAACTATAAGCCTTTTTTTTAATCTTATATATTATCTTATACTTACTACATACAGTACGTACAAACTTTTTACTTTTTTATTGACATTAATGAAAGCATATTCTGCACAATTTTTTATTTTATTATTTATTCATTTCTGAAATATCTTTTTGTTTATTGGGCTTTACATTTATATTGTTTATGTAAAACACATCTATGTCTGAAACATATATATATTTTTTTAATTTCAGCTTAAATTAAACTAATAGATGCTGGATGTGTGATGAGTTAAAAAAAAATAATGATAATAAAAATAAAGAAACAAAACATTGTTTTTTTTTTGTCATAATTGGTATAAAAAATAAAAAATGAACTAATTACTTAGAAAATTACAACAAAAAACAAAGAATTATTTTGCAGACTGTGAAAGGGTTAAAAATATATTTCCATGACCGAGTTTATGAGTCGTAGTGTTTCGGATCAGCAGGTAGAAGCACCTCAGTGCACTGTGACCTTGTGGAATTTTGTTGTCTGTGTAAAAGGAGGCCATAAACGTCACATTCACCGCTTCAGCTACTAATATGAGTGGATATGCAATTCGTTTCAGTTCAGTTCAGCTCAGTGATCTGCAGATTCTCTTCTTATACCATAACACACTGTAATCTGTGTTCAGGGTGAAAAGAGGCGAAAGCCGGGGCCTTGAATGTCGTTTAATAAAACGTCTGTTAAAGCGAAAAGCCGTGAATTTTGACCCTTATCTCTATCGACTACAACTTCATGTCTATTATGAAATCTGTCAATTAAAAACTGAAACCCACGATTACATAAAGCAAGTCCGAATCTCCAGCTGTTCCACTGGAGACAGAGTCTCACCCAATCCAACGTGTTTACTGAGTTTTAGGACGTATATTTTTATTTGAAGTCGAGAACTCATTAGGCTTCCTGCCCACTGAGACTCTGAATCCGATGAATTTGAAATATGTTGCTCTGCTTGTATTTGAGCTATGTTTGGAAATTAAAATTGAAATTCATTTACTTTACAGAATTTAGCAGATGTCTTTAACCAGAGCGAATTCCATTAATGTTTTGTAGCATCACATTAGTACAACTAGGCCAGAGTCTACGAATGCTAACATGCTAAAAGCCTGTTAGAGAAGAGTTAATAGGAGATTTAATGCAGGAAAGAAAGCAGAGAACATTTTAAGTACTTTTTTATACAGCGTTATTTACATGGCACAGGTTTTGAAAAACTTTTGGAAAGAAATATGTTTTTCATAAATGTTTATTGAAGGAGTTCATTAATTGGCTTACACTAGCAAAATAAATGAATTTAGAGTAAATGAGTTACTTTTAGTCTGTGCTAATCACACACACGCACACACACACACACACTGTTTAGTGGTGTCTGATGGTTCTGTGGGATGCTTTGTGCATTTTAAACACAGAGTGAACATCATGTTGCTATTTTTTTTTCCAGGAGTGTTTATCCCTGCTTCCCAACTCCCATGGGAGTTCCAAAGAGAACCAACATCCACCCACCCTCTCACACTCCACCTGCTCTCACACCTCCACGAAATTCAGACGCTTTCACTACAACGCGTCACTGAATCCGAGCTGCACGGCTCCAAATGAAGATGTGGAGAACTGATCTGTGCCGCAGCCAAATAAGCCGGCGTTTTTTTTTTCCTCCCTCCGCCTCTCTATTGATCTCACTGCTACTGGATCAAACTCCAAATGCTTACTGAACAAAAAAGTTGAGAGCTGAATGGAGAAAAAGTAGAGGTGTTCTGGGAAAAGGTCCGTGCGGGCAGTCAGGACTGACACATCATCAAGGTTTTTCCTCAGAAAAGAATATCCTGTGTTGCCAGCTCTTTTCAGATGAAATTAACTAATGCATGCTCAAAAAACTCTCTAGAAGAGGCCAGATGATGTCACAGACTAATTTGCATATTCAGTTAACCATTGTGATCATTTGCATATCAAACTCTGTTACAGGAAAAAGGCAGAGGAGAGCAGTGGTAGTGACGAGTCGAGAAATAAAAGGAAACCATTACAGATTTATTACTGTAAATATCACCAAGGAGAGATAACAATCATGATCAGTGATTGGTCATCAGGAACAATGGTGATCAGTGATTAGTCTTTGGGAACAATGGTGATCAGTGATTGGCCTTCGGGAACAATGGTGATCAGTGATTGGCCTTCGGGAACAATGGTGATCAGTGATTGGCCTTCGGGAGCAATGGTGATCAGTGATTGGCCTTCGGGAACAATGGTGATCAGTGATTGGCCTTCGGGAGCAATGGTGATCAGTGATTGGCCTTCGGGAACAATGGTGATCAGTGATTGGTTACTGGGAACAATTGTGATCAGCGATTGGTCTTCGGGAGCAATAGTGATCAATGATTGGTTGTCGGGAACAATGGTGATCAGTGATTGGTCATCTGGAATAATGGTGATCAGTGATTAGTCTTTGGGAATAATGGTGATCAGTGATTGGTGATTGGTCATCTGATTGGATTTTGGGAACAGTGGTGACCAGTGATTGGTCATTGGGAACAGTGGTGACCAGTGATTGATCATTGGGAAAGATGGTGATCTTGAGAACATCAGCTCATGCAAGTGTAACTCAGTCAGCTTTACACACTGGTGGTGATGTGATCTAGAGAGCCATATCGAGTGCAGGACAGTCACAACATCTGCTCAGCTAGGCACTAAATTTGTTGCTAGGGTCTAAATATGTTAGCAACAGTGTGAACATCATGTTACAGGCCAAACTGTCAGTGTCTTGGGGAACAGATTTATTGTTATTATTGTCAGTTTGTTCTTTCTCATTACTATTAACATGCTTCATTCATTTTATACTGGAGACATTGTGCTACAGAAACAAACCCACGTTCCCATCGTCATGCTCACTTCATTTCTGTGCTGAATTCAGTTCTCTTCTCTCCAGGACACCAAGAGGACCAACCAGGGACATGTGGGCGGAGCTAGAAATAGCACAGACCCCCACAGTCGAATGGAACAGTCAGAATCGTACTGTTTACAGTGATCTTCAGTAGTGTAGTGACTGCTGAAACTGCTAAACTTTCTCTTTTTAAAGCTCCTGTTTCTAGTGACTTTATGTCACAATTTTATTATATAATTAATATCATATAATCAGTCATTTTATTCACAATAATGTTCTCTTGTTGCTGATATTCAGTTCAATCTTCATACCCCTGATCAATGTAAAACTCAACAGCTTTAAGTTCCTCTAAACTCCAAATGGCTTCCTGTTTGCTATATACGCTCACTACATAGGGGAGCAAAATGGCCGTGTAGACTCCATGTTGTGCACTACAGACAAACTGCTGTTTTATTGTTGCATCACCTGCATGCCAGAAAAGAAGTCTTGATGCATGACTAACTTATGTCTTGAGAGATGGTGAACTGAAGCAAGATGAGCTTGTGGATCATAGGGAATGAGATAGAGAGGATAATAAAGCATAAAAAATCAGATTTTTAAAAATCTAAACACAAACACAAAATCTAGTTCCACAAATCCATAGAGTTTACACCAAATACGTAGTTACTCACAGTTATGTTTTCTTGTGAGTTATAATCAGCTCAATTTTACCTTTCTTACATGCAATCAACCTAAAATTTGCCAACTTTACATTCAGTAAAATCCAAAATGGCTTCCTATTTGCAATATATATATATATATATATATATATATATATATATATATATATATATATATATATATATATATACGCTCACTACATGGGGTATAACATAATGGCTTTGTAAAGTCCATACAATACATTACATGAGCACCATTTGAGCTTCAGGTGCAAAAAAATTGCTTTATTTCAATGTTATTGCGCAAAATTGTCACTCTCTTCTTTCATTAAGATGAAAGTATTGGCACCCTGTCTATTTTTTGGGTCAATTACAGCCACTTAAACAAACTGGCTGCATTTCATACTCAATATTTTACCCTGTGAAGAAGATAAACAGCAGCACTTGCACATGCAGTAAATTTTAATGTAGAATTAGCACCACATAAATTTTTGAGTAGATGTTTACTAATTGTGTGGAGATATGTGATGGGAAACAGACACATGGACTCAATCAGGGCTGTGGATTAGTCACCATGAACATCGAGTGGCTGTGAATTGTAAGTTTTACTCCCGGAGGTTGTAAGATAGAGGTAAATAACTGTAAGGATGGGAACTTTGCTCAAACAGCTTCCAGGCAGCAGAAGCAGCATTAGCGAGGGATTATCCATGTACCATGCTGCGAGGACCTCAGACCACCGTTATTCCAGTACCTGTTAATCCAGGACCCAAAAAAAAATTACAGTAATGGTAACTTGCAAAATAAGAAGTGAAACTGTCCCATGCTTGCCGTGTATCTCTAAAAGCAGATGGAGGATGCTGTGCTGTAGGCTGTTGTACCTTTTTTAAGCATAAAGATGTGTGTTGCTGCTGGTGGGACTCTGTGATACGGTGATTGTGGGGCCTCGGGAACAATCAGATACACCGGATTCATTTGCTGTCACTTCTCGATGGAATTCCTGCAGTGCATTTCAAGTAGAAGAATGTATCGACGGTGTCAGTGTCTGCTTCCACATGGGGATGGAGTTTTTTACTTTCAGCATTTTTTCTCTAACTGTCTACTTTCACACACACACACACACACCCACACACATACTGCGCTGACCTCTGTAAAAGCAGCAAATGCCAAACTGCAAGGCACGGCCGAGTGTGAAATTGCAACAATCGCAGCGTGTGTCGATCTGACAGCGAAGGGAGGAGCAGCGGGACTGCCTCGTTCTCCTTCTCGCTGACATATAGAGGCCACGCTTCTCCATACCTCTCACAGGCCACTGTGCTCACTTCCACTTTTTGAAGTCTGGAGATATTTTCCACTTTGAGATGCTCAAAGTAAAAAAAAAAAACAACAACACGACTGCGGATATGAGAACAGGTAGCTCAGCATTCCCCAGCAGAGCCACTTTTCTCTCTCTCATCTCTTTGTTTATTGCTAACAGGAACGTAGCTGTGCCTCAGATAAGCATGATGGTGGTGTTCACTTTTTTAAATTAAATCCATTTCTTGATGCAGTGGATCCTCATGTTTTACACTCGTAGCAGTAACTATGTAAGCCTAGTAGAGTGTGAAGGTTAGAGCAAAACTGCCAATGTTTTTTTTTTTCCCCTATACTGAATAATATATTTCTTGATTTGGCAGTTGCAGAAAAAGTTGAACAACAAAAACAGGCACTGATGTGATGTCAAGAAATCTAGATATTAGCAATACTTTACAGAAATTAGAGACGTGTCTAATCCAGCATGTTTCCTTCCCCTTCCCCATAAAGCAGTGACCTTCATTTGCATATCTGAACCTGATTGGCTGTTATTTCTTATGATGCAATAACAGTGACTTTCAGTGACTTCCACTTATTCGTTCTGGAAGCAGTCGATTTCCATGTCACTGGTATTAAAAGGCTATGACGTGCTAATGACTTGCTTGTGAGATAAAGGCATGACATTTTTAACTGAACTTGAACACAATATTCCTTGACATTTAAGTCCCAAGTGCTAAACTTCAGGTTATAAATACATCAGAATGTGTCTAACACTAACTTCATGCTATTTTATAATTTAGCCCCAGAAAAGTACTCATGCTACATTACATTAATACCAACCAACAAGAACTGCTTAACTTCATGGCTTGAATACATTCACATCAGGGTCGTTAAGAAGCAAAATAATAGAGTGTGTTTATCAGTGCTACTCTATTAGCAGATCGCTAAAATGTTTACAAACTACTTTATTCCAAATTATTTTCTCCGCTGGGAAATTTAGCCAGTCTAATAGCTACACTACATTTAGACCTGCTACGAGTCACATCTGCTAAACTATAATTAAAATACAATAATCATTTAGTAAATAATGATTTTTTTTTTCAACAGCATTGTTTTTGTAATTGAAACTAATGATGCTGTTGTAACTTTTTTCTGCTTAAAATGTCATCAATCCAAAAAGTTCTTAAAGAGACCAACACATCTTCTATAGCCTCATTCTAAAGAAGATTTTCTGACACTTTTGTTTTTATCACTGTATATTCAAGCATGAAATCTCGTATGTAAGCATGTATTTAAATACAGAAGTTGTGGGTCTCGGGTCTTTTTTGAGTCCAGGTTGAGTTGCAAGCCTTTGTCTTATCTCATCGAGTTTAAAGTCATCAAATTCATCGTCTCAGCCTCAGACACTCTGACCACAAGCCCAAAAAAATCTGATATCTTGTGTACACTTTTCTGGTCACAAGCTTCAGGATCCTGAAAGTCGTAATTTGATTGGCTCTCAGAACTTTCCGGTCGAAAATCATACTTTGGAACGTTATGAAATTTTTGAAACGTGATACAGTCACTAGACTAAAAAACATTTACAGAATCTCATCTTGTCAAGTTATTAGAGACTTTTATTTGAAGCAGTTAGCGGTGAGTAAAGATAATTTAACTTGCTCTTGGTCTGTGAGAAAAGGTCTGTGATTGGTCATCTGCCATGTCAATCAAATTGCCTCTTTCTAGGATAGTATGCAGCTCTTGGCCACATTTATTGAACCATATTTATTGGCTTTGCAAGACTCAAGATTCTTGAGTCCACACCTCAGCTATTTAGGTTGCTCGATAGAAACTATTTGTCTCAACTGAAAATTATTATTGAGTTTATAAATTTGGAATAAAGTCATGACTGCACTTTTGCTATCAAATTCATAATTTTAAGGCATTGCAGTTTTGGTTGATTGCAAAATTGTAATCGTAATTCCAAAATGATATTATCAGTTGCAAAATATAGATGCAAATCTTAGAAATGTAGCCTGAATGTTTGGAAAAGTTCAGAAGATTTATACTGTTAGTTATAATTCTGAAAGTTAGATCACATTTCTCATTATATTCTCCCAGTATACTCAAATCAGTTTTATTCATTTCATTGAAACAATGAAATTTTATTTTCTAATGCATCTAATGCAAAACAAGTTTTACTCATCAACCCAAAAAATAGAACTATACATTCGATGTATGGATGTGAATATCAATACACTCAATATCTACATAACGCTAGTTTGCTAGCTCACTAACAAACTAAACCTGAGATCCTCTCAGTAACAGATTTATTCTGTGTCATTGTTTTGTAGCTTGCTTCTATTTTGTAAAACAAAAACAACCATAGTACTCTGGCTAATATTAAATTCATTTAAGTAATGCTAATAAACCTGGTGTTAGCGAACTAGCTATCTCTTCCTAAATACAACTTTTTGGTTGCTGTGTTTTGGAGCTCGCTGCTGTTTTGTGAGGATTGTTAACGTTACTAGTTATTAGGGCAGATACAGTGTAAAATCCTTTAAATAACAGAGAGAGGCTGATGAAACGGTTGCAACAGGAAAACAAACACTCGTTTCTGATTAACGTGCAATCTGTGTACTGTACAAAGCTAGCCAGCGGAAAAACGACTCAAGTCTACGGTAAATGAGAGCTCAGATAGCAACGGAAATATTACTATTGTACATGTATTACGCAAAAGGGGACAATGAATTTCAGCATCTCAGGGGGTCTGAAATTTCACCACGGGGCCATTGCGTAATGCTCTATGGAGAAAAAACGGTGATTTTTCTATATTTACTACATGTTCCAGATCACCATGGTGTGTATGTCATTGATCACATTTAGTGTGACAGATAAATAACAAACCACACAGTGCGTTTCCACATAATATACAGTAAAAAAAAAAAAAACTCAAAACAGTGTGTTTAGTCATCAGCAGACTCTCTGCTCTGACCAGAACCCTTCAGACAGTACTGCTGGGAGTGAGATGAAAAGGTTCCTTAATTAGATGAGATTAGTAATTTAATATCCAAAGGATTAAAAGATAGAAAAGCAAGAAAGCAAAACCAAAAGGTTGCAGCTCAACAGCTGTATAAAGCCTACAATCCAAATCAGACATCATTTTCTGTGGCTTTGTCGAGGAGCCTAGATTTTTTTTTTTTTCTGACGTGTGTGTTTTTTAAGGAGCGTTTTTATTGCTGAACCAACGAATTATACTGAAGGTTAAGACTTCATAAAAGCACTGCAGGACTTCATGATTAGATTTGCGCATCAAGCTTTAACCTCTAAAAAAGTGGCAGCGTTTTATTGCACAAAAGCACAAGACTAAATTGGTCCAGCTTTCTCCACACTAATAGGAAAGGAGTGAAGGAGGGAGTAAGAAGAGTGAAAAATGTAAATCTCGACCCACCAGCAAAGCTCTGCGAGTTGAAAGGGTTCACGTGTCCCAAAGCATTTTTCTATATTGAATAATAATTTATTTGATTATATGATTATTCCACAAAAAATTGCATTTGACTACATGCAGAAAAAATAAATTTGCAAATTGGAAATGCCCTCAAACATTCCCACTGTATGACCATCACAGTCATATGTGCTTGATGAACATCTCATTCCAGATTTCCAGATTGCTGTTATAATAAGCTCCACTCTTCTGCGAAGTCTTTCCACTAGATGTTGGAGCGTGGCTGTGGGGATTTGTGTTCATTCAGCTACAAGAGCATTAGTGAGGTCAGGCACTGATGTTGGGATGTCGAGGAGGTCTGGGGTGCAGTCGGTGTTCCAGTTCATCCCAAAGGTGTTCAGTGGGGTTGAGGTCAGGGCTCTGTGCAGGACACTCGAGTTCTTCCACTCCAACCTTCACACACCATGTCTTCATGGAGCTCGCTTTGTGCACAGGAGCATTGTCATGCTGGAACGGATTTGGGCCTCTTAGTTCCAGTGAAGGGAAACTGTAACGCTACAGCACACAGAGACATTCAACACAATTGTGTGCTTCTGACTTTGTGGCAACTGTTTGGGGAAGAACCACATATGGGTGTGATGGTCAGGGGTGCACATACTTTTGGCAAAATCTGACTGTTGCTGATTTTACACCAAAATGTTGATTAACAGTATAAAAAAATGTATAAAGTTGAAAAGTATATTGAGGAGCTAATCTTTATTGCTCAATGTTTTTTTGTTTTTTTTGTTAAATATTTTTATGTATTGTATATTATGTGAGGCATCTGTTCGGTATCTTTGGGTAATCTGAAAGCCACTTATAAATAAAATGCTACATTATAATCATTAAAATCACAGAAATATCAGACTGACCCTCTTTTTAACTCCCTGGTCATTTCCCTGTGGAAGCTGATTGGCTCTTGTGTTTTATGATGCAATAACTCTTGCCTGGTACGTATTTAATACTAAATAATTTTCTATAGGATTTTCAGCTTCTGTTTGTTAAAACGATGTGGCAAAATTGGCAAATTTACACACATTGACCAGTCAGGACACTCAAATTCATTCCCATGAAAGGATTTGATCATAAAAACACTAAACTTTTCTGAACCTGACTAAAAAAAATTGTAAACCCATAGAGAGGTGCCTGACGATGAAACCTCCAGAAAAGCTTCCCGCAAATTTGAAGAAGGTCAGCAGTTAGAGAGCAGTTAGAGAGCCAGCTGAGGAGGCGTGACCTCCACGGGGTCACACACACAGTGTCATATCCACATGATGGATGATGCGCTATACTCAGGTTGGCTTCGGCTTTTATTTGAAGATTAGACGAGAACTGGGACAGGTGAACTAGCAAGACTTCTTGCGCTCTTTCCAGGGAATGACGTATGATTTCGATGTTTACAGAATATCTTAAATTATATCAGATCTAAAAATATTTTGTAGTGACTGTAATATTTATGTCTTATCTTATAATACTTCTACAAACTTGACAAACTTTGTGAATGTATGATTTATGTATTAACATACAGTATAAAAGTAGGAGGAGCTTTCTCTAGAGGCGGTTGGGCGGAAACCAGCGATGGCCTCGATGAATTAAATTACTACTCAAGAATTAATGAAAATTAAAGAACAACAAGTACACAAAAGTTTGTTTTAATGGTGATGAGTGGTCCAAACCAAACCAATACTTTAGTCACTGTGATAATAGAGAGACTGCTGCGTGCTTTATTAGATGATGTTAAAATAAACAACAATACAGAGAATCGTTAATGTTAAATAAGCATCACCTTATCAAGGATAATTTTGAACCGTTTATGTGGAGCGTCTGCCGTACACGTCTCTGAGAACGAGCTCTTCTCGTCCACGTCTCGGTTGGTCCGCGACACTTCCAGTCTTTTTCAATTTGTTAATAAGTTTGGCGACAGTGTCGTGTGTGTGTGTGACGTTCTCGCCATGTTTCCTGTTAAAGTCCATCGCAACCTTGTGAGAGCTTCCCGATCCAGCCATGAGATTGATTTCAATCCGTCCTTCTTCTGTCAAAGGCGTTCTTAAAGACTATCTGAGAAAAATATATATAATGTAAACAAAGTATGAGAAATTTTGGAAGACATTTTGCTAAAAAGTGTTAATTTCCCCTCTGTATATGGAGACTTTTGGGACACGCTGTATTCAATCATTAACTGGCCAATGATGAATAAACAGGAGGATGACACTGAGAGAGTTTGTCAATCCTTCACCTCACAACTCAAGGGTTCTTGCGGTGAGACATGAGAGTGAAAATTTGTACAGGAATTACTATAGAAAACATTTAAAAAAGAGAGAGAGAGAGAGAGAGAGAGAGAGAGAGGGGCTTTGAATGTTAGCATGGGAGCATTTCCATCTCCATCAAGGTAACATGCATGATATACTGTATGATCAACATCTTCAACGCTTCGACACCTATACTGGAGGATATTAGGAATCTGATTCATCGTTCCTCAAAAAGAAGAAATGTCTCGAGGACACATTCTGCTTTATTCCTCCATTTTCTAAATATCGAGACCTGACAGAGACTTCTATGCCACGTGAGCATCTTTTTTTCGTTAAAGCTAGGGAAGTAAACAGGAAAAGGGGAACTGATTAAGCCTCAGTATGGCACAGAAAATATGTTTCTCAAATAATAAAAATAATAATAAAAGTATATTCGTGTGTTTTCCTATTTGCTTATATTTATTTATGCATGCTATTACGTTGAGCTATAGTCACTCAAACACATTTCAAAACTATTTCTTCACATCTCTAATCTTCTAACACATTCTACATTACAGAATATCAGCTGTAAGAAGTAGCACGCAAGCAAACATTACGAAGCAAATAGCCTTTATAGGCTAATACGAACATGAGCACATCTTACTTATCAGTTACTTTGCTGAAAAGATGCATTGACCTTTAACATCAAACGAGAAAAAAAAGAGTAAGAGTGTGTGTTTATGTGCTCGGGTGTAGGTGCGTCTCAACAGTACACTCAACTGTCCAGGAGAAATGAGTGTAAATTAGTGTAAATGTCAAATGTTTCTACACTCTGAATAATTTTTACTTTAAATGTAATGCTGTCACAAAAGCTGCATTCTGTCTATTACTACGACTACTGCTAATAATAATAATAATAATAATAATAATAATAATAATAACATGAGCAGCAAAAAATCAAAAACCTTAAAAACAATGCTTAGAAATGCACCTCAGAAAGATCGGTGGTGAATGAAGTGGTTTAAATACACGGCAGGAAATGAGGGTTAACAGGAAACAGGTGAGTTTATTAGGCAGGTAAGTGTGAGAGAGAGAGAGAGAGAGAGAGAGAGAGAGAGAGAGAGAGAGAGAGAGAGACAGAGATAAAGTCTGGACTGGATTATAAAGTCGTGGATTGACGATGGATTCCGATGTGACAGAACGCAACATCATGAAACTTTTAATATGCTAATATTAGAGCTATTATCATAACATTTTTTCTTTTCTGACACTGAAACCTTCAGAAACCTTTTTATTTATTTATTTTTTTTAAACTGAAACCAAAAATGTTAAAACTTACCGTATATGATACTATAAAACTGATGAGTAAACCCCTCCATCCATTCAGCAACCTGTCTTCTTTCAATCTGGTGGCCATTTAAACAAAACACAACAACGCTACTGTAAAGAAAACATGTTGCCAGTAAGTCAGTAAGTGTTAACATTTAAAAAAAAAAACAAAAACACGCTAGCTATACGTTGCTAAATACGTAGCTAAACACATGACTTACGCAAGAAAATACAATCAAGTTTCTTTACATGTGAACATTAACCCTAGGGTGAAATATTTCTCACACATATTAGCTTTGCTGAGTATCTCACTCTTTGTTGTTGTTGTTAATGTTGTTAATGCTGTTAATGTTAGGTCACATGACTAATGTTATTATCACATGACCTACTCTGATATTTCAGGCTTGATTAGATATCAGATCTGACTGAATTCTTTCTTTTTTTTTCGTAATCCAGTCCACCATTTTGTGCTGGTGTTGACCCAATACAATCCGGGTATCGGATCAGTGCCATCTCTAGCTAATATTAATTACTAATATGCTTTCAGGCAGAAATAAGAATATGATTAAATGATTAGAGTGCTGTTTGTGTCACACTGATATTACTGTATTTACAGATCTGTGTGTAAAGCGAAGCTAAATGTCATTTTAAAAGCATCTTTTATCTACAGAATTTACAAAACAGCATTGTTTTTTTAATCTCCAATCCACTGTAACTACATTTTACCTTGAAATAATCAGTCAAATCAATCAATAATCATTCAAATATTTCACAAATATTATATTATTTTGAATGACTGTGTAACATCTCATGCTTGAAACATCCTTTTTATCCCCGAGTCGTCTTTTACAGATTATGAAAAATCCACATTTTTGTTTCACTCAACCCTGATAACACACTTCCTCCTTTACAAATTTTTAGGGATATTCCAGAAGTCACATGTTTAACAGGAAGTCGCATCATCCAAAATTCCTGAAGAAGAAGAAATTGATTTTATTGATTTTTTATTTCCTTTTTGCTTTATTTTCAGCAATACTGATTGACAAGGTCACCTTGAAAGTGCAACATTATTCCCAAATTATAGATATACAAAAATAAATTTCAGTAAATTCATTTTAAGTCAATCATTAGGATGTGATTAATATCGTGATGTCAGTAGCTCGGATGCTAGTTTACTGCATTGTTGCGCATTGGCTAATTCTATGATCAATTCGTTAATATAAACCTGTTACTCAATTCAAGCCTGTTACTCATTTAAGAGCAAAACGTAGGAAAAGAAACCTTGTAAAAAAAGCCAAAAAAGCCGAAAACGAGTCAGTGCTGTCTGAGATGCTTTAACACATTTTATTTTATTAACACAGTTTATTGCTTAAATTGCTTAAATTTCTTTGAACGCCGCAATCATGAATTAACCCAGGATCTTAGACTCAAAAGACTCTTAGACTTTTTTTTGAAAACTACTACTCTATTGACAAGTAAAGAAAGAGTTGAATTCAGAGTTGTTGGATTTAAGGAGATAACGGGACGCTGTTGTCAGAAAACAAGGCTCTGAATCTGAAACAGTTTGGCAACAAAGAGATTTCACGTGAAGCTGCGTGCCATGAATGATGAAAAGAGGGATTGGAAGTGACAAGGCAATAATTCAGAGTAGACACAGGACAATCTCTGGTTTTTGACACACACACACACACACACACACACACACACACACACACGGCCTAAGTGGTCTATCATATGATCAGACTGTAAGGTGCTGCTCCGTCTCTACAGAATTGAGAAATCATTTATGCACACAATAATGAAAGCTGTATTTCACACGTGATTATGTTTTTCACACGTGGTTACATGAGTAACGTGAGATCACATGCAAAACACATGAATGACAACATGCATTTCACCTTGTTATGCCCTGAAATAGAAAAAGTGTTGAACTCAAGTGAGCACATGTGACACTATGTGACTAACGTGTGATCACGTGAAAATAAAACCAAAAAGAAAATAATAATAAAAGCATGTAAAAAAAAAAAAATGAAAAAAATAATGTGGAAATAAATGAATGATGTGATATAATCATGTGACAAATTACCATGTTAAAATAAATTAATCATCTTAGAAGATGACAAACAAATCCAAAAAAACATAAGTGGAAATAAATCAATCATGTTAGGGAAAAAACAAAGGTGAAAAATAAAACTAAAATTTAGAAAAAAGGGTAAATAAATGAATCATATGTAAACATATAACCACATGCACTACATTTGACAAATGAACTCAAAAGGGAAAATAAATGAATTCCATCCAACTCTGTACATCCCTCGTGGGGAGCCTGGAGTCTATCCCAGGGGACTCGGGGCACAAGGCGGGGGACACCCTGGATTCACACACACTCTCACACACTACGGACAATTTAGAGATGCCAATCAGCCTACAACACGTCTCTGGACCGGGAAGGAAACCGGAGTACCCAGGAGGAAACCCCCGAAACACAGGGAGAACACGCAAACTCCACACACACAGGGTGGAGGCAGGATTCAAACCCCCAATCGTGGAGGTGCAACGCAAACGTGCTAACATGCTAGTTGGAAAAAAATTAATTTCAGTAAATGAAAGAATTAACATATGGAAAGAAATGAATTATGACTAAATCACATTTGAAAAATAAAACCACATTCACTTCATGTGAAAAGTAACATAAAAAGGTTGAATTGAATTAATCAGGTGTGAAAAAAATCACATAGAAAAATGAATGAAAAATAAATGAATGATGCAGAAAAAATGTTAAGATGGAAATGAATCGCCCCTAAAGGGAAAGGAGGGCTGGGTTTCCTGATTGTAGATTATACCATTTGTCATTTGCTTTGGCAAAAATAGCTAAATACTGGAATCAGGAAAAAGATACAACTGATTGGATGAACGTTGAATATAAAATATGTTCACCCTTTACCCCCAATGAAGTATTTTCTCAGTCTGCTTGTAACACTACAAACCCTGTTCTTGTTCATTCTAGAGATGCTTGGATTAGAATTCACAAAATATTCAAATTATCTCATAATTTACAGAAATATTCTTCGTTATGGTTTAACCCAGCAATCCTCATTGGTAAAAAGATGGTTTAATGGAAGTACTGGCACCAGCAGGGTATAAGCATCATTGACAACTTATATGAGGATGGGGTGTTAAGGTTATATGAAAATTTAGTTAAATGTTATAATCTTGTAGGAAAAGAAAACTTTTGGAAGTTTCTACAGTTACGTAATTGTATATTGTCTAAAGGTGGCCCTGTGGTTGACAACCCTATCTTAAGATCCTTTAAAAAAAAACACAAGAATCTCGTAAATCCTTACAATTTTATAAAACGGTAAACTCTTTCAGAAGCAGTGAGTTGGGAAATTTAAGGACCATATGGCAGAGGGACACTGGCGAAGGAATTGACCCAGGAAAATGGTCCAGCATCTTGGTGGGGTGTCGTAAATATATAAAAGAAGCAAAGGGGAAGTTCACTCAATATAAGACTCTTCATAGATATTACCACACTAAGACTTTACAGGATGAAACTGATGAAAGACAATTTATGTTGGAAATGCCAGTTGGATAAAGGTACATTTTTTTCCGTTGTATTTGGTTGTTAAACCATTTTGGAAGCAAGTTATGGATGTCTTAAGTTGCTGGTATGGCTATATATCTTTAACCTCTAAATTGTGTTTATTAGGCGACAAGTCTCAAATACCTAATGTTTCAAAGCGTGGATTTTCTGTTATTATGGTATGTATTACAACGACAAGTAGGATTATTTTGAGACACTGGAAGACAGTGAAAGCCCCAGAATTGAAAGAGTGGGCCAGTGCAATGGTAGAAATTGCATCCTAAGAATCCATGCTTAATCGAGTAAATGGTGTTAGAGAGGAGGGTTTGTTTCCATGGGAAGAGTTCTGGACGTATATTACTGTAAGGTCTCAAACTGAATAGACAACTATTTTGTGTTCTGTCTTGCATTGTATTTTATTACATGGTCAAAATTTGCCTGTAAAAATCTGTAACCTTGCATAATTATGGTAATGTTGTATTTCTGTTACCTATCAGCCTTCCAAAAAAAAGCAATAAAAACTTTAATTCAAAAAAATATATATGGAAATGAATCAATCATGGAAATAAAAATCCCATGTGAATAATAAAAAGAAACCAAAAGCCCATTTGAAAATGAATGAATCACATGGAGGGGAAAATTACATGCAAAAATAAATACATATTAATTAATCATTTGTAAAAAAAAAAAAAAAAAAAAATTTGATAAATAATTTTTTTTAATTAAATAAATTTAAAATGTAGGGGGAAAATTTCATGTGAAAAACAAAACAAAATTTAAATTTGGAACTAAACAATTGATTTTTGGGGGGAAATCACATGTTAAATTAAAAGCAAAAATGAAAAAAAAAACACATGGAAATAAATTAACATCCTGTAAAAATTAAATGTAATAAAAAATAAAACAAGAAATGAGAAAAAAAAACATGTTGGGAAAAAATTCACATGTGAAAATAATCACGTGAGAAAATCATTCAAAACCAAAAATATATTAACGTGCGCAAATCATAAATGAATCATATATTTAAAAAAAAAAAATCAAATGTGAAAAAAACCCCAGAAAAATTTCACGTGTGATTTTGTGTAATGAATGTAATGTCTCCTGAAGGTTTCAGACATCGAGAGGAAAACGTTGCCGTTAGATTCACGCTTTTGAGTTTTAAACGTTTCCCTGCGTTGCCTCTCAGAACTCCCAGCTTTAACGAGGACCGAGTGGAAAAGTTTCAGTGGAAAAATTACATGACAAATTGTTTTCTTTGCAGGACTTTGTGTTTGTCATGGATGAAGTGCTTTCTTGGCTTTCATACAAAAAACTGCAAAAACAGCAAAGGAGAGACGTGATAGGACGAGTCCGGTTAGAGACGTTCTGGAAATTACATCTGACACCCATTCAATTACGCTGTGTTACTCTCTGGACCGAGAAAGAAATACAAAAGAAAGCTGAATTCATTATTCATTTAAAGGATAAGTGCTTGCTTACATACATACAGAGTTCTCAGGTGCGTAATTATTCACCCCCACCTCGAACATTTCCACGTTTTGTAAGTGTCACAAACTGGAACTGAAATGGACTTAATTGGGCTTCATGAATCTGCATAAAATCATGCACAGTAATGAAGTGGCGGAAAAATGACTAGAGTTTGCAAAATTGTTTACAATCATACCACAGCGCTGTCGAAATTCTCTATCCTGATTGGTCAGAAAGTGTTAATTAGTTTTCTATAACAGCAGCTCTGATGGTAGTGCAAGTTTATATTAATGGTCTCGTTCTAATATTGTTTCTATAGCAACATAAATGGACAGATTTAAAAAAAAAACGTGTGTGATCGTTAATAAAGTGAAGAGATGTCTGGTTAACATTTATGGAAGGAGTCTCAGAGGTAAAGCTGTAACTTGAAGTTTTCCGACATCTTCAGGACAGAAGAGTTTACGCTTATTTGCGTTTTCAAGCTGCGTTTTTGTTTTTTTTTTTTTTTGTTCTTTGTCTTATTAACTTCTAGAGAGTGAATAAAGAAAGGCTGGTGATGAAACTGGCTGTAACATAAGTGAGAAAAGGAACTAACTTGTTTCTAAATGTAAGTTGTAAAAATATTTTAATCATTGCTGTAAGAGGAATAAAACACTTCGCGACATGCTGCTATAAGAAAATAATCAACGTCGGGTTGGTAACAGTCACGGGGCTCGCACACCTCCTACAATTATCCTTCACTTTTCTTGCTAGAAGACTCAGCAGTTGTAGTTTCCTTCGTCATGAAGGACTGAAGATCGTCATTACAGGTGAGAGCTGAATGAAGACTAGATGAATCTGATTCTATAGTCACGTGAACAAGACGACTCCGCGAAGCCGAAGCTCGTTCTGAACCACGGGTTGGGCATCACTGTCCAATCTCACTCAGCTCGTTTAGATCAGATCAGACGCACATGCCGGCTCAGAGAGGACGATCCAGACTTGTTTACGGAGGTGAACACGGTGGAAAAACTTCCCTGAAGCTGCTGTACACACCGCATCCTCTATCCATCATTCAGCTTTAAAGGCTAATGTATGCGTATACAAAATGGCCACCTCATGTACAGTATCACATGACTCATTTGGCGCATCATGTGCGCACGTCCTCAGTAATTAATGTCACGTGTCCGCATATGTGCAATACCAGCGTAAATAGTGGAGGCAGTGTAGCACAACGTGACAGTGTGTCTGCAACTGAATAAACAAAGTAGCATCGTGTCTCAAATCTCAGACTTTTTACTATTCTAGACCGAGTACTAATGCTAACGTTTTTCCTATTACAGTCAGTTTTCGAATTTTTTAAACCTCTTAAACCTACCGAAAGCTCTGTTTTGAGTGGCACCCTTCTGGATTTTCTAGATTAGTAAATAAATTTTAGTGAGGGTTTTTGATTTGAGACGCAGATCATGACAACAATCGCGCAGACGGCAGAAAGCTTAAACAGAGCAAGTCAGTGTGTTTGATGACGCTGTGCGTGAAATCGCTAAACATTACAGTTCGACCTGGAAACCAGATGGACTGAGATGTTTTGGCTCTAAAGTGCCATCTAGTGGACGCTGCATTTAATCCTCCAGACGTACGTAAGATTCGCAAGTGAGTATGTGAACAATGCGGCTCACATAGCGTAGCAACTGTGTTGTGTGCGCACACACACGTGGGGAAATTGAAGTAAATTTGCACCATTTGTAAGAGGAGTTTTGTGCTCTCAGTTTCAACATCACCGATTTCACATGAGAGATTTTTAAGAATCATCCTTGTGTAGTGTAACTTGATACACAAATGTATTACTTTGCACATTTATTTCACTGATTTATTTATCGTTAATAAAAATAGCCTTAAAAAAAGCATTACATTAATTTGGAAACTAACTTGTAGCTTGTGTGTGGTTGTGAATTGAAATGTGGTTTGATGTTTTGTCAACTACAACAACAGGCTTTTTTAATTACTATTCAACCAGTAAAACCCCTATAATGTGCAGAGCTTATTATTAAGGAGCATAAAGACAAGCATTAGCAAGTTGCGCGTGACATCAGGAGCCGCCTTAGAACACAAGACGGAGCGTCTGCTCTATTTGTTTCTTCCTCCCTGCGTCAGATCGCGGAGCTTCGAGGCACGCTGTTCTCTTTGCTAACTGGAATCCTTTGAATGATTGTCTGAAGACAATATTTACACTCGGTTTCACCATCCACACAAGTGTGTAATTAACTGAGCAATTATACACTTCCAGTGAAGGAGCCCAAAGGCTTAACGAGAAGAACGCCGAGGCTCACAGGAAGCCGGAATGTCGCAGGAGAACACGTCAGTGAGATCACAGCGAGGAACGTGAAAATCTCAGGAAGAATAAAAAAACGCCTTCATTTTGCATCACACTCGTTACATGGTTCCTGAATTCTGGTCTCAGTATAGCTCTCTAACCCTCACACACACACACACACACACACATTGATACAGCACGCACAGCGGCTCGTAATTGGTAAAACAGATTAATGAATATAATCAGACACACAGCAGCATGTCTAATCTACTACTAGTGTGTCTGATTAGACAGGCCTGAGTGATCAAGCTAAACAAATTAAACTGAAATAACAAACAGGGAAATCCTCCTTATTAAATAACACAAGCACTTTATTTAATAAGCTTGTGCATTTATATGACAAACGGTCCCAGCCAAAAGTTTGTACACCCCCGCCCATAGAAGGTTTCTACAATTTCCGAATAATAATGAAGATATTAACACTAATGAAACACCACATATGCGATTCTAAATATTCCCAAGCATCACTGATCCATCTTCATACTTTACCGTAAGGCTTATCCTTGTTTTTTTTCATCAAACATGTCCATGATGTTCATCAGAATGTTTCATGTGGGTCTCATCTGACCACAAAGACACAGACTGTAGCTCCAGTGAGGCTTAGTGAGATCTCTAGTGAGGTTCAGCTGCTGTGTTTTGTGGGTTGCTTTCAGGAAGAGCTTCCTCCGATCAGCTTCTTGTTATTGTTGGGTCTAATTGCTCATTTTAAAACCTGATGACTCGATAAGAATCAACTAATTCTGAAACCGTGATCCTTGGGATCTCATCGTCCTCCTTCATGCGTGTGTGATATACTTTCAGACTTTTAAAAATGCTTTATTATTGCAATGATTCTCCATAATGTTATTACTTTTATTATTATTATTATTACTACTATTAGTAGTAGTAGTAGTAGTATATTTATGTATTTATTTAGTATCAATCACCTGACCCATGTCGTCTTTTGTATTTTCTCTCTAATAATAAATGATAAAGAGATGTTTGCATGTTAACATTTTCCTCTAATGCCAGTATTTATAGAGTTAACTTCTAGACTCCGCTCCTTACTGACATCCAACTAAATCAGGAAAAGAAATTCACTTTGACCGTACAGTATGTGTAGTAAGGCGTGTACAAATACAGTGTTTACTAATTGACCAGAAATTCAGAAAAGTACTTGACGAGTCGTCTTTTCCATTGTTAAAGCAAAAGTTTCAGGATGCACTATTATTAGGTTGATTTATTTGTGCAGCAAAGAATAGGACAGCGAACATCCACACACAAGCTACACATTACATTTACAGCTTCATAAATCAGTGAAATAAATGTCCAAAATAATAAACTGCTCTATTTCAGGATGTAGTAATTCTTAAAATGAGCCCGTGTGGATGAAATCGCTGAGAGAGAGCACAGCGCAGTGTGGAAGCTCCTTATAGCTTGATGATGGATGGAGGATGCGATGTCTACAGCAGCGTTTGGGAGGTTTTTCCACCATGTTCAACTCCCATTTCAGTAGCATCCGAAAAACAAGTCTGTATCAGGCTCTTTGAACCAGCATGCAACACTGATCTGACTCTCAACTAGCCGGCTGGTGATGCGCAACCCGTGGCTCTGAACGAAAACACTCTTTCACACAGCATTACATTATTCACTCTGCCACACTGCACACACATTTTATTTGAATTTTATTTAGCTTTAAAGGACAGGAAGGAGGAATTCCTACAGAGTGGGATTAAAAAACAGTCTCTCACACACACACCTCTAAACTTCATGCAAAGTGATATCAAAGTGTTAACGGTCCATTAACGCAAATGAAAAAAAGATGGTGCAATTGGCTGTGGAAATATTTTTCAGACAAACAAAATACGCTTAGCTGCTTTATTTACCGTCGGCTTCGTTGTTTTTTCCACCACGCTGACTCGTCGACATCCCCACAGCAGCCACTCACGAATGTCTTATTCGGCTAGTCGACTAGCCTATGCAACCTCTAACTTCTTGTCAGAATGAAACAGGAAAATATGGCTTACTTCAATGCACAGCGTTATAGTGTACCGGGGAGAAAAGTTTCATTTTCTCCAAACACCAGAAGGAAACTATGAGACGTACGAGATGCACAAAAAACACAACAATCAGTGTGTACTGTCACAAAATACATCGCTGTCACAACATCCCCAGGAGCACAGGATCTATTTGAGGGAATCAGAAGAATATGATTGAATCTGACAGTGCTGACATATGGTTAGTGTGTCTGACTGGTAAAGACCTGCATGAACAAAACACACACACACACACACACACATACACACACAGCATGAATAAAGCTGGGAATGAGATCCAAGCATGCATCCAGGACTTTAAAAAAAAACAACTGATGTGCTAACAAAAGATAGGGGAGAGAATACAAGCCATGCAGAGAAAATGCACAAACAGGAAGTAGAAACAGGAAGTCAGTGTCAGTGGTCAGGATAAGCTGTCTTTATCATGTCAGGTTCGCATCTCTGAGTTGTTCTGTGATTGGATGCAATAAGCTGCAAGACCAATATAGCACTTACAGTATTGCCAATTTTATTTTTTTTTTAATAAAAATCTCTCTAGGAGTCTCACCGCTCCAGGTTTCCTGTATGTGTGGAGCTGTAAATGTTCTTTCCGTGTCTGAGTGGGTTTTGGTTCTCCAGTTTCCTCCCACCTCCCAAAAACACAGTAGGTGTGAATGAGTGTGTGAACGTGTGTGTGTGTGTGTGTGTGTGGTGCTCAGGGATGGTCTGATGTCCCATCCAGGATGTGTTCTCGGGATAGACTCCGGATCCTGCACCACTCTGACCAGGATAAAGCGCTTACTGAAAGTGAATGAGTGATATAAATTTGTAAGATTTTTAATTTTATATTTGTTTATTGCCACTTATGTAGCATCTGTGTATCCTTGCTCTACAGCAAAAGACACAAGAATTGTAACGTCGTTAAAGATGCTGCACTAAAACCTACGTTGCGCACTGAATGACTACAATGTTGTTAGTGTAACCTATTTTTGGGCAAAAATAACCTTACTGGGAACCAAGAGAACTGTGTCCTTCCCAAACCTATCAACAGTTCAGACTGCATCATAAACACAGAACCCTACTGCCCTCTGGTGGCTTTTACTGGAATTACAGCTGAGTTACAATAATACAGTAGTGCATTTGTTTTTAGTTTCAGATCAGGTGCCACATGCACCACATTTTAGTGTTTTATCTATAATACAATCTGTAAAACTTGTTCTTCATTCAGAAAAGTGGTGAAATACCAACCTAGGGGTTTTAAAGCATCAAAATTTGTCATCTATTTCACTCTCATGAATTATAGAGCAGAGTTGTAAACATTTTATTTCAGTGTGTGACTGGTAAATTTTCCTACTGCACTAATCAGGGGTGGAAAAACTTCTGAGAAATTATACTGAAGTGAAACTGTTAAAATTTCATCACCTGCTTTGGCTAACATCTGTATGCGGTATGCTAATGCTAGCTAAATTTAGATTAAAAACCTATCACAATCACTTATATCTAGTAATCTAAACGGGAATGCGTGCACGCTCCCAAGCTGGAATTTTTCCATTTTCCCAAATTCTAAGGCATTATGTTAATACTACTACTATTACTATTAATGATAGTGTATTTGAAGAAGACAAAAGGCAAATTTTCAGGGAAAAAAAAGTCAAATTTTCTTTTTAAAGAACAAGATCTTTTTTTTTAATCATTGCTAATAAGCTTTACCTGAATGTAGATCTGTACATCTCTCATAGGCGTTCATTTTACAAGGAAATAAATTATCATTTCAAAGAAATGGAGCACAGCATGGGTTGAGTACATGATTTATTTCCTGTATTATAATCCATCACACTCACTGATCTCAGGAATTTAAACCAAATTTAACAACAACAACAAAAAATCCTCAGCTGCACATTAGGTTTTTAAATAAATGTCATGAGCGCCATGTAAACTCCTTTAACAACAACTTCCTGAGCTCCACAAATCATTACGCAAAATAGGTAGTAGAACAAAAAGCTATATAGATAAATCATACGTCCCGTTTAAGTGTACAAGAAAATCTTTGTCCAAAATTTAGCAGCAGCAAGAAGAGCAGAACTTTCCTTTTACAAAAGTGAACAGTGAACAAATGTGCAAAACACAGCTTCAACCCTGTATTCAGATTTCGTACCTTGTATCCGAAGTGAAATCAAACCCAATACAAAAATATATATGTGTAAAAAAAAAAAAAAAAAAAAAAAAAAAAAAGAAAAAGAAGAAACAATACGTGTAATTAAAAAAAAAACGAAATATACAAGTCACAGATTTGTTCTTGAGATGGGATTAGATAAAATAAAGGATTTTTTCTGTTAAAAAAAGGAGGATTCAAAACAGTTAAAATGAAAGACATGAACAGAAATGGATGATGGGAGTCGATTTAAAATTTAAAGCAAAGGCTAAACCCAAACAAAAGAGAGTCATTTGGAAATCCTGATATCTGTGGCTTTGAACTGCCTTTTGCCTGAGGGCCATCAGGAGCTGAGTGGCGTGTAAAACAGACTGTCTGATTTCACACACATGCAAATGTCCTTGAGCTGCAACCAAGTGGTCAAGTCAAGTGGGGGAACAAAAAAAAAAGGAACACAATTAAGATGCATGAACTGCAATTACACTGTGGTGGAGCAGAAATGACCTGGATGCCCGACTCAAGGTGATGAGAAATGTGTAAAAACTATGATCCGTGATGGTTAACCCGAGGCGTTTAAAGAGAAATTTATCCATGAACTAACGGCACGCCGTGATGCAAAGCCCTCTTCCACATGTAATAAGTGGAGCGTGGAGTGAGAGGAAAGTAAGACCTGAACTCTTTGAATGTAGGGAACGATTTCTCCTCAAAGCGCTGCTGGAGAAATAGTTTCGCCTTGGCCTTGAAGTTCGCCAACGCCACGACGTCCATCACGAACATCTGCTCGTTGTTGTTGGTTTTGTCAGATAGAGGATAGTACGATGGAGAGAATTCGGGGCTGGTGTTGATCACATGGTTGTTTAAGTACTCGGCATTTCCGTCAAAAGAAAAGCGTTCCTGAGTTTCCTCCTGCTTCAGGATATCTGTCGTGGCATCGACATTTTCCGGTTTATGGGCATCAAAACTCAAATCAGGCTCTTCCCCAGCTTTCTTATACCTCCAAAGCCAGTAGTAATACGATGATATTGATGGGAACTTGAGCTTGAATTTGAACAGCGACATCTTGGACTTCTGAACATGTGCTTTGGCTTCCTCTCTGAGTTTCTTCTTCTGCAGGTAGATCAGCCGGAGACTCTTCTGACTGCACCTCGAGAGCCGGACTCTCGGGATTACTCTGTGACTCGCCAGCAAACCTGGCGGCAACAGCTTCTCTTTTGGATTCTGGAATTTATCCGGATCCGAGCTTTCTTCCCTGCTTCCTGACAGATCTTTAAACGGTGTGAACAGCAAGGCTTCCCTCCTCCAATTGTAGTAAGTTGATCTCGAGATTCCTGGGAACCTTCTTTTGAAAATGCGGTAGGGAAACGATGTGTTGGTGGCGATGCAGTTCTGGAGGCTTTTCTTTGCTTCTTGCATCAGGGCTGCATTCTGGAATCGATCTCCTTCCAGTTTCTCAGATTTGAGTGCCAACATGCTGGCGAAGGTCTCCTGGACAGGCTGCTTCATGCTCTCCGGAGAGGACCAGTAGTCCTGCTCGTTGCTATCTCCAGGGCTCACCTCTCCGGTGGAACCTCCTGAACCGATACTTCCAGTAGCCATGAGTTCATGTTTCCAGGCATAATATGTGGATCTGGAGATTTCTGGGAAGAACTCTCTGAACTGGTTCTGGGATATGAGCTTGCCTTCTTTGTAGCAGGCCTGGAAAAAGTGTTTGGCTTCATATCTGGCGACTGATTTCTTATGATACTCCATGCTTTGTCTCCTCCAGCGATAGAAGGTGCTCTTCGTGATGTTGAACTTGTCTTTCAGGGTGGAGTAGGAAAGCTGTGAATCCTCATTTAGCAGATCCACGGACTTAACCGATGACAACCGTTGCTCACTCCCTGGACTTCCAATTTTGAGATCACCAGCATGAATTAAGGCCACAAAGTTGCGTGGTTTGAAAATGGAGCCAGTCTCAAGCTCTCCAGACCACATAATGTGGAGAGTCATTGGCTCAGAGTCCATGGGCAACGTTCTGGGACGGATTAGGCGATTGAAATAGGGCCTGATCTTGAGGTTATACATTGGGTAAACAGAGTAGATGTTGCACTGGAGGACAGATGCCAGAGCGTAGACATGCCACATGTTCGCGAAAGAGCTCGGAAAGCAAGAAGCCTTGACGTCAGCATCAAAGATGGCCTCCAGAACCTGCATGGGCAGCTTGAGCATGTCCTGTGATTCTTCAGCACAGAGCGAAAACCTGGAAGCCTGCAGCATGACCTTGGAATCGATCATACCGCACAGGTAGTACTGCTTCCAAAGGAGCATCTCCACCACCGTCCTGACCTGTAGCTCCAAGCTCAGGCTCGTGGAGCCCACCAGAAGCATGCTGGCAGCGTCAAACAGCAGGTTACCCTCCCCTCTGCAGACCAGAGGAAGCAGGCCAGCCGGGGCGTCTGCTGGGTAAAGTCTGTGAGCCACAGCGTCGATGCCCATCCAAGAGGAGATCTCTGAGCACAGCGCTGTCGGGAGGCTAAAAGGAGCGAGGACCTGTTCCACCTCAAGGGCCACTTTTATCAGGGAATCCAAGCCCATGGACTCGGTGGCCTCCTGGAGCTCCTCCAGGACGGAGAGCACCACCTCTTTCCTCTGAAGCATGCCTGCAGCGAAGAACACAAGGAGAACATCGGATTGGCGTCAAGTAGGCATGAATGATATGGACAAAAATGGCATCACTGCGATTAAAACATTCACTGCAACATATTCAACCAAACTGAGGAGCCTGTGATGCGTCACGAGTAAAGATAATGGTTTTTTTGCCACATTTTTGGAGATCTTCGAGTTAGCATCAGGTACAGCTGCATGATGTAGGCAAAAGTCTAAACATTTTCTGAATATATGCTGAAACACTGTGGAGACACTGTGGAGACACATCAACCCTGTGATGAATCTGAACACCAAACACACACACACACACACACACACACACACAAAAGCTAATGCCAAAATGCCAAGATTTCAACACAAACTCAGAAAACTGTTACACTAGATTATTATCAATTAGAAACAAAATGTTTTTTTATTTTTTAATTGCTCGCGTGCAGGTTGCAGGCATCTGAAATATCAGAAACAGTAATAATAATGATTAAGCATTAAGATTTCAGAGATGCATGGAACAACAACAACAAAAAAACCGCTGAATAAATTACATTTCAGTTAAAGAGCACTTTTACTGCAACGCTGAGAAAAAGAAAAAGAAAAGAGCTGGTCTGGCACTTTAACCTCATCACAAATAACTGATAGCTGTAGGATTTAAGACCACATTAAATCATTCCATCATCCCTGTCGGAAATTCAGCCACATCATTAATACACGACTGCAATAAAGTCACAGAAAACGCGCTTTACCTCGGCGTGTGACCAAAACAGTGTTCAGGGTTTGAGTTCAGATTTAATGCAAATGAGTCCACAAATCATCCCAGGACTGTTTTATAAAGTCCCGAGGCCTTGAGCTGTGCGTTCACACGCTGCGTTTTGATCCAAACCACAAATAAAAGTTCCCCATGCGTTCCCTTGCGCACTGTTTCCATGTAAAGAACTTCAGAAAAGTCTTACCTTAAATACAAAGCAGCTCCCTGTGTGCCTCAGGTGTGCGTCTGTATGAGTGTGTGTGTGTGTAAATGTGTGTGTGCTAGCAGTCGAGGCGCAGAGATGGAGCAGTGTGTGGATGCGACTTTACTCCATGACTCACAAACTGATCCGACTCCGAGCCGAGTTCATTTGAAACGAGAAGATCCTCCTCCAGGAAATTGTCAATCACCCACATTGGGCCTTTTTGTCTCAGAGTTGGAAAACACACGCACACACACACACCGCGCGCGCGCACACAAACACACCCCCATTTGCGGTGCGGTGTGTGTCCATTCACCAAAAGGCCATCAATGCCATGGGCGTCTCCATTTCTCCACAGCACTAATAAGGATCAAATGGTTTATTCTGAGGTCATGCAAACTGTCGCGGTGTGTCAATCACAAGCACCTCTTTATATCTCCAACACTGTTACATCTGAGGCCTTGTTTCCCCTCCAAACCTCCAAAACATAGGTTTAACCCCATTGTGTCTTTTATTTCATCTAAAATGTTGTTTTTTTTTAAAGGAAAACTGGATTTAAACACCAGAAACAAAGAAACAAACTTAATTAACAAACAAACTTTAATGACAATAATCAGAACACAAACTAACCGCTGCTCAGACGAGTATATTAATGAAAAATATTTACTCAAAAAGCAGAAAAAAAATACAATTAAACTAGTTTAAATCAAATTCTGATGGGGTAAGACTCAGCAAAAGTTAAATTTTGATTTCATTTATTTTAACACAAATATACAGGTACGTTTTGCATTATCTGGGAAAAAAATGCACAAATTACAGCAAACATCAAGATACAGATAATAAAGAAGTGACTAACGTATCTCACAGTGACATGTCAGTCTTAAAGTGCAATGTTTTGTGCTTTTCAAAGGAAACTGGATTTAAATACCAGGTAAAATTAGGACTAATGGTTTGTAAACGCAAAAAATCACCTCGAACACAATGATCAGGACAAAAATAAAATGCTACTCAGGCTGGTAAATAAAAACAAACCACTTCAAAACGATTTTAAAGAAAATGCACACGGTGTTACATCATCAATATATTTTGTTTAAAAAAAAAAAGATAAGGAAATGTAACATTCTTAGCAATTGTATAATAATAGAAAGTGATTAAATGGCCACACTACGTATTTCAGTCACATTAAAAAGATATCAGTTACCTCACTTCCTGTCATGTGACAGGATCAACTAGGAATTCTTCTGAATAAAAGGTAAAATGCATACAGAGACTGTCAAGGTGGAAAAAAGTATAAAACGTTTGCGAAATGAGTGTTAAGGGGAAAGAAAATCTGTTAACACTCAAGAATTTAGATGTTTAAAATTCTAATTTTATTAATTTTTTTTTCTTGTTACTGAATAATCGATCCTTTTTTAGAACATTAAACTCAACATGTACTGTGAATTTTACATTTTTGAATGTTAAAAGACGGGTGTCCCTCGCCTTGTGCGCCTTGGGATAGGCTTCAGGTCACGCCGCGACCCTGCGTAGGATAAACAGTACAGAGAATGGATGGATGGACAGATGGACGGATGGACGGATGGATATTTTAGAGTATAAAGTGACATTCGGTCCAAAAAGTGGATCCTGAGAATGATCACACATGCTTCTGACCTGGCTATAGTTACCAGCTGAGTACAGGCAGGATCCTGAGAAGGCCGAGATCCCAAATAAAAGACATCCTAGATCTCCTTTATTTCAAAATGAACGAGGCCCAGTGTTTGGTGAGAGTGCAAAAGCCAGTAATGCTATCAGCAAGTACACATAAACACACCCACAAACACACACAGACATATACACACACACACTCAGACTCACACACTGCAAGGAACAAAAAGAATCAAACAGGTTTTTAAGACTTCATCTTATCATACAGCAACCTTTTTTCTTCATTTTTATTGCATTATTTGATGTTACAGTATGAAACAAACATTCTTAACAAACTCTTTAAGACTAGTTCACATACTGTAGATGTTTAAACTCTAGTTCACAAGTATGCTTAAAGTGCGAGAAGGTTTCTTGAAATTTTATGCTGCTTCAGTCGTGGAGTCTAGTGTAATGGATATGAAAAAAATCCAATAAAAAACATGAGTTTGCACAAATTTTTATTTTTTAAGACTCATTTCTGTATTTGTAGAAGAGTAAATATCAGGTGGGTAAAACATTTTTGCTCAGTGGAAAAAAAAAAAAAAAAACAGACCTGAAGGAGTTAATTTTCCATCATAACCAGGAATCATACTCTGAGTTTACACCTTATTAGTATTATACAAAACCTTAGATCTTAATTAACCTTCATTCAAGGACTTCATGAGTTTTAGAAGAGTAAGAGTCAGTAGTAAAAATACCCTTTTCTCTAAATGTGTTGTTAACTGTAAGTGAGAAATGAATGGATGAATTTACATTTTTATTTCATGTAGGATATGGTTGCAGTTAGCTAGTCTCATCACATGACAGGTCATGCGGAAAAATGTCTATAAATATCTTTTGTAGAGTTGTATGATTCCTGGAATATATAAAAAGCTGCCCAAAGCTTACATGTGTTTTGTATTTGGTGACTTAAATTTTGAATAAATAAACATTTGAGTTATTGCTATTATTAAAATTATTTTTAAAAAGCATAACATATCTAACACTGGTGGGTAAATATTCCAAAATGTGGAAAGTTTTCCACTGAACTGGTGCCTTAAATGCTGTGTGTAACATGTGAACACATGAAGGTGAACATCGTATTAAATGCACCAAATGAAGCTCAAACTGATGCAGTGTCCCAGTTTGACCGTGAGTCAGGTCACATGTCCGGTCAGACGGTGACGCACAGTTTTGTGGATTAGACACAGAGAGAGAGAGAGAGAGAGAGAGAGAGAGAGAGAGAGAGGGAGAGTAGCCGGGGTGTGTAGATGGTGCTGAGCGTGAGACGAGGTCCTGTGTGTAGCTGATGTGGTGTGTATCAGGCCTTCGTTGCTCTGGAGTGACTTTTAACACCTCTCACTGTCTGCCTTTTGCAGGCCTTTCATATCACCTTTTGTTCCAGGTGCACAGTCATGACTGTTTCACTCACAACCCCCCAACCACCTCTAAACCCCCTCAAACACCCCCCAACCACCCCAAACCCCTTCAAACACCCCCCAACCACCCCAAACACCCCCCAACCACCTCTAAACCCCCTCAAACACCCCCCAACCACCCCCAAACCCCTTCAAACACCCCCCAACCACCCCAAACACCCCCCAACCCCCCAACCACCTCTAAACCCCCTCAAACACCCCCCAATAACCCCCAAACCTCTTCAAACACCCCCCAACCACCCCCAAACCCCCTCACAACCCCCACAACCACCTCTAAACCCCCCCAACCACCCCAAACCCCTTCAAACACCCCCCAACCACCCCCAATCCCCCTCAAACACCCTCCAAACACCACCCCAAATAACCCCCAAACCCCGCAACCACCCCCAGACCCCCTCACAACCCCCCCAACCACCCCAAAACCCCCTTAAACATCCCCAAAACACCCCAAAGCCCCCAAACACCCTCCAAACCCCCTCAAACATCCCTCAACCACCCCAAACAGCCCCCCAACTCCCCCAACACCCCAAACCCCTTCAAACACCCCAGACAGCCCCTCCTCAACTCCCCCAACACCCCACACACTCTAAACCCCCTCACAATCCCCAAACACCCCATCAATGCCCAAAGCCCCCTCAAACACCCCCAAATGCCACAAGCACTCGCCACATTTACCCTGTAACAGGCCTGGACTCCCCCAAAACCTCTCTCACTGTTTCTTCTGAGACACAGGAGACTGTCTACACCTTATCAGAATGAACAAACAAATAGACAAATAAACACAGCATTGTTTCCTCCACTTCCAAATAATTAATTAATGTTTGTTTGTTTGTTGTCAACATGAAGTATTTTTGTGTTCTTTTTTATATAGAAAATCTCCACTCAATCCAACAGAAATATATATCTCCCATCCCGCATGAACCCCGTCCAAAGTATTTATTTATTTATTTATTTATTTATTTATTTATAGTTTCAGCATTTGATCAGAATAGTTTCCTTGATAAGAAGAAAACCTAACCTACGTAATGCACTTTTTAAATTAATTTAATATATTTATTAATTTATTTTTTATTCAATTTAATTTATTTTTTAAAGAAGATCACTCCCAGTACAGCATGTGTGTCAGTGGACTATGATTAGCTTTGCAAAGTTTTCTTTGCAAATGAAGCTTTAATTTCAATAAATTTACTTGTTTGAAGATTTCTATTTCCATGCTGACTGTGTTGTTGTTGTTGTTGTTGTTGTTGTTTTTAACTTTAATTACTTTACCTGAGTCTCTAACGTTGCGATCATGGCATGAGGTTATGGAGCTCTGATATAGAAGCAAGTTCTGATGAGAGACGGATATTAGAGTGGTATTGTTTGAGCAGATGAAGGTGGAGGAGTGTGTGTGTGTGTGTGTGTGTGTGGAACATCACTGCAGTCAGAGCTCATTTTACTCCTGGCCTCTGTGTGTGTATATCAGGATTCAGAACCATCCATTCACCTTCTTTAATCTCAATGCAGACACACACACACACACAAACACACACACGATGTACAGGAATGCCTGTGGGCCCACACACACACACACACACACACACTCTCAGCCCAGCGGCCCAGCATGCAGCAGACCAGCGGAGCCGACCCCAACGTTGCAACATTAGCATTTTAAACGCAGTCAGTGTGCGTGTGTGTGTGTGTGTGTGTGTGTGTGAGGGGGGAGTTCAAAGATCAGCAGCTCAGGGGACGAGGGGAAACCCACCGCCTTTTGTTCTTGAGCTTGGCAGTGTGAGGCGAGGACGAGTCAAGATCAGGGCCTCGACACCTCCAGGGACCGTCACAACATGAGGCTCTGAAACACGCCGCCGCTCTCAGCTCGCCTTTGTCTTCTCTCCGCTTATCTCATTAGCCGGAGAATGCTAAGCACAGCTGAGTGAAGATAAAAGATCACAAACATCTCAGACTGCACTGTTTTTCTCTCTTTGAGGCGTTTCAGGCTGCGGAGAGCCGCTTTGAACACCTCGCTTCAAGTGCTGTGGGCAAAACGCAAACATTTTCTCTGATTTTCTCTTAGTTCTGGTTTTTACTTGTAAACCTGAGCAGCATCTTTAACTTCCTCTGAAACCAGATGTTTAACAGAAAGAGTTTGGAAAAAATACAGCGTCTAACAAACATTTAGAAATGTACCTTTTTTTTCTGCGCAAGTCAAAAATAAAAGTTGTTATTTAACTCTTAAATACATACAAAAAAAACAAGTAAGAGACTTTTTAAAGGAACAGCAATTTTATATTTATATTATACATTTATTTGTATATTTATATTTATAACGTATAATATTATTTTATTGTGTTTATTTTGGATTTTAATATTGTATTCTTCCTCCAGGATGCCATGTTTTATTAAAGCACAGAATTTGTTAAAATCGCAATTAAAAAAAAATTATTTCATTAATAATAAATATTTATTCATTGAAATTGAGATATAAAAAATACACAAAATGTCCAACTATTTAAAATAACCCTGCAATTATTTATTTGTCTATCTATCCATCAATCCATTTATCTTTTACTTTCATTTTTAAATATTTATTTAGAATTAAAATGGTATCTGTGAAACTTAGCTTTATTCTCTCTTATAAAATGTAAAATTTTATATAGAAATTCTCAAAAAAAATTCTAATGAACTTTCAAGTCATATTAAAGTTTTCTTTATTAGGATGTATTTTTTTTTTTTTTTTTTTACAAAAATAGAGAAAAATTCAGCATATTTTTATTTACTATTGTTTGCTGGCTTTAAAAACCCAGGACACGTCGCAATAAAAGTTGAGTGTATTGAACAGGACACTGTGAGTTTCGTATGTGTGTGTGTGTGTGTGTGTGTGTGTGTATGTGTGTGTGTGTGTGTGTGTGTGTGTTAATGAGCAGTGTGTGAGGAGGAATCATCTGTTTCCTGTTCATCTCAGTGTGTAAATGATTAAAGCCACACCTGTCTGGTTTCACTGAAACTGTGATCAGGTTTTATTTTTTTATTTTTTTTATTTTTTACATTTTTTTTTCTATTGCAGATATTCTCTCTTTTTTCAGGAGCAGTCACAGTGAATTTTCATTTTCTACTGCTGAGGTGCAATTATTTAAAAAATAATAATAACTATAGTCATTGGACATTATAGCACCTCAAAGCTATTTACACTTTTGGACCCAAATAAACCAAACACATAAAACACAAATATAAAAAAAAATACATCAGAAGCAAATATTAAGAGAACAAACACTTTCTGACTCCATCCCTAAGCTACGGAGGAAAACAAGAGGCCATCAGCGCTTATTCACACACAAATATATAGTACTGTGCAAAAGTCTTTTTTTTTTTTTTTTTTAGTACAAATTTTGTTATAGATGTTTATTTTATGATTCTACATTATTGATTCAGTACAAAAACATTTTAGATTCCAAACATTCGTTTTCCAGCACAAAATGAAACGTTACAGAAAAATGTCTGTATGTCAGTAAAGAAAGCAGCAGATTCCATAAGAGACACTTTTCAGATAAAAACATAATGAAGGCTGCTGGGTTTCGCTGCAGAAATAAGAAGCGAGTCGACAGTCAAAGTCTCCAGAAGAACTGTGGCTGCTTCTGCAAGATGCTCAGTAACACTTCCAGCTCATTTCCTTATAAAACTGCACACACTGCACCTCAGATACTGTTTTTTTTTTT
The DNA here is from genome assembly GCF_027358585.1 of Pangasianodon hypophthalmus. Lineage (NCBI taxonomy): Eukaryota > Metazoa > Chordata > Actinopteri > Siluriformes > Pangasiidae > Pangasianodon > Pangasianodon hypophthalmus. Next base: position 19,031,720 of record NC_069728.1, read on the forward strand.
TAAAGCGAAGGATCGTCACATTAAATATTGACTTTGTTTCATTTATTAGTGTTTACTGCTCTTTATAGGATTTTTTAAAATGTAGAAACATTTAGTTTCATTATTTTTGAAGGCATCTTTGCTCTACAGCATTTCTTTGCATGTGCCTAAGACTTTTGCACAGTAGTGTACTACATTTATTTCACACACACACACATACACACACACACACAGATATTGCTTCACTTCCTGTTTTCCGTAGCCCTTTCAGGTTTGAATGAACTCAAAGCTTTTTTGTAAACATCAGGTCATGCTGCTAAACACATGTGCTATGTTTGGTGTTAATGCCTAAAAATGTTGCTGAGAAATGGCCTCATTTCCTGTTTGGTTGAACTCATTTGTGAGTTATGGACAAAGCATATAAAAGATATCAGAGAAACAGGTGTAGTTTGATCCAGACACAAAATCTAATTTTAACATCAAATTGTATCTCTATGAAATCATGTTGTGGAGTTATTATTGTCCAAATTTGCCCATGCTGGTGGTGCTAGTAATGTACACAAAACGATTTTTTAACAGTTTCAACAGTTTTGTAGGTAGCTGAGACTGTCCGCTATCACTGTACCAAATTTAATAAAAACTGTAAGAAGCATTCTGTGGATACACTGATTCACATACTGACACTCTGAACATAAGAAAGGATCACAGTCATGACTGAAATGATTCACTGACTCACACACTGACACTTTGAACATGAGAGGAACGAATCTCAGTCATGACTGAAATGATTCACTGACTCACAAACTGACACTCTGAACATGAGAAGAATGAATCACAGTCATGACTGAAATGATTCACTGACTCGCACACTGACACTCTGAACATGAGAAGAATGAATCACAGTCATGACTGAAATGATTCACTGACTCACACACTGACACTCTGAACATGAGAAGAATGAATCACAGTCATGACTGAAATGATTCACTGACTCGCACACTGACACTCTGAACATGAGAAGAATGAATCACAGTCATGACTGAAATGATTCACTGACTCGCACACTGACACTCTGAACATGAGAAGAATGAATCACAGTCATGACTGAAATGATTCACTGACTCGCACACTGACACTCTGAACATGAGAAGAATGAATCACAGTCATGACTGAAATGATTCACTGACTCTCACACTGACACTCTGAACATGAGAAGAATGAATCACAGTCATGACTGAAATGATTCACTGACTCGCACACTGACGCTCTGAACATGAGAAGAATGAATCACAGTCATGACTGAAATGATTCACTGACTCACACACTGACACTCTGAACATGAGAAGAATGAAACACAGTCATGACTGAAATGATTCACTGACTCACACACTGACACTCTGAATGAGAGAGAAGCAAATCTCAGTCATGACTGAAATGATTCATTGACCCATAAACTGACCCACTCTAAGCGAAACAAATGTTGATCATGACCAGGATGATTCACTGTCCCACACGCTGACACACTGAATAAGAGAAATGAGTCTTGATCAAGAGTGAAAGACTCACTGACTCGTTTTGGTTTAGCTATCATGACTTTTATTCATTGCATGGACACTGCGTGTGCACAGAGTAGGACAGTAGTGTTGTTTGTTCTGCATTCATGTCATTAAAATAGTAAAATAGTCATTTTCAGTGAGTCAAATCATTTGACTCAGCTCAACAATGAAAAGAGAGAGAGACAGAGCGAGAGAGCAAGAGAGAGAGAGAGTTATTGTTCTTCTTTGCCTAACTATGGCTGAAATGGTTTAATGAAATTCTTACTCTACCTTCCAGTTAACCCTCCAGTAACATTACACTGCTTCTCATTTTATAGAAATGTATTTAAATAATTGTTGAATGAATCTAAAGAAACAATGCATAATAAATTCATCGCTGCATTAATGTTATTGTGCCTCAGTGTCTGGGCTTCATTATGAAGATTTATTTCAATTTATTCTGATAATAAACTCCTGTAATAAACTTATATCTGAGAGTCAAACACACGACTCACCATCCACACAAATGAACGGCTCAGATGTCGAAAAGAGATTTAACATAGAAGCATTAATGTAACTGAAGATGGATGAATCAATAAACAAGTAAAAAAGAAGAAGAAGAAAGAAAAGAAAAGAAAACAACTCACATGCAAGTTGGTTCTCAATGTTCACCTAAAAGAACCGATAAGCTTTCCAATAAGCTAGAAACTATAGAGCATGTTTTATTGGGGTTCAATATTGAACATAAAAGGATATCTAGGAGAAGAATGTTATGGGTGTTTCGGGCTTATTATTATTATTATTATTATTATTACTGGACACTATACTTGGTGACAGTTGGAATGTGGCTGCTTTGTCCCATCTCACAAGCTGATATTTTATGATTAGTGTGAGGAGAAAATCTCAAAGTATTACAGAAAATCTTTCTGACAAAATCTCTGATTCTCAACTTTAAGCCCGAATTGAGCTGAAGAGCGTAGATTAGCATTTAATTCATGCATTTAAGACAGTTAGCATTTAGGACAAGCTACACTACAACACAGCTTCAACATTTCAACAGTTCAGTTTCATCTGATTCAACTTACAATCAGAAATCTCTTAATGTGACCACTAGCTTCAGTTTATGACTTATTTTCAGCTGCAGTGCTCAAATCCTGCCCTCTAGTGCTGACAATCAGCATTACATTACAGTAGAGATTTTTGTGGTTTAAGGGCCAGAACATGAGAAGGCCAAAATGATTACAGCTGTTTAAAATAAATTCAATAAAATAATTCTGTCCCTGATAGATTATCTAATATTGAAACAGATAGAAATGTTGTTTCTGAGGCAGAAGGTCAAAAATCTCTCATCATATACAAACAAAACTACAACTGGATGCAAAAGTAAAATAATAATAATAATAATAATAATAATAATAATAATAATAATAATCATCATCATCATCATCATCATCATCATCATATGGAAGTTCATGTTCTCAGATGTTCCTTCATTATCACAAGTTGTGTTTTATTCTTATTATATTATTATATAATTATTTTAATTATTGTTATTATTGTTTATAGTCATCGTCTTTGCAGTTATTTTTCTCGCACTCCGTTGTTGTCTTCGTGTTTTTTTCTTTTCATTTCTGGATTATGGTTTTGATTTGAGATCTGTGCAGCTCCTTCTCCACTATTTCCTGGTTCAGGGTCTGTGAGAGCTCATTTTCAGATCCCCTCTGACTCCTAACTGCTCGAGAATGTCAGTTTGTTTGATTTGATTTGATTCTTTAATAAGATTTAAACAAGTGAACATGCTCTTTAAGCCACTGCATGAGATTTGACCTTCTCTAGATGAGAAACCACAGAAAACTCCAGCCAGGATCTTATGGCACGGACCACCGAGGTGAACCACAGAACACCACAGGAGGTCTTTTACACCAATGGCCATCAGTCTGTCTAACTCCTCCCCCTTCTGCAGGGAGTCAAGCTGCAATACCATGTGCAATATAAAGTGCAATATCCTGTGTGATGTCACTTTCTTCTTTTCACTCTACTTCTCTACTTCTCCACTTATTTTTTGTGTACTTACTTATTTTTTACTAAACTATCTCACTTTTTTGCTATTCTATTACACACTGTGGTTATTTTTATTACTTCATTTACTACTATACTGTCTTTTATTCCAACATTGTTGTGATATATCTGTTTGAGCAACCTCTAGCACAAGAATTTCCCTCAGGATGAATAAAGTTCTATCTTATCTTATCTTATCTTATCTTATCTTGTCTTATCTTATCTTGTAACCTGTACAGAGGATCTGAAATATGATGCTGATGCTGATGATGATGTTGTGAAGGTAAAAGCTGGACATGGAAATTATTAAGTAGGATGCAAACTTCTGACCTGATCAGCTTGTTTTGTTTTCTCACTATTAATTAGTGGTGGTAATTTCGATTCATCCCAGTGACTCGAATCATTTGATTCCTTTCACTGATTCGTTCAGTGACTCTTTCCGTGAGTTACATCATCACACCATGAGGTGGCGCCAGTGAGTGTTTTTTTTTTTATTATTATTTTATTATTATTTTTTTTTAATAAAGATATTATGAGTATGTCTGTTCCCTTCACTCAGTACACTCATTTAAAAACGCCACGTTTTCAGGAGACAAGTTTTAGTGTCATGATTTATTAAAACTGGCATGTCCAATCCACACAGAGAAGATCTGATGAATTTGTTTTCAAGAAAGACAGTTGAGTCAGTGCAGGCTAGTTTTGAGAAAGTGGTCACGAATGAGGATGCGAATGTAACTTGAAAAAAAAAAACATTTTTGCATAAGTGTATGAAGCAGTTTTCAATGCTACAATAATTCAGAAAATAGCCATCAGTCATTTTTACCCATTTGTGTATAGCAGATTATGCTATGAACAACACATTCATGTATCGAGCGTTATGCTATGAACAACATATTCGTATATATCGAGCGTTACGCTATGAACAACACATTCATGTATCGAGCGTTACGCTATGAACAACACATTCGTATATCGAGCGTTACGCTATGAACAACACATTCATGTATCGAGCGTTACGCTATGAACAACACATTCGTATATCGAGCGTTATGCTATGAACAACACATTCGTATATCGAGCGTTATGCTATGAACAACACATTCGTATATCGAGCGTTATGCTATGAACAACACATTCATGTATCGAGCGTTATGCTATGAACACATTCATGTATCGAGCGTTATGCTATGAACACATTCGTGTATCGAGCGTTATGCTATGAACACATTCATGTATCGAGCGTTATGCTATGAACAACACATTCGTGTATCGAGCGTTATGCTATGAACACATTCGTGTATCGAGCGTTATGCTATGAACACATTCGTGTATCGAGCGTTATGCTATGAACAACACATTCGTGTATCGAGCGTTATGCTATGAACAACACATTCGTGTATCGAGCGTTATGCTATGAACAACACATTCGTGTATCGAGCGTTATGCTATGAACAACATATTCGTATATATCGAGCGTTATGCTATGAACAACACATTCGTGTATAGCGGATTACGCTATGAACAACACAACAACACATAAGGCTTGTCTTAGTGCTACACACTTTTCAGATGAATGTTCTGCCCTCTTTCTCTTCTTGTTGAAAGGGTGGCAAACTGAACGAACAACATGCGTATAGCAGTCGAGCCGACATTACATTTCCAGCATTTGGCAGACACCCTTACCCAGCGACTTACATTTATCTCATTTATACAACTGAGCAGTTGAGGGTTAAGGGCCTTGCTCAAGGGCCCAGCAGTGGCAGCTTGTGGTGCTGGGGTGTGAGCTGCTGATGACCTTCTGATCAGTAATCCAATGTCTTAACCACTGAGCTACTAGAGGAACTGCAAGTACCAGTTCACTCAGCATCAGTAGGCCTACCACTCTCGCTCAGACTCAAAGTAAGGGGTGTATTCGTTCATTAGAGCCAACCAGTGACATGCTCCTTCACAGTCCGCACTCTTTAAAATGCAGGTAAAAGCTGCCAAAGCAGTCATGTGTTTTACACAGCCGGGACTTAAGTGAACAAAAAATACGAGTCAGTACATGAAAACGAAAAAGATACGTTCAAAAACACAGATTCGCAAATGAAAACACCACTACTATTAAAACATCCACTTCTTTTTAGACTCCCAAAAGAATATCTGACTGCAGTAAACAGGTAAACCAGTTAACATGTGATATATAAGCAATAAAACACTGTGTGTCATGCTGTTATAGGAAAATAATCAATGACTAAGTGGTGAGATGAAGTGGAGTTTCTGTTACCACTTGGAAGTTGATTATTTTCCTATCACAGTGTTTTGTTCCTCTTAAACCTTTTAGACAAAATCTAAAACCGCGTACAGGTTCCTGAGTTGTCTCTCTGTTAACCCTTAAATGTTTGTGTGTAGAATCCTAGAACAGAGTGTTTAGTGCTCTTAGTAGAACACTTTTAGGAAACTAAGAGCGCTTAACTATCCGAAGAATTATTTAAGAAAGAAGAGTTGAAACATAGTGTTATAAGTCGATAGAATTATCCCAGAAGCTCCCTTTCAGATTAAGAGTTTCCTGAGTTATCCCTTAAAGGTTCCGAGAGGAAACTAAGAACGCTTAACTCGCCATAAAATCAGTGAAAAAAGAAATCTATTTACTAACAGCTGAAACCTTTACATATTTATCCAGTAACCTTTGACTGAGGTTCTTCATACAATCCTGATAGATGTGTTTTTACGAGTGTGCATGCTCATCTGACTTTACTTCCATTAACTGATAAGCTTTAATGCTCTCCCTATAGGTCCTATATGTCTTGCTATTAATTCTAGTTCTTTGTTGTTGTTGTTGTTGTTGTTTTTATTTTGTCTTTAGGGTACACAAACTTTTAGACAGAATCTAAAACCATTAAGGATTCCTGTGATGTGTCTCTGAGAACTCTTAAAAGTTTCTATGTAGAACCCTAGAACAGAGTGTTTTATTATCAGATAGGGCTCCAAGTAAAAGACTTTTTTTTTGGAAACTAAGAACACTTAACTATCTGAAGAACCGTTTTAAGAAAGAACTGTTTGAAACACAGAGTTTTAAGGCGATTTAATTATCCAGTAACCTTTAATTAAGGTTCTTTGCAGAACCTTTGATGATGTTCCTGGTCCTATTAGGGGAAAAACAAAAAGGTACCTAATTGTCTCTTCCCTTGTTTTGGTACCCTTATGATCTATACCTTTAATATGTATAGTTTACCTGAATATGTGGATATAGTACCTTTAAAAATAAATTGGACAGCATGTCCCCTTTAAATGTTCTCTATGTGCACCTTTCTAGGTAAAAGACACACTAAAGGTAAAAAGGTGTACGCTTGAAAGTACCAACCCAGCGACAAGGAAAAGTACCGCATGGTACCTTTATTTCTGAGAGTATACTGTACTCAATGTCTTGTTGCTATAAACAAAATTTCTGTCTTTTTTTTGTCCATATAGAACTGCACCTTTTTAGATTAAAATCTACAATCATTAGGGGTTTTTCTGAGTTATCCGTCTGAGAGAACCCTTAAAGGTTCTGTGTAGAACCTCAGAACACAAGGTTTCTTTGAGAAGGTTCCTATGAAGGTTCCTATGAATCTATGATGACCTCAGTCTCCTTAAAGAGCAACATTGTGGAAAAAAATACAGAAAAATGTACCGCAAACAAGGTCTGAAATTTCAGCTTATTATAATTTCAGCTTATAGCTCCTCTTATACAACAACGACAACAACAACTTGTCAATGATTAGTTTTTTTTATTTTTTAAGAAATGACGTCATACTTTTTAATCCATAAACACTGGATATATGGTGAAAACGTTATTATATGGAGAAATGTCCTTCATTATATTTCTGTTACTACAATCAAAGAAAGGAAGAACTCTATTTACTAACAATCAAAACCTAGAGTTTTAAGTCTATATAATTATTCATTAGCCTTAGGGTTGTTTGTAGAACCTTTAAACCTTTAATTAGATTAATTAATAGATTTAATTAGATTAACTGATAAGCTTTGAGGTTCTTCCTTGGTCCTGTGTTTTGTTGCTATAAATGAAATTCCTTTGTCTTTTTGTTTAATTTTGTTTAATTAGGGTACACAAACTTTGAGACAAAGTCTAAACCCCTTATTGGTTCTCTGAGTTATACTCAGAGGGGAACTTTAATGTGTATAATTATACAGCAGAACCTTTATTTTTAAGAGTGCGCATGCGCTCCCGACTTTAATTAAATTCATTTTAAAAACTTAATTAAAAGGGGGGGGGGGGGCAATATATTAATACCCTTTTTTTTTTTTTTAATGTTCAAGACATAACCGGATGCACATCGAGCCAAATCAACATCCGTGTTTACGTGTTTACATGACACGGGATGTGACGAAAGTAAACAAAAATAGCCGCGTGCAGTAAACAGCATTCTCGCGCGCGGACCCTGCGATCAGATGGTGCGCGTTCATTATATTTTCCCCCCTTCCTCCTCCTCCTCTTCCTCTTCCTCCTCCTCTTCCTCCTCCTCCTCCTCTTCCTCGCTGAGTCCGCCTCTCAGTGGAATAATGCATCTGCTGGAGGAGCTGCTCATCATCCCATCTCATCCCATCTCACCTCCCTGAACACCAGCAGATCCTGTTAATCCATCCATCCATCCATCCATCCCAGTGCGCAGCAGAGTGGAGGATGGGAATGTCGGGATTCATGGCGCTTTCAGAAACGCCTCTGTGATGCGGGGATGGCTGGGAGTGTGCGGGATGAAGGTGAGACAGATTTCCTGAGCTGGGAGTGAAAATAAGGGGAAAGACAAGTGAGTCTGAGAGAGAGAGAGAGAGAGAGAGAGAGAGAGACGTGTTTGGATGATGAAGGACCGGGGTTTTGCGGATGAACGAGGCAAACCAGCCACGTACACCGGCGACAAGAAAGCGAAAATGGCCGCTAGGACCAACCAGCAGTGGGTCAGGCTGGCTACAGTGTTCGCTTATGTGCTGTCCGTGTCTCTGGCTGCCATCATCCTGGCCATTTACTACAGTCTGATCTGGAAGCCGACTCCTCCCGGATCTTCCTCCAGACGGCCCGAGATGTCGGTCATGAGCTGTGCATCATGGTCCATTAATGATTCGCAGAACACCACTAGCTCTGCTGATCTCTCCCACACGAACAGCACGAATGCATCATCAGTGGAGACGCAGCAGAAGCAGGAGAACACCACAACACCCTGGTCAGTCGCTGACCAGAAGCCCGCAGAACCGAGCCGCGGTTCTGCAGACGCGCAGCCGAGCCGTGCGCCAGCGCAGGACGAAGCAGGCCACACACAAGCCCTGGACTCTTCCACACAGCCCGCGCGGGCTTCAGAGACCGCCGACACACCCGCATTTCACCACGGATATGACGGGTCTGGGGGTGATGGCGCACAAGAAGCAGCAGAAGAAGCAGCAGCTGCAGAAGAAGAGCAGAAGGTTCGGCACACGCGCAAAGCCGCGTCTCCAAATCCGCACTCACCTGAAGAGCACTCGGAGCGGATTAGCGCAAAGATCCACGCAGATAATCACCGCAGGTTCACGCACAGAGACACGGATTTAGCCGAGGGAGCTTCTGAGGACAACATTTTCACACACTCCACACACACGCTGAAATAATCCCACACATGGAGTGAGCAGTCTGTCCAAGCTGCAGGACTGAAAATGAAATGATGTGTGAGCCACTGGGACAAGCTGAAGCTGGATGGACTCATATGAACTCCAACTCCACTTCCTTTCTTTCCTGTATGGAATATATGGAATATATTTACTGTATATGGAATAGAGACAGAGATTTAGTTTTGCATATCTATTTAAATTAGAAAATGCACTGTGTTGTTAGCGTATTAGATACTATAATTATATTATATAACTATTAATCTAACTGTTAAATGATTTAGACTCAAGGATTCAGAAAATATTATAAATTATGATATATAATATAACATAATAATGATAATATGACTCTTTTTTTTCCGACAAGCACATTACACATTATACAAATTATACACATTAAAAGTGATTTATTCATTTACAGAGGGAAAAACAATGTTACAGAAATTCCTGTTAATCCATTACCACCAATTTATTAAATCCTAAGACACTGGTAATAAATTCAGCATATTTAGCTTCTTCTCTAATCCGCCAGAGCACATCTGAGTCAGTGCACCGGACAGAAATGTTCATTACTGATTTATTAACGTCACAGTCATGTAGTCCTGATTAAAAGATGATATCTGCTTTTATTAATGTTGTATTTTGTGGAAAAGGGAAAGAAAATTGACTCAGGTCCATTTAAGGATCATTAATAACTATTGATTAAACATTGTGCTCAACTAAAACAATTTTATTCTCATTTAAAATATAAATTACAGTAAAGACATTGCTATTTTAGAGTTTAACCTCGTTTATTATCTACATCCAAATCAGCCATTTAGCTAACACACCATGTCTGACCCGAGCAAGAATCTGTCAGGATACTGAGAGTTTATTAGAGTTTATTAGAGTTAATTAGAGATCCAGAAGAAGGACAGAAGATGAGAACAGATGAAGAAGCTCAGCCGAGTGGTGATGAAAATAGAAATTGACTTCCTGCATGTACTTAATAGTCAGGTGTGTAATAAATCAGTACTTTACCACAATCATGTTGCACATTCTGATGACCTCAGGCCCCTTAAAGAGCAACATTATGGGAAAAAAATACAGAAAAATGTACAAGGTCTGAAATTTTATCTTCCAAAAAAAAAAAATGAACTAGGGGTTTCGGCTTATTTCGCTGACAAGCTGTCGAGAAAAAAAAACCCAAAAAAAAACACCTTGTCTCTGTCTTTGGTTTAAGATGAAGAAAGCATCAAAGCATTAGGTAATTAAAAGAATTTTAAAAAATATAATAATGATATAAATGCTTTAAAGAAAGAGTTGTTCGGATAAATACAGATAAACTAATTTGTCTAAATACATACAATACGTACCTGAGTAACTAGCACTGATAAATGACTTCTGTAGTTGATTATTTTCCCATAACAGCATGTCCCAAAGCGTTCTATTCCTCTTATACAACAACAACAACAACAACAACAAAAAACAACAACAATTTGCCAACGATTACAGTTTTTTTATTTTTTAAGAAATGACATGTCATACTTTTTAATCCACTGGATTGGAACATTGGATATATGGTGAAAACTCCAAATCTCTCAATAATTATATTTCTGTTACTACATTCTTAAAGAAAATGTTCTCCAGGGAACCATTTGTACTTCAAGAACCATCTAAAACGTTTTAAAAAAGGGTTCTTCAAAATCCTGCAGGGTTCTTGTTGGCTAACTGCTGACTGGTGGAACCCATTTGTTGAGTAGCAAAGCTCTTAAGAAAAAAGGGTTTAGATAGCTAACGGTTCTGGTTTTCCAAAAGGGTTCTGCTAGGTTCTGCTTCTCTAAGTGGAGAACCTTCTGTTGTAGGCTAAAAAAAAACTGTAAAGGTTTCCTTAGAGAGACAAATCGGAGAGCCTGTATTTGTGAAGGAATCATTAAACGTTCCATGTAGGACCTTGTGTTTCTTTACCGGAAAGAGTTCCCTTATCTACCTTATAAAAAAAAAGAACCTTTGATTTTCAGTCACTTCAGTCCTGGAACTTCATGGTTGCTGCATGATTTTACATGGATCCTTTACCCTTTTGGGGCAAGACAAAAAATAATTCAATGTTAATGTTGTGGAAGGTCAGTGAAACAAGTTAGTTCCTGTTTTCGCTTGTGTTATAGCAGCTACAAACACTCGTTCCCTCACCAGCCTCTGTTTTTCTCTCTCTTGAAGTTAATAAGATGAAAAAAAATAACCCATGGCTTGTCATGTTACCCAGAAACTACAAAAAAACATAAACATCTGACCAATCAGATTGGGGAATTCAACAGTCCCGTAGTTATCATTAAAATATCATTGTAACAGATACGAGCTTTATTTTAATCCGTCATGTTGTTGACTTTCTTTTTAATACACTGAAGTACAGTTGATTTTCAACTTTCTGAACCTCCACATATTAAAGTGACGAGTCGCTCTGGAGTTCATTGATTGGTAAAGACTTATTTGGGAGTTTGCACACAATTCTGTTTTGTGTTCTTTATCAAATTCGATCCAAGACTTTCTTCTCAGTTTGGTTGTTGCTGTGAGTGTGTATTTTTTTTCCTGGCACACGAGCACAGTCGTTCGTTTTCGACGGTGTGTCAGTGAAATAAGCCATAAGCCACGCCTCCTCAGTCATGGTGACATCACAACAAAGGACTTAATTCTCCTGAGAGACATGCTGGTTAAGGAACGCTGGTTTTACTTTTGTCTAGACTCAGATATAATCTAAATAACACACACACACACACACACACACACACATTTTATATATATATATATATATATATATATATATATATATATATATATATATATATATATATGTCTAAAAGACAGCATGAAAAAATATCTTGAATATAGTCAAATGTATCTACTATTTCCTATTAGAAGATTACAATAAACAAAACAGAAGATTATTAAGCCGATTTCTAGACACATTTAACTATTTTTAAGCTTTAAATTATTCTTTTGGCACATAATTTTGCTTCTTTCTAGAAAAAATTGCTTAAAGTTAGCAAAATGCTCTGCCAATAGAACAAGACTTGTAATTTCAAGCTTCAAATAAATAACAAAATGTCCAGAAATAGGTTTAATAATCTTATATTTGGTTTCTTGTAATCCAATATATTCAAGACAAGTTCACTTGCTAAGATGTTAAGATGCTAAGATTTTTTTTTGCAGTGTATTATTTTACTCCGTTATACCTCATGACGCAGAGACGAGTGTTTTAATCAGCTAAGTGTTCCCTACAGGCAACCAGTTACTTAATTACCACAGAGACTCATATAATTACATCATCCTTTACAATTAATCCGTCTTTACAACAACACAGAAAACAGACAAAAGTAAATCGATAATTGGTCAGAAGGTGCAGATGAATTTTCCATAACAGTGGCACTGAGGTTTCATTACTGCGCTCGTTCTAATACGTTATCGTTTCTATAGCAACAGCTCATACACAGGGACTTGTACTGCAGACGATCCACATAGCCAGATTAAAAATGTGTGTCGTTGCTGATGTGGTGAAGTTTTCTGTAAGGAGACGTCTCCTTTATAAGGAAAATCTCCTCTTTTTATTTACAGAAGCAATCATCTATCATCCCTGCTGCTAGTTGGAGGACATTCTTCATGTCGCCGTTTGTTTATCTGCAGGATGCTGTTGTGTAAACTGATAAAAAACAGACCCACGCCCGTCCTTAAAGCTGTGGCAGATGTACACGCTTACATGTACGTTTCAGACAATCTAATCCCTGAAGAGGACAAGCAGAAAGATTACGATCAGCTGCAACAACATGGCCTCCGCAGTTTACGTTAAAAAAGCGTTGTTTACTCTCTGAACATCTCAAACACTTCCTGTCAGTGCACTTCTCCCTCTTGCACTCTTAGCTCTTAACATAACAGTGCTGCAAAGTGACACACTGATTATTTTTGAGATTTAACACTGAGAATAAATCACATTTCACAGGAATGATTTATACGGATGTTAGATATCTAATGAAGGGATTTGGTGACGCACAGGCGTTTAATCTCATCACGATTATCACAAGCTCTGATCACGCAGGACAAAGAGGTTATTTATGGACATTTTAATGAATTAAGTCAGGATATAAGACAAGGACAAATTCATCCCAGTTTAATTTAGTGAATTTTATGGATAAATAATAATGGGTAAAATAGTAAGTGTAATTACTTAGAACCTTTTTTATTATTTTTTTTTTTTGCAATTTAGTTATCCAATTCAGGAACAATGTAATTTTAGTTCCTTTACACTGTACATTATATAAACCTGTATCCCTTTAAATCTATAAACTGCTTAATTAGATAGATAGATAGATAGATAGATACTTTTCATGTTGTAAATAATAATTAAGGAGATGAACACGGCTAGTTTTTATTCATTAGACACATTATAAAGAGGCTCAGTCAAATAAATTAGAGCAGGTTAGTGGGGATACAAACTTTTGGGCGTATTAATGACTGAGCATGACTTGCTGTAATATTCGGGTTGTAAGTTATAACTGGGTTTTAATCCATTAAATGAATTGGAGACAATGTTTTGCAGATGTAAAATAGACAATCATTTTTTTTTATATCCAAAAACATCCAAGGATTTGGAGGGTGTGCAAACTTTTGCACCGGACCATACATATAAGCTCATAGTATCGAGAAGTTCTGCTGTAAATTCAGGGGAAAACACATTTACGCTTCATTTCTCAGCACAACAGAAGTAACACAAAATGCTTTAAGAGAAATGTAGAGCTGAGTGCAAAAGTTTGTACACCCCAGTTGAATTCTGTCTAATGATCATGTTCCGTCAATGTTTTTTTCTTTTTTTTTTTTTTTGTATTTCTGCACCACGTCACCCCAAACACCACAGGTTTCTCCACATCTATCTAAACGACACCTTCTTGCATGGGACTGAAGTGACACAGACGCAGATGGAGCGGGGAAATCTGCCTCGCTGTGATATTTTAAGGCAGTTTGTGCTCGTCTCACTCTGCTGTACCAGCTGGTGTTGTTCTAGTGGTGTTGTTCATCTGAACACAACCGAGAATAAAGAGACGGATTTATCATAATCAAATAAAAAAAAAAAGCAACAAACTGTGACGCCATGAATACGTCATTCCTTTCCTTACAAACACACTCATTTTATTAGAATAAGTTTGTTAAATTAGCTACCTAGTTAGCTATATTAGTTTGTTAAATTAGATAGCTATTTAAGTATTGTAACTTAGCTTGATAAATTAGCTAGAAAATTAGCTTGTAAAAATAACTAGCTAGCTACATTATGTAAACTGGTTTCTTAAATTATCTAGCAAATAAAGTATTGTGAATTAGTTTGTTAAATTAACTGGCTTGTTAAGTTTGGTAAATTAGTTCAAACTTTAGTTTTTTTAAAAAATAGTTTGTAAATTAGTTCACTAAATTAGCTAGCTAGTTACGTTTTGTAAATTAGTTCACTAAATTAGCTGGTTAGTTAAGTTTTGTGAATTAGTTTAGATTAGCTAGATAGTTAAGTTTTGTAAATTAGTTCACTCATATAGCTAGCTAGTTATTTTTTGTAAATTAATTTAAATTAGCTAGCTAGTTAAGGTTTGTACATTAGCCAGTTAAATTAGATAGCTAGTTAAGTATTGTAAGTTAGCTTATTCAATAATTACATTTTGCAATTTAGCTTAGTAAATTAACTAACTAGTTCAGTTTTGTAACATTTTGTAAATGAACTTGTTAAAGTAGCTAACTAGTTAGGTTTTGTACATTAGCAAGTTACTAGCAAGTTTTGTTTTCTTTGCTAATGTGCCTTAGCCTTCATTCCAACAGGGTTATTAAACATTAGCTAACCAGCAAGCCGAGCTGCAGGTGTGTGTGTTAGCACAATATTCTTAGGTTTAATGGAGAACCCATACTTTTACTTAAGGACAGCTCCTGTGTGCTTTTCCCACCGCGCCTGTGAGTTACTGACCAGTAATTTAAAGCACAAAAATGTTTTAAAAAATAATAGTTGAGTAAAAATAAAACTATACAGCGTCTCTAGATGTTTAATGTCAAAACATAACTTGTTGCATGTTATTATTTTTTTTTTATTAAGCTTGCCTATTTTCATGAGGGGTGCCAATAATTCTGAATAAGCCGTGCTCTAGTGAGGCACAGAGACGTGCTCTGTATCTGCATGAACAGAAGTAATGGTATAAACACACTCCAGCTGTGAAGGTGAGTCTGTGATGCTGTTGTGAAGAGCAGACGCCTCACTGTGACGGTAAACAGATCCACTTTACATTAAACAGAGCTAATAATGAGATCAGAGTACATCCACACACACACACACACACACACACACACCGCCCTCAGAAGACATAATTAGGGATAACAGAGCTGCCGGAAAAGTGAAGACAAACATGGAGCGGCCTCGGAGCAATTCACATTGAAGAAGGAAGCAGAATGTTAGAGTTCAGCTGTTTAATCCTGTCATATAGAAATTATCCTCATTGTTTAGAGTTTTTCATAATCATAAAACATGTATAAATTTAACCGAGTCTATCAGCCCTGTTCGGACGGGATTCTTTTCACCGGGTGACGTGTGTGACGTGAGTGTTTCAGGGCAACACTGACCGCACTGTAAAGAAAATAAATCACAGAGAAAACTCTGCAGGAGTTATTTCACTAGGAAGTGCACAATTTATCAAGTTATGAAAACAAATCTGTTAAAAACACAACACATAGTTTTAATAATAATAATTCTAATTTATTTATATATTCGCCTTTCATGGTACTCAAGGACACTGTACAGTTACAAGACGGAAAAAGGGTCACTTTTAGATGTAATTTGCTGTGAAGTCGATTCTTTTTTCCATCAGTATTAATTTTCTTACTTTAGAAGAATTCATTTTTAATTGTTTAGATTTTATGGATTATTATGTAACAAGATTTTCAGTGCAGCACCTGCATTAATACCTAACATCCTACCTGGGCTTCATTCTTCCGTAAAACAAGTTTTAATAATGATAATAATAATAATAATAATAATAATAATTCTATATATTTATTTTTTATATATTTTTTAATACCTATTATTATTACTATTATTATTATTATTATTATTATTATGGGAACAAGCTTTTATATGTGTATGAAAAATGTATAGGTTAAAAGATTATTATTTTACAGAATTTTACAGAATTGTATTAAAAAGTACATAATTGTACAGAATAATTAAATATAACCTCTCTTAAAATGTGCCACAAATATCTTTCTTTCTACAAAAAAAAAAAATTAAAAAATAAAAGCTTTACCAAAACTGATTGAACATGCATCTTGAGGCATTTATGCACGCATATAAATATTTATTCACTTTTTTAAAATAATTTTGCATTTATTTTTATTTTTAAATCTGCTCAATGCTGCATCTTGCTCATGATCACACGGTGTGTCTGTAAGCTTACTGATTGTTTAACTGGTTTAAAGCAGAGTGCCTGTGGGTTCACAGCGCAAAATGTTACTCAGATGGGATTAAAACGATCAGACGACCGCAGACTCGGTTACAAAACAGTAATTTTCTCAGGAGAGGAGGGAGAAGAACACAGACATGACTGATCCGGGTGTAAATAAAGCCACAGAGTAGCGCTGAAATGAGTGAAAACAGCATCCTGTGTAAATGAATCTCATCCAAATAGGGCTTCAGTACACAATATAAACTTATAAGAGCTTTAGGGAAACAGAAATAAATCTTCTGATGCATTTATGAACAACTGCACCATCAAGTGGACAATCAGAAAACAGCATATCATCAAATCCAAGAGCTCAGAGGAGAGCAAGCGAAAAATAGATTCGATCAGAATGTGTTTCAGTTAAAAATGTGAAAAAAATTGTGAAAATAAACATCCTTCCTTCCTTCCTTCCTTCTGTATCCACTGTATCTCTCATCATTTACTATGGCAGAGGTTGTCAAAAAAAAAAAAAAAAAAACACCCATTTTAGTGTAAAAACAAAGTTCTGAGACCCGCTTCATGATTCATTTTATAATTCATATGATTAGTGTTACCCAATCTTTAAATACTGAGCACATCAGATAAATACATACGATCATTTTTATTTATTGGACTCATTAGAGCATTTTTTATTCTTGAATATTTTAGCCAGCAGAACCTGAACCACGTGCACTGTGTTCTGTAAGGAAGATGCAGCTAAAACAATCAACATCGCCTGATTATGTTTCTGCGCATCCTGACGTGTTTTATTCCTCTTGCACCACAGGCGTTCCCTCGCCAGCCTCTCCTTTCTTTCTCTCAAAGTTAATAAGAGAAAAAAAAACATCTCATGTTACTGAGAATCTGCAAAAAGCGTAAACTCCTCTGTCCTGAAGTTACAGCAAAGCTCTGACACTGGAGACTCCTTCCATAAACGTTCCATAAACATCTCCTTACACAGACCTTCGCAAAATCAACGATTATATG
This sequence comes from Pangasianodon hypophthalmus, assembly GCF_027358585.1. Classification (NCBI taxonomy): domain Eukaryota; kingdom Metazoa; phylum Chordata; class Actinopteri; order Siluriformes; family Pangasiidae; genus Pangasianodon; species Pangasianodon hypophthalmus. Next base: position 19,049,361 of record NC_069728.1, read on the forward strand.
TTTTTCTTTGATAAATTACTTTTTAAAACCTGTTCATTGCCAGACTTTTTAACATTTTTTATGGTCATGAAAAGCAAAAGCGCAAAACCTGATGATAAGGAAATGTCTAAAGACGACGTATTTCACATGTCAGTACTTTTCCATTTTTAACATTTCCTGAATTTCAGTATCTTTTGAAAAATCTGGGAATGTGTTCCTGTGAATTCCACACTTCTCCAGGTCTGTGCACGTGTACTAAATAAAAGATTTATAACAAAATACTCATTTATTGCCTTTCTAGATTTAACGCAATCGACAAAGTGTCTCGATTGAACACTTTTAGATCTTGTTTTGTACAGAAAGGCAGCTGAAGTTCATCCTTCAGATGTGTTACGTAACGTGTTACGTGAGACAAACAACACAGTCCTCGTTTGTTTAAATTCATGAGTTTTTTTCTTGACATCACCCTTTTTTTATTATACTAATTAAACTAATTATTAAACTAATTTGTAAGCATATAAATAGTTTTTTTTTAAGTTTCGTATGCAGTACCTCAAAAATCTGAATAAAAATGTCATTTTGTAAAAATATTAATTTTCAATGAAACTCGGGTATAAAATGATACTTATGGTAAGTAGAGTGATAAAATATAACAGTGGATGTTTCCACCTCCGGATATCACCAACGCTAGGAGCTAATCAGTTAGCAATAAAGTTTTTTTCTTCTTCTTCTATATCAGGAATAACACCCTGCATGTCATGCAGCTCTAGGAAAATTATCAACAATGCATAGCTGATCATCTTTCTATAACAACACGCCCCTAAATGCTTTACTCCTCGTACACCACAGCAATTTCTCAACAATTTTTTCCATTTCTTAAAAGAAAGACGTGTACTTTTTCTGCATGTATAGTTACATTGCATAATGCTAATGAACTTCAACACCTTCTGACCAATCAGAGTCCAGATTTCAACAGCACTGTGTCGGTATGAAGAATTTATAATCACCTCACATGATATTTTTCATCAAGATAGTATTTAATAATATTTATTTATAGTATCTTACTTAATAAAAAATCATATTCAAAGCCCAGCTTATATGAAGAGTTGATTTTTTTTTAAGAAAAAAAAAAATACATTTAAAAGGCACTGAATTCTTAACAATGAAATTTATACAGTTGAATTTGTAACATTGAAACGTATTAACACACATTTATTGTTTGTAAATTCGGTCCAGGCTCAAGCACCTTTCCCGACCTCGGATGCTTAAACTGTATTTTGTTGTAAGGAATTTTACGAACTGTTAATTTCAACAGATTTTTTTTTTTTTTGAATATTTAAAAAATGAAAAATTTTCATTTAATACATTTAATAATTTACTCAGAATTTGTCAGAATAAGAAGTTAATAAAAAATGCTTGATTTTCTTAAACATTAATTATAAAATGTGAATCTCTGAACACTCTTACACAAAGCTAGTCTGAATTTCAGTGGGGCTCATTTAAAATAAATAAAGATGTGTAGTAAAAAATCAACCGTGGCTAATGTTTAATGACTTGACACAGCACGCACAATGTATTTTGATTGAAGAAATTCATTTATAATAAGCTTGAGTTTGCATAGTTTATACATTAAACCCCAGATTAAGGGTAAGACAAACGAGACTGGTGAAAAATAAACCAAACTAGCGAGATGAGTCAGTTCAAGAGTGTTTTAAGACTGTATTAAATGCAATATTTTAGTGTTCTGTTGTTTATAAAAAAAAGGAAATGTACAGTATACCTTAATGCTAAACAGCTTTTGAGACTTAGAGGCTTAAAGAATATGGTCTATAAAGAAGTACACCTGAAAAGATTTTGCCAGATGTACTACCAATCAAAATATTCATAATAATAAAATAATAATAATAATAATAATAAAAAGTAACAGATCACAGAAAATAAAAAAACAGAGCACCAAAAAAAGTCCTGCTAAAGCTGGTTTTATACTGTACGATTTCAGTGGTGTAATAAGATTAGAAATTTTCACACTGTACAAAATCAACGATTTTATCCGAATTCTATAAGAGATTGTGTGATAATGTGTTTACGATGAAGATCCTCTAACGATTGACGTACTGCTTAGATCATCACTCAGCGAGATCCGTAGATTTGCTCTTGCAGAAAACGGACTCGCATAAACACAAACAAGTGAGCTTACGAATGAAGAATGAGGTATGAATAAAGAATGTAACTGTCTACATCGGCGTCATCCTACGCTGTCCTCCAGTTGGTGGATTTTAGACAAACATCGTAGCAGCGACTGAGATTTTAACCAGAAGTTTCTGACACTGACAGAACGTTGTCGTTGGTCATCCATGGTGGTAATGGCACTAAATCCTCACATTTGGACTTTTTTACGATTTACACAACAGCAACGCACCTGGCCAAAAATTGTACAGTGTAAAGCCGGCTTAATACTTAACTTCTGTAAGACGGGCAGGAGAACTGATCATCAAATGACTATGGACCAGTTAATCTTGTCTAGAACGTAAAGGAAATTTCTGTTTGAAACTGGTGAGTTATTAAATGTTACACGTAGAGTAAGATGAAATGAGATTTAATGAATAAAGTGTGCCTAAAGCTAGAGGCACTGAATCCAACAACACCTGGATTATGCATACCATTAAAAGTGCAGTTTCATAGGTTATTTGGTGTCTAAGTGCATAGATTTCTCACATTTATCACAAATAATGGCTTTAAAAATTTAAAAAGGGGGAAAAAAAAAAAACAACAAATCATATGATACCCTCTTCCCCGTTTACTGCCTCTTGGTGTGCTTTAGGTTGTAGTGGCTTCGCATGTCTTTGCGAAGGCGAAACTTCTCACCGCACACGCCACAGATGTACAGGTGAACGTCCATGTGCTTCTCCAGGTGCTCGCTGCTGGGAAAGATCTGGAAGCACACCTGGCAGATGGTCTCTCCGGCCGACAGGTGAGAAATCATGTGGCGCACGTGATCGTGCTTCAGGAAGGTGCCTTGATCGCACACGGGGCACACGTAGCGCGCCATCCCCTTGTGCATGTCGGTGTGCAGCCGGAGCTGGCGCTCGCGTAGAAACCGCTTTCCGCAGGTCTGGCAGGTGAACTGTTTCTCCTTGGTGTGCACGGTGTAGTGCTCACGCAGGTGGCACCGCTGGTAGAACCCTTTGCCGCAGATGGCGCAGAAGTGCTTGCGCCGGTGGTCCGGCTCGTCTTCCATCGTGGCAGGCCGGAAGGAGTCCTGCTCAGGACAGGCCAGCGTGTGCTCCACTGCCAGGCTTTCTGTCTCGAAGATCAAGCCACAAAGAGGACAACGGAAGCCCAAGTCAGCACCTTCGATCAAGCCTTCCTCCATGGCCTGTGTATCTTCCGGTAAAGGGCTCTCTTCACCTGGGGAATCGGTTTCAGTGCACTGGGGTTCCCCGCAGCGCTCGGCATGCTCCTGCAGCTGCCTGCCTTTAATCAGAACCTGACCACACCTTCCACAGGCACATATGTGTCCCATGTGGCTGGAGATGTAATGAGCAGATTGATCCTCCTCGGTTAGCAAGGCGCCACACAGTTCGCACGGAGTGCAATCTCCATCCTGCTTTTCCTCTTTAATCCGGCAAACCTTCGCTTCCAGACCCTTACTGTGGCCTTCCAGAGCACCATCATCTATGGCAGAAACTCCAGCTTCTTCTTCGCTGTCAAATCTTATGTTATCTCCAAGATTGGTTCTGAATGTTCTTCGGCGTACTTTGCAGCTTCCCACACTATGGTTGCTAACCTGGACCACCTTTATGTTTTCCATCTCAGTATCCGAGTCTTCTTCCTGCTCTACTTTGATCTTTATGTTGGAAGCTGAATCGTTGTCCATCCCAGTGGCAATGGATCTGATGACAGTTTCAGTGTCAGACTTGTGGTCGGGCCAGTCTTCCTCACCTTTACAAACCGCTCTCTGCTCTCCGGTTCCTTCAGAAGCCGAGCTCTCACCTTTGCTGGAGTCACTGTCGGCCGCTTTGCTGACTCTTGGGGTTTGGTATGCCTTGCGGTTGGTGCATGTGAGGATGTGTTCAATGAGAAGCTTCTCACAACTGAAGACAAACCCACAGTCGTCGCACGTGTAAGTGCGACCAAACCGGGGACGCTCTTTCAAGGTGGCGCTTCGGCCCGAGGTTCTCTTTCTCAGATCACACGGTTGTTCTACAAGATTCTCCGTGTGCACTGGAGGAAGTGGAACAATCACATCCTCAACGGGCCTTACAGTAGATATATTAATGTTTTGCTGAGTAGCTGGGTTTGAAATTTTAGGCACATGGTCACTTTTAGCAGGGCTCGGCCTCTGCTGCTCAAACATGCGAACGCCAAACATCATCTTTCCTCCTACCACGCTGGAGGAAGATGAGGAACTGGATGATGATGAGGAAGCCGAAGAAGAGGGAGTAAGATTGGACGCACGGATGTCTCGGAGATCCTCCAACGAGTCGGGGATGTAGTACATCTGGAGATAAGCCATGGACGACTTCAGTTCTTCGAACTCGTAATGTCCCACGACGATGCGGCCGAGGTACATGAGCTGCAGGATGAGGTCGAAGCACTCGGCGCTGATCTGCATGTTGCTGAGATCAAGACGCGCTGTGCCCTGTTGGTCTCGGATGAACATCATCCTGAAGTAGGAGCTGCAGGCTGCCAGCACAGCCTTGTGGGCCCTGAAGTAAATGTCACCGATGGCAATGCAGCAGTCGCATAGGAAGCCCCATTCCCGCTGGTTGTTGAGCTGCTGCAGGACATGCTCACTGTGGCTTGGTCTTGCCATCACCCTGTAAAGGACTGAGAAAGAAAGACAAGTGCTTAAGCAGAATTCAAAAGCTTATTCAGCCTTATTCAGCATGGGAACAGATATCAGTTTGCTTCAGGGAGATTACCAGCAGGAAACAGGAAGCAAAACTGCTTGGAATAAGTATTTAATAATGAAAGTTCTCAGCTGCTATGGGTCTCTGAAGTCTCTTGATTTGCTCAAATTAATATGTATTCCTGTGGAAACATAATTACTGCCAAATAACAGTGTATAAATAGCCACTTTTAAAGGTCTTATGTCTCAGGAGAGTTTGAGTTCTTCTTGACTAAGCAGGACCGGGGGTTATAATGGGTTTGTTACAGATTCGTATACAAGTTAAACATTGTTTGGTCAAAATTGTGCAATATTCAGGCTCCTGAGCAGCATGACAAAAAGACGAGGGCAGCAACTATATTTATTTTCCATCTTAATTAATTATTTGTATTATTTTTAAAAAAATTACTAAATACTAAGTTTGTGCAGTGTTGATTTTTCCCTGCTTTTACCATTTTAAAAAGTCATGATAAACAATTAAATCAAATAGAACCAATGTTAATTTTGCCAAAAAAGAAAAAAGAAAAACAGGAAAATGAGCATTTCCACCATTTCAGGTTTAAGGAGAATAGGGAAGGGTGTAATAATATTACCAGCTGTGCAGTTGGGAAACACTTGCCAGCAGCTGCTATCATGGATTTTTAAGTGAGCAATTGGCCTTGCTCTCTGGGTGGGAGGGGCTTACTCTCTCTCCCCTGTCAATCAAAGCAACACTAGCCAATCTTGAGCTTCTGTAAGTTCATGTATGTGGAAGAGGGTAGATAGCGCTTTCCTCTGAGTGTTACGCCGCTCTGTGACGCAGCATGAGCAGCAGTTCAAAAAGATGCATTTGGTTGGTTTCACGTGTCTCAGAAGAACCATATGTTAGCCTTTCACCCTTCTCCGGCCCTTCTCCGGTTTGAAGTTGTTATATGGCGAGAGACTGCAGGCAGGTGAGGAGGAAATGGCAAAGACCAATTTAGGGAGAAAATGAGGGAAAATAAAAAAAAGAAGTATTTGATTTAATCGCTTTCTAATATCATTCTTTTTATTATTATTAACCTTATGTGCAAAGCATCAGATTTGCCACTTCACTGTAGGCCTATTTAATCTTTTAGGTCAAAATCTTTCTCTTTTGGCTGAAAAGCGAAAGTGCCATTTTTAAAAAATCCTTTTTTGGCTGGAATAAAGGTATCCCTAATAAACTGATGTTAAGTATATACTTGTCTAATGTTAACTAAGTCAAACACACACTGATAGATTTTATTTCACTTTATCAAACTCTAAACATTCTCTATTTACTGCAGGGGCATCCAAAGTCCATCCCAGGGCCAAATGTGGCCCGTGGACAGATGTTAATCGTTGTAGTTTTTCCTTTCACCTGACAGTGGCAGCAGACTGTGTTGACACAGTTAGCTAAACTGCGAAAAGGCTTTTTTTCCCCTCTGATTACACCTGCAGATCAATTTACAGAATGGTATTAAGTCATGGCTACAGACAAAAAGTGCAAAGGTAACAATGAGAAGGAGTGATTTCAAAAGAACTGGAGACACGGATACTTTTTCATTGTGAGCCATAAAAAAATCCCTTATTTGTCAAGAGACTGCTGTGGTAATTAAGGAATTTTAATGTGGTCTAATCTGGCCTCGTTTGAAAAAAGTTTGGACACCTCTGATTTACTGTGAATGCAGAAAGCAAAGACGTCAGCCAAGAGCATGTGAGATGGAGGAAGGGGCGGGGCTTCCAGGAGGTGTCAGATAATATCAGAGAGTGAAAAATACCCACTCAAGTCATTACAGATTCATGTGTTGATTGTCTGATCTACGGTATTGCTGAACAGAAACAGACTGCTCTTTGGTGAAGTTTTGAGTAATAAATAATAGTAGACTAGCAGAGCTATTACGCAAAACGGTAAAAGTTTGGCAATGTCGCTAGACACTGTAGCAGTGCAATATCATGTAGAAATGAGAAACTGTTATATTACACAAACGTAAGTAATGTGGTGATATAAAATGTAATATCTGCTCATCGCTGGTCCCTCTCCACTGATCCATAGATGGGGTAGAGGGGGCTACAGACAGTAACTGTACACCTACAGAGGAACTGATATAGCAGGTGAACTTGGAAAAATGGGCAACAAGTGTAGAAAAATGTGTATGAAATTGTTATCATATTGCTTAAAAATGTGTATCGTTCTACACCTGACTAATAAGTGCTACTGTCAAAGTTGAAGGAAAACTCAGAGGAAACATTAAATATGTATATATTAAAAATATATGTGTGATGTGTTTAGTGATCCTGGTGCTAAATTGGTGGTTGGTTCTGTATTTACGTTATTCCTGTGAGAATTAATGGCTGGGTATCGTTATGACATCACCGGGAGACATTACTGCTAGTGTGGTTATAAATGGCATTAAATGGGAGAAAAAAAAAATCAGCAATCAACAATCTCAAACATAAGTGATATAATGATCAGGATTAGCTGTTACCTCCAAGAAAAAAAAAAAAAAAAGGAAAATCTTCCTTTCTCACTCCACATCTTTCAGCAATGTTCAACGTCATATTAATGAGAAATCCAACGCAGAAGTAGTGGAGACGCGTTATATGACGGTGTTGCGGCAGAGATTCGGCTCTGCTAGTTAGCGAGCTACGAGATGATGATGGCGATGGTGTCGACGGCGGTAATATCATGAACGTTGAAGCTTTGGAAGCAGAGTCTGAGTTTGAATCTGTTTGAGCAGAGTGTACAGAAGAGGTGGTGAGACAGCTATACAGACTAAAGTACTAAAGCGCCGCTGCATCACTCTCTTTAGGTAGAGATGAAGTGAAGACTAATGCTGCATTCTACTGAACTTGGAAGTCCTGACCCGGAATTGCATCATATTCGAGCTACAAAACATGGACGCATTAGCGATCAGGAGTTTATGATGTATTTACTTTCTTGAAACAGTGACCTGTTTTTCTAGTGTTATATTTTACCAACTATTGTGCCTATGTTGCTTTACCTAAACACTATTATAAACTTATTTAAAGTAGTGGAGTGATATTGTATTGACTGTTGACATGACGTCACTCCGGGTTGACGAGACCTTCCTGACTTTCCTGATGAGCGGCGTGTTTTCTTTGGATTTTTCCTAGTCAGAGTTCAGAAATACCGAGTTACAAGCATCAGTTAGACTCAGAAATAATGGTGCGTTCAAGTCATGTTGGAAAGATCGTATTTACGAGGTGAACGCACAGGAACGCCACCATAACGTCGTAATTATGAGACGGAACCCGATTTTCCAAGTTGGAAGCGTGTCATTAAGAAAACACGGTGGAATCAGCGGATGCAACGTCTGTCATTGATGTTAAATTTGTTGAAACTGAACGGGTATTTAGCAGTGAGATGTCTTTTCCAGAGTTTTTTTATTTACAATAAACTACTTGCACAAAATACGACAGCATTGTACAATTATGATATAATCTTTAACAATAGTTTACAGCGGCTTCATAAATTGATTAAAATCATAAAAACGCAAAACACGCCTGATGTGCATTCTTTGTTCTTCATTTTCTAGAAGTAGCGTTAAAAAAACCTTGCTGTATTTTTTGCAGGTAATTAAGCGAAGGTTCACCGCCATCTTGCTCCGACTAAAGTGACCTGAACACACCTGACGTCGTAATCACGACTTCCCAACTCGTTAATACGAACTTCCCAGGAGCACTTGAACGCACAGTAATACAAACACACCTGTATCAGCAGGTAGGCGAACGGGATTGTGGGTAATGTAGGAAACCATTAACCATTAAAGTGAAAATAAGCCAACATGTCGATGAAAGAATGAAGTCCACTCAGTTTCATTACAAAATAAATCCTGAAAATCATATGTTTGTTCTAAAGATTAATATGCAAGGGTGGATGTTTTCCTGTAAGTGAAATCTCGTTGTGCTGCTGATGGCAGAAATGCAAATGAATTGAGAATTCAACATGGTTTCAGCATTCAGCACTTTGCACGTGGTACAGGCTCCATGTGACATGCTATGTGACACAGCCTGTGTAGTTTTATGAATTTTAAGCACTCTTTAGGGCAGCATTATGCAGTACAGGATGTAGATATACTGTATGCTCTGTTACAACAGGTAAAACACTTTTTAAAAAAAAAAAAAAGGTAGACATTTTGTTTTTCATGGTTTTGCAGTTAGACTGGTATGAACCTCACGCGCCTACTGTACTTTCCCTTTGTTTTGCTAGCGCTGAGCCATTAAGTCCCGCCCCCCTCGAGCTCTGATTGGCTGGTTTCCTGTGAACAGGCTCGTGCGGGCGTCGAGGCTGTCAATCACACCGCACCAAAAGTAAAACACAAACTATTCGCGTTCGCCCGCTATATTCTCTAAAGCAGCTCGCGCCTGCGGTGTAATAACGGGTTTAACTAACGTTAAAGGGTTAAAATAACAAAAAAGAGAGAGGGAGAGAGCGAACAGAGAAGCTGTGATGTGAGGTTTTCGTCGACGGTTCTGTCCCGCAACAGCTTCTTCCCGCACGTACGCAGAGATCCTTTCTGATTAGCAAAGCTAGCATCTGAGCGATTAGCGCAGAAAAAAACAAAAAGAAACCGAGTGAAAAGATACTCACCGACGGTTAACGGACGCTCCAGAGGCGAACAGGAACTCACAGGCGAATTCTAATCGCTTTTTTAGTCTTATTTTTGGACTCGAGTCCGAGCGGAAAGTTGTGAGGAGGAGGAGAGCTAATCAGGACTCAGAGCCCAGCAGGGATGAAAAGACTTCCGCACAGCCGCGCTCGCGAGTCGGATCACCGCACTGAGGCTGCCTGCGCGAGATCCGGCCTCGCTCACGCAAATGCAACCCGCCCTAAATCTAAATCCGGCCCCGCTCACGCAAATGCGCAGCAGCCCGCCCTACCTACCTACCTACCGCGGCCATGCATGCAGAAACAACTGCAGTGACCATGCAACCATACATGAACATGAAAATACATGCACGCCTGTGGGAGGGAAGCGCTGAGACGCCTTCTCCTGCACACTCCAGCGTTATTTACTCATGCACTCATGCTGGAACAAAAGGGCAACCATGTGCACGCTTTAGTCAGACATTTCAGGAGTAAATCAAATGTATGCATGCTTGAAATGAACTAATAAACTTTGCTGTCAGTTGCATCGTGTTTATTTGTTTGTTTTCAAATGTATGCATGCCTACAATAAACTAATAAACTTTGCTGTCAGTTGCATCTTGTTGTTTGTTTGTTTGTTTTGAAATGTATGCATGCTTGAAATAAACTAATAAACTTTGCTGTCAGTTGCATCTTGTTTGTTTTGAAATGTATGCATGCTTATAAGAAACTAATAAACTTTGCTGTCAGTTGCATCTTGTTTGTTTGTTTGTTTTGTTTTGAAATGTATGCATGCTTATAATAAACTAATAAACTTTGCTGTCAGTTGCATCATGTTTATTTGTTTGTTTGTTTTGAAATGTATGCATGCTTATAAGAAACTAATAAACTTTGCTTAAAAGGAACCAATAAACTTTGCTGTCAGTTGCATCTTGTTTGTTTGTTTGTTTTCAAATGTATGCATGCCTACAATAAACTAATAAACTTTGCTGTCAGTTGCATCTTGTTTGTTTGTTTGTTTTCAAATGTAGGCATTAAATCAAATCTATGCATGCTTAAAATAAACTAATAAACTTTGCTGTCAGTTGTATTTTGTGTTTGTTTTTACTCTAAACATGTTTTCCAGACTTGTTCTGTTTTCTTGCTCATTTTTTTTAAATATCATAAAAGGTTAAACCACGTGAAAGGCTGCATTAAAGCATTAATTAGGGAAGACACTACACTACAGGTAGAAGCATGGATCATGGATTTTGGTGTTGCAAGGCAACATTAACGACATATCCTCAAACAAAGCGAAGTCGAGAAGCTGTCACACTTACGCTTCAGGCCACTGTCGAGTGAATTGTTAGAGTAACTTCGTAACAGGCGGTTGAGATCTGACATGACGAACTTGAACAAACTAAGTATACTATACTGACTATAGATGTACACCAATTTTCAACAAAAGAAAGTAAAAACATAAAAAGTCAAACGGTACGTCTGCGACTTCACACCACCTCACTCTTTAATTTCCCTCATTTCTAAAGAAAATACTACACCCTTCGATCTTTCAGATACACGCATTTTTCGATCACGGCTTCACTGATATCGGACATTATAATTTTATAAGTAGTTGATGCACATGAACAAAGTAGCTAGTTACATAGCTAGCTAGCTAACAGTGTAGATTAAACTTGCTAATCACATCGTTATAATCAGAGACTGACAACAACGGACTAAAATGGTGCCAGTGTTCATTTCGATAACTAGCGTTGTGTCCGGTACAGCAGGCGTGTTTCCTTTCGCTGTTGTCACAGTGTGCGAGACGTAATATATCATTGCTTGTACCGTCTACTGCCCATCCCCCACTCATAAACATAATGTTCATACAGTGAGCATGGGGCAGCGTGATTCCTGCCCCATTGGGCCTCTATTAGCGCTTGGTGCAGTTAACATTTTGAGCACTAGTTGCAGCAATAATAACTCTGTGAAGCTAAATGGGGCAGTGAGCACTCTGCCCACGACATGGTGTCTAGTATTTCTGATGTTTTCTTGTAAGAATGACATGTTTTTCTTGTAATAACGATGTTTTCTTGTAACAATGATGTTTTCTTCTAACAACAACATATTGTCTTGTAATAGTGACACGTTGTCTTGTAGCAACGAGAATACAAGACGTTTTCTTGTAACAACGGCATGTTTTTCTTGTAATAACGACGTTTTCTTGTAACAGCGACATTTTTTTTTTAATAACGATGTGTTCTTGTAACGGTGATGTTTTCTTGTTACAACGACGTTATCTTGTAACAACGGCATGTTTTCTTGTAATATCATATTGTCTTGTAGCAACGAGAATACAAGACGTTTTCTTGTAACAGCGACATTTGTTTTTTGTAATAACGATGTTTTCTTGTAACAGTGATGTTATCTTGTAACAACAACATGTTTTCTTGTAATATCATATTGTCTTGTAGCAACGAGAATACAAAATGCTTTCTTGTAACAACGGCATGTTTTCATTTACATTTACGTAACAGCTTTACATTTATGGCATTTGGCAGAAGGCTTTATCCAGAGCAACTTACAATGATCTCATTTATACAACTGAGCAGTTGAGGTTTAAGGGCCTGTGACGTGTTTTCTGGTAACAGCGACATGTTTTCTTGTAAAAACGGCATGTTTTTCTTGTAATAACAACGTTTTCTTGTAACAGCGACATGTTTTCTTGTAGCAAAGCAACAGTACATCAACACACCCATGGTACTTGGCAATAAAGGTGATTCTGAATGACATATTTTCTTGTAACAACATGTTTTTTGAAATAATGACATGCTGTTGTGTAATAAAGAGATGTGTTTCTTGTAATGACAAAAGAAACTTATTCTGAATAGTTATACTTTTCCCCAAACTTCTTATGAATATTCATAGTTTTCCAAAACTCTTCTTTAATATTCATACATTTCCCAGAAATCATACTGAAAATTCATACATTTTGCTGAAATTGTTCTGAATATATACTTTATACTTTTTTCAGGTCTGTGAAATGGCATGTATTTTTTTGCTTCCCCACAAAACCTTCAGAAATAAATGCGTTTCATTTTTGCACAGCATTTCGTATGGGCACATTAGGGTCACGTGACCAAGACGTCAGTCGCTCAGGAAGGACCGTCAAGAGAATTTTTTTTTTCCCCTGCAGGAAAATAACACGGAAAAAAAAAGCAGATTGCACGGTGATAGGCGGTAAGGACGCCTTTTCTTTACTCCCAGCAACGTTTTCACGCACGTGCATGCTTTATTTGCGAAAATGCATGAAAAAGGAGCTCGGGTTTTTGTCATTCATTTCTGTAGACAGAGCCATGAATGAAAATGAATGCAGTGCTGCCTTGAACACATGCATAAACTGCTTTCTCTTCATGCATTATTTCATTACACGGTGCACCTATTTCACGTAATGGGCTCGCGCCATTTCCAAAAGTGTTGTTATGCAATGCTGAGATTTTTTTTTTTCTGCCCCCAGCTGTATTAAACACTTCATCACGTCAAACAATAAATGCGTGTTTGAAGCAGGATTTCAAGGTACTGGACTCCAAACAGGAAAAGGAGAAATAAATAGGAGAAATAACATCATTTTTTTTTTTATTATTATTATTATTATTGTTATTTGTGCATCTGTTAACAGACGGCACTGATGTGTCAGGTCAGTTGTATGCACCATGGTGGTTGATACAATCCCATCCAGATGTAAACATCTGGGCTATAGGTTTTCCCAAAAATGTGCAAAAAAAAAATATATAAATAAATAAATAAATAAATAATAAAGTGTTCACCAATAGAGGTCGCCTGCTGTGCTTTCTTCTTAAATCTCCTTGACTGTAGTATAATAATAATAATAATAATAATAATAATAATAATAATTGATTAGCTGCTTCATCCTGGTCAGGGGAGGCTATCCTGGGAAAACTCACAGCTCCAGGGTTCCTGGTTCGATCTCGAGCTTGAGATACTGTCTATGTGTATATGTAATCAACATTTCACATGTTCTCCGTGTGTCCGTGTGGGTTTCCTCCGGGTTCTCTGGTTTTCTCCCAGCTCCCAAAAGCATGCCAGTATGTGGATTGGCTACAGTGAATTACCACTATCTGTGCAGGAGTGTGTGAATGTGTGTGTGCATGGTGCGTTGCAATAGACTGGGGATAGGCATTAGAATGGGGTATTCAGAGTATATTCCCGCTTCACACCCAGTGTTTCTGGAATAGTCTCCGGATTCAACGCAACCGTGCCCAGGAAAAAGTGACCCAAATGACTTTCTGTTCAAAAACAGTCACGTATCGAGTCACTGCACAACATCTAACTGCCTAGCTACAGAACAGGAGTGACACTTCGCTTTTTTGTCGTTTTTGTTGTTGTATGTCAACGTCGTCTGATGAAACTTTTCACTCAACATTCTCTCATTCACTAAAAAGTATTGGCACACTTGGTTTCAAACTCGTATTGTCTCATATTCACCCTTTGAGGTAGATAAGCGACAATGGCATGTGTATTTTTAAGTAAAGAAAATAAATTATACATGATTTTTCATGTCAAAGACAATCAGTTGGCAAACTTCAAGTACTAACTTGATTACTAACTAATTAGGTGGTTAGAAAAGAATTAGATTAACTGGTTGCTCGTATCTATGACTAGTCACCATCAATAATGTCCACTTTCAAGGCTAATGCTATGTAACCGGACCCTGGTGGCAAAAGTTATACGTTGTGTCCTCGATTCAGTTTCATTCTCCATATATGGAATGGATATGCTCCCTCACACCTCCTTGTGTGTGTGTGTGTGTGTGTGTGTTAGCTTAAGAGGGGGCATCATGGACGTGTCCGGCCACAGCCTTTTCCTCCTGCAGCAGCTCAATGTCCAAAGGGAGTTTGGTTTCCTGTGTGACTGCACGGTTGCCATTGGCAACGTGTACTTCAAGGCCCATCGAGCAGTGCTGGCTGCCTTCTCCAACTACTTCAAGATGATCTTCATCCATCAGTCCAGGTTAACCGACTTTCATGACAAAAAAGTAATAAAAAAAAAGTCTAATGAATGGGATTAAAAAAATACATGACCCAATCAGTTATTAATTATTACTATATTGCTGTATAGTGCTGATGAATGCTGGATTCTGATTGGTCAGAAGGTGTCGATTAATTTTCTATAACAGCGGCTCTGATAGTAGTGCAGCTGCAAATCACAGGTTTATATTAATGCGCTCGTTCTGATACGTTATCGTTTCTATAGCAACAGCTCATTCACAGGGACTTGTACGGAGGACGCTCCACATTAATGATTTAAAAAACATGTGTAATCATCGATATGGTGCAATTTTCAGTAAGGAGATGTTTATTTCACATTTATGGAAGGAGTCTCTAGTGTCATTGCTTTGTAACAGTCAGAAGTAAAGCTGTAACTTTGAGTTTTCTGACATCTTCAGCACCGAGGAGTTTACACTTTACAGTCAGGTTATATTTCTCAGCATTCTGTACCAATATCAAGAGTCAGTATGACATATTAATTAATAAGAGATGCAAATAACATTAATTAACATTAACATTAACATTAAGAAGGACTGGGCTATGTGACGATATAGGACAATAAGCTTTTCCGGGGTATCGCAGGTATCTTCAGTTTTTTCACAACACTCACCAACTCAGTTGGATTTGCTGTTAAATATATATTTTGTTCTTAATTTTTTTCTCCTTCTTATTGTTAATTTAATTTTTTGTTAACTAGAATGTAGAACATACATTCATACAATATATATTTATTGTGCATCATGAAAATATTTTCAAATATTGTGAAATAATATCAATTAGAATACAATTAGTACAAATGAAGCAAATATCCAAATAGGACATTTCAATTAAATTTCAATTGTGTGAACAGATACAATAGATTCGTCAGTTTTAAACAATGTATTCGTAAATGTAAAGTTTTGTGCTAGTTTTGAATTCATAGCTAAAACAATTCTTGGTTTTGGACTTGGGCCACGACTGCCCGTGGAACATGACATACTTCATTTGCCTTGTAGATAAATAGCACAGGTCAGCTGTTTAAGTATGCACTATAAAGATAGAAATGACCGTTTGACCTGCTAAATTGTATCCTCCACTTGTTCCCCTACGTCTAGTGAGTGTATTAAGATCCAGCCCACTGACATCCAGCCCGATGTCTTCAGCTACCTGTTGCACATCATGTACACAGGCAACGGCCCCAAGCAGCCTGTGGATCAGGGTCGGTTACAGGACGGGATCAAGTTCCTCCATGCGTACCAGCTGTGCCGCAAAGCAACCGACGGTGGAACTGACACCTCCTCAGACTCCATCCGCATATCCAACCTGTACGGCATCCAGATCTCTTCCCAGCTGGGCACTAAAGAGTCGACAGGCATGAAAGCTAGCGGGGCACGAGAACCCGAGGACAGGCGATGTGGCTCGCGTGGCCGTCCGCTGCCAGCTTTAGCAGGGATTGAAGGGCACACATCGGAGCGCCAGTCCCTCAGTCTGCGCGCCATCACGTCAGGGGACGAGTGTGACATCTTGGCACGGATCAAGCAGGAAGAGGAGGAGCCGGATGAGGGTGAGGAACCACGAGCGCCTGCATCTCTGCCTTCGACCCAGGGGAGCCCATGCCAGGCTGGTGGTTTTAAGGACGGCCCTCTGGCGCTGCTGTGTCCTCAGTGTGGAGAACGATGCCTCTCTCCTGAGGGACTACAGGAACATCTTTTCACCCACGCGGCATGCGCCCTCATGGAAGGACCTTCCGAAGACAGCAGGGGGGACATTAAAGGGCCAGCGGAAGAGCGACAGTGCCACGCACTAGCAGATGAGTTGGCGTCAGAGATAAGGCGAGGTACGGCAGGCACTGGAAGTCCACCTGCAGGCTTTACACGGAAAAGAAAGATGGCATGCGCAGTCTGCAACTTGCGCTTTTCACAGAAGAGCCAGCTGCAGGAGCACATGTTCGCCCACGTGGGCAAACCACTGCGCCAACATCGTTACGGGCGATTCAGTGGACCGCTGATCCATCCCAGCGAGGGAACGTCGGAAATCGAGGAAGTTGCCCAGGATAATGGCAGCTCGTGCTACTCGCTGGACTCAGAAGTCTCTCATGAGAGCGTAGACGCCGTGGCGGTAGAATGACACCTTCAGTAACATATCGGACATGTTTCCTGCATTCCATTGCATTTTTAACACACCCTTGTAAATTTCCACTCCTGAATTAATTACGTAACAACTACAATCCACAAGTAATTTTTCTTGTCTATGGAGAGTCTTGCTAATTAGTCAGTTAGCCAGCTAGCATTCTAATTACTGAGCTAGCTTGTTAACTAGAAGGTAGATTGATATATAGATGGATTTGTACATAGGATCTTAATATTTTTAAATTGTGTGTTTTACTGCTATTTATATTCATTAACAACTTCATTCAAAATCCAACTAAAATCAAAATCTTCTACTGCAAATTTTGAATATCTGACCTGATTTGTGTTCATAATCTTCCTGCTATCTTTAGCTAGCTAGCACACACATGACAGGATTTTTACATTAGATTTATATTAATAAATGTTTATACTGTAAGTCATAGCCAGCTAGCTAATATGAGGTGACCTGATGAAGTTTCTGACAGGATTTTTAAATAATTTTCATAATCTTCACTGCTAACGCTAGCCAGATAGCTAAAATAAGACAACCTGACAGGATTTCTTACAGAATTTTTATTTATATTTATAAATGTTAAACAATTTCCATTGTTAATGCTAGCTAGCATGAGTGGATTTCTAAATAATATTCATAATCTTCACTGCTAGTCATCTAGCTAAGATGAGCTAACCTGACAGGATTTCTTACAGGATCTTTAAGTGATATTCATAATCTTTACTGCTAACACAGTAGCAGGTAGCTAACATTTAAAAAAGATGAAAAACATTTATGATCTTCACTGATAATGCAGTGAATGGATTTTGAATAGGTGTTTAATGTCAGATTCATAAATGTTTATAATTTCCACTGCTAAAGAATGACAGCTATTTAGCTAGTTAAACAGCTAGTTAAAAATAACATTCATGAACACTAATAATCTCCACTATTAATGCTAGTCAACTAGCTAACATTCTAATCTGACAGGATTTTCAATTTCCTTCACTGGGCTAATATAGTAATATTCATAGTCTTCACTACTAATGCTAGCAAATTAGCCACCATGAGCTAACCTGACAGGATTACTGAGAGAATCCTTAAGTGATATTCTTAATCTTTACTGCTAACTGAGTAGCGTACATCACATGACCTGACTAAAAAGATTAATAAAAATTCATAATCTTCACTGATAGTGCAGTGACAGGATTTTTAAGTCATATTCGTAAAAGTTTATAATTTCCTCTGCTAATGGTAAGCAGCTAGCTAACATGAGCTAATCTGATAGAACTTCTCTCAGGATAATTTAAGAACGTGTTTATGAGTGTCATTATAAAAGTATTCCTTCTTAGAAACTGGGCCACAGAATACAACATAACACAAGAAATACTACATTAAATACTAGCTTTATGAGGAAATTCTCCAGTTAAAGGATTAAGGGAAAACAGGAAGTTTACAGAGGTGTGTTTAAAACGTTACTGTAATGCAGGAGGATGGAAAATGTTTGACCTCAGACTTCATGTCCTGTCCTGTCTTTTATAAGCTCCGTCAGTGTGTTTCTGTTCTCTTGTGTTGATGGGTTTAGTGTTGATGTGGATTTTACATTGTGGTTTGTAGATTAAACTGATCGGCGCTGGACTCAGACCTTCCCTAAGAAAAATCGATATATGAATCGTGAATGACTGACAGTTGTGTAGGTGTTTTGAACTCTCCAGAAACCCCGCCCCTTTTCCCTCATCTGACATTAGTAAAGTTTTAGTTGGTGCTCTCGTCTTGACTCGATTTTCCTGACGCGGCGTCCTCGCTTTCTGGCACGGTAAATCCAGGACGTTTTCAGTTCAGTAATGCGAAATAAAATGTATTAACGTATGTTCGACTTAGCTAACATTAGACAAATATATAGTTAACGTTAGTCAGTTAACTATATTTATGAAATTTTGTCCAAAAAATTCCTTCCAAATTTCGATCTGAAGGAAAAGGAAAAGAATTCTGACAATTCTGAAGATGAAATAGGTCTACAATGACGTGTCAAATCGAACACTTTTTTAAATCAGTGATAATTCGAAAGTGTTTGCAAACACCAGACATTTCACACTTACCGTGAGCAACATTAGACAAGCAGCTTGTAAAGGGATTATATCGAAACCTCTGTAATACTGTGTTATTATTTAGTTTTTTTGCACCTCCTTCACCGAGACTAGCTGTTATTCCTCCTCGGGGTTTGCAGATCTGTTGGACTGAAGAGCCAGGCGTTGCGTTTTCTTCAGTAGATTAATGAAAGTAAACCATTACAGCAAAGCACAGATGATGGATTAACACCACGCTTCTCTGTGGTAGTATTTTCTAAATAAATAGAAAGTCATTTTATTAATGTGTAGCAGTGAGCGGATTTGGACATACTATTTGGACAACAATCAGATGAAATGTAGGCATAGTAACTAAAGCTTATTGTGTATTAATTAAGAAAAAAAGAAACAAACACACGATTACGATGCAGTTGAATTCAGTGCCTTAGAGATATTTGCAATTTTTAGACTAAAAGCACTTAAAGTGTTGCGTCACTAACAAAGCCAGGTAGTGATGAATCAGAAAAAAATAAATTGGACTTCAGAACTGATGAACGGAAGAAAGATGTTTGATTTATAAATCAGACTTTTGAAATGATCTCTACAGACTCTGCGTTTTTGTTTGGTACGTCAGTGTTATTATGTTCGTCTAGTGCCTGATTTTGTCTATAGAATGTGTAAAAAACTGGTGCTTTATGAAAAACCTGTCATTCCTGCTGAAAGATCAGTGATATCTACTGGTTTCTAATGGATTTTAATGTGTGCTCTGTAAAGGAATGTATTGTTCCTAATGGTTCCCGATGGATCTAATTTTATTCGAATGATAATCACCTAAACACGAACGAAGGCCATATTGAGTTCTAATGGAAACCATTAAAGATTGTAATGGTCTTTTTTATTTTTATTTTTTATTTTTATTTGACTTTTCAGCAGAGATATAGGTTCATACCAGAAGTGAAAGTCCATAAACGTCTTGCTTGTCACTTTGCATAACTGGAATTATGTTCACTTTCATGAGAATAAAAGGCTTTCTACATAATAATGAAGAAATAAATAACACTAGGGTTAAAGGTCACCGTCATCAGGCCTGACCTTTCTGTGCCTCGAACAGTGAACAACAAAAAGCACTCACACTGTACGTTTATGTGGAAAACAAAATGCACGACACTTTTTTGTATTCATTAAACACTTGAACAGAGGTCAGAGGTCAATTGTACTGTGATGAATAAACGAAGCGTGTGAAAAACTGAATATTAGGCTGAATTTTCTCTAAGTGTTTGTATTTCATCAGCCTCTGGGTTAATATTGTGTAATAACTGTGTTGCTAGTATTATTTTTAAATAAATGTCATTTTCAATTAAAGGTGTTTAATTTTCTTATATAAATATAAGAATAGAAATAAAAATTATAGTCATATTATTTATAAAAAATAAGAACATAAACCTATTTTTATTTATTTACGTATGATCCTGGAAACCTCTGATTTCTGAGCTAAAGTTAACACTAGTGTATTTCCTTGATATGGATTGATAGTTTTAAAAGTTATATACAGTAAGACCTCAGTATTAAACTTAGAGTGGAACACGCCATCAGACTCCATCTATCACCAAAACAAAACAAAACAAAACAAAACAAAACAAAACAAAAATTTATAAAACAGATAAAAACATTTTTCCCTTTAGCCTGAAACTAGCTTTTATTATTTACCTTAATTTTACTGACACATTTATTTTTAATAACTGTAATTTTATTCTATTTTTACACACTTTTTATTAGATTTTGAAAGATAGTTTATATTATTTTTTTAATAGGTTTAAAGTTTATATTATATTATTTTCCATCACTGATATTATTTATTTAATTATTATTATTTGCTTACTTTAACTTTTTAGTACCTTTTATTCCTTAATTTCTGATGTTTTACTTCACACAAGTTTATTATTATTATTATTATTATTAATTTAACAATTATTATTCTTATTAACAATTTTGACTTGATGTTTCAGAAGTTTATGATACTAAAATACTAAAATCCAGTTTGCAGTCAATTTAACATACAAACAAAAGCTAGAAAACAATAGTGTTTAACGGTTATTTATGGATTTCATGATCGGAGTGTATTTGTGTGTGATAGAGAGCGTTTCTTTCCATAGCGTTCTATTTAAGTGAAAATAAATATAATAAAAGGAGTCACTGGGCTTTCTGGAACTTTCTCGGAAAGAAAAGGCAATTCCACAGAGACATATTTTTGAGGTTTTTTTTTTTTTTTTTTTTTTTTTTTTTTGAGGTTATATCTTCATCCTGCGTTACCACTAGAGGGAAGCGTTTGCTTGAAAAATGGAAACTTTTCCACTCAGATTGACAAATTATCACCGTTGCTGTCACAAAGTGCTCTTCTGACTTTACTGATGATATGCGGAAACCAAATCTTACACGGTCTCAAGCGAACGTTGAGGCCGACCTTGAGCAGGAGCTCCGGAGCGTAACACATTTGCCTACATGGTTTACATTTACATATGGACATAATCCACAGGAAGATAAATGGCTTCTTTCCCTGCCTGCTGTCCCCACACATTTCCATTTATTTAAAACAATAAGTTCAAAGATTCCTTTCCATCGTAACACAAAGCAAATCAATACTTTATTTGTTATTTTATTTCCAGAAAACTGGGGGAAAAAATGAAGGCAAAACAACATGTTGTGTAGCTGGAAACTGCAAAACATGGGTTCTCCATTGCTATAGAAACGAGGCTTACGTTGCAGTGATATGAGAGATAATGTCACATTCAGGCTAAAAATACCGTACAACTGGCGGAGGAGTAATGAAATAAAACCAGTTACAAGGTTATTTATTTTTAATAGATATTTTACTCCAATTTAGCCAATGCTAACATTTTTGCATGTCTGTGATAAATAGATAAATAGATAAATGAATTTTCCAATCTCCAATATTTTCATATTATATCAAGATAACACTGAAAACACTTACAGGTCAATACATGATACAAATCTGTTATTCTGAGGACAAGCATGCATGCAAACAATACCACGCTAACTCATCTAACAGCGAGGCGTAAATAAAGCACACTGATTTTCATCCAGGGATCTGAGTCCTGCCCCAGTGATAACAGCACAGAAACTGATTCTTGGCTGCAGTGTGTGAGGACTAGTGTGTGTGTGTGTTTCTGAGTGTGTGTGGGGGTATTAGACATGATCTCGATCCATCTGACGGCTCTGCAGCTCGGCTGAAAGCTGTTCTACGGCACCGCTAATAGCTGCGCGGACCAAAGACAAAGCCGTCTGAGCGAGCAGGATCTCGGAAAAGCGATTATCTGAAGTCTTTAACGTGTAACAGGATCCGTTAAGCGCAAGGAGCGGCGACAGCGTGCCGTACTGCGGAGCTGTGTTTTCAAACAAGTCATCATTTTCTTCGTCCGATGAATGAACGTCTTCTATCGTGATGACAGGTTTGCATTTAAAAACGTTGGCGTTTTCAACTGGAACATCGACTACCATATCATCTGTAACCAGATCTTCTGGAGACATCCTGGAATCTTCCAGATCGGAAGAAGACTCGACAATCCCTGTTAGCGGAGCCTCGCTAATCTGTATCTTGGGCTCCTCTTCATCTACAAGACACGGGAAGTGGGATTCGGATGGATGTTGGTGATTTTCATGAACGAATACAGCATTCGAGTCAACGTTCACCTCTACATCCAAGGAAATCATTTCCATAACCTCATTTTTGGGATCTCGTGATTCCAAACAGTTTTCCTCATGGATTCTGGTTGCATCCTCGTTAATCCCACTTGATTCATTCTGCTGTTCATCCACAGCTGGTGGTTCTGCAGGACCAGATATGTACCGATCAACACTTGTTTCTGAAGATATTTCAGTGAAAGTATCATTACATCGTCCTCCTTCATGTTCTTCACGTTCCTGCTTGCCTTTGGATGAATGTTTTCTGAAGATGTGCCACATTCTCACCTTGAACTTTCTTGCACTAATCTTCTTACCCTGCTCTTGTTCATGCTTCATTTTCAAGGAATCACATGGATGGGTCAGAAGCTCCTTGTCTTGGATGCTGTTGTGTCCCCCGTAGTTCGTGTTTTCCTCGGCATCCTCCACAGCTTTCATTCCCAACTCCTTTCTCCTCCTAACACAGGAGAAAATCCGTCTTATGGTTGCTCCAGCTTTGCTTCTTCTCCGCCTTTTCTTCGTGTTCTCTTCCAAATTTGAAGTTGTTTCCAAACGCTCGTCTTGGAGATCCATGCAAGGTCCTCCATCAAGTTCTGTAGTCAGGAGAGTTTCAGGACTTTCAGGACTCGTCAGCTCGTGTAGTTCAGTGCTTTGCTGATCTTTTTCTGTGTCCATTGGTGTGTCATCGTTGTTGGGTCGTCTATGCTTTCTTGATTTCTTTTCATCTTGACCTGGAGACCTGGTTTTGCCCAACAGAAGTCGTGGCGGTCCTGTTAGTTTTCTCTTCAAGCCTGTTTTCTCCTGGAACTCTGCACCGTTGCTTTCTTCAGTCGCCATTGGTTAAGGGGCAATAAAGTTTCTCCAGCAGCTGTAAGGAACCAGTATCCAGGAAACATGAAATGATTATTTAGAGATGGCGTCTTCTACAGATATCAGTGGGTTAAACTGATGAAATAGCTGAAATGCAACAACAACAAAAATCAGGATTATATCAAAATGAACTTTTACCATCATTTTAATCAGCACAGAATATATAGAATAGATGTTTCATTAAAATGGACATGAACCTCCAAATTCAGACTGGATACAATTTTATGAAGACTCTTGATCTCTTAATGATAACAGTAAATAGCTTTTTTTCTGATGTACTTACAGCAAGCTGTCACATGACTACACTTTTAGGGGAAAAAAAAGGATTTTCAAGGGTTCTTGAAGGGTTCATTGGATAATTATGGGTTCTTAGCATCCAAAAAATGTTTTACTTGGAACCCTTTCTGATAAGAATATTTCTTGTGGTGGGCTTCAATAACATCTTTACAGATTCCCCTAAAAGGGGCCAACCAAAGAACCCTCAAAGAGTTTATTCAACTTCCAACATTACACTGTTTGGATACAAAGGTTCTTCAAGGGTTCTTTAAGTGTGCATTTGATAATTAAGGCTTCCCAGCCCCCCTAAAATGATTCTACTGGAACCTTTTATACTTCTGCAAAGTTCTTCCCAAGAGAGATATCCAGATTACTCTTAAGGGCTCTAGATTTTATTCCTTTTTCAACTTTCCAGATTTATAGATAAAAGCGTCCTTTAAGAGTTCATTGGATTCTTAAGACTTCTATTTGGAACCCTTTCTGATAGAGAAACACTGTTGTAGGCTTCTGCATTGCACCATTAAGGGTTCATCCAGAGGAAAAGAAACAAATGATTAAAACGTCCTAGCTTCCAAAACAGGGTTCTGCTTGAAGCCTTGTTTTTTTCATAGGGAAACACTGTTGTAGGATTCTACATAGAATATTAAGCTTCTAAACTTTCTAAGAGTGTCTGAAACGGTTCTTTAAGGGTTCATTGGATAAGTAAGAGATCCAAAAAAATGGTTCTTCTTCTTCTTCAAAACCTTACTCATAGGAAACAACAGTTGCATAGTTCTACACAGAACCTTTAAGCAGTACCTCAGAGGGACAACTGAAAAACCCTTAAGGACTCTAAATCCTATGAGTTTATTCAATTTCTCATCTTCACTGGATAATTAAAGCTTCTTTACTTCCAAAATATGGTTCTAGTAGGAAATCCTTCTCATAAAGAACAGTCTGTTATAAGGTTCCTTATAAAAGAACCTTTAAGCATTCTTCCAGAGTACAATTAAGGATTGTAAATCTCTTAGGGGTTTATTCTGTTTACAGCATTATCCTCTTAGAAAGTGTTCGTGAAGCATTCTTTAAGGGTTTATTGGATAATTAAGGCTTCTTTGCCTCACCGGTGTGCTAACCTTTCCAAGAGCGTACCATTCATTCAATCTCCTGTTGGCAATTCTCACCTAGAAGCCAGTTCACCTTTCTATTAATCTGTAGGTGTGAAGGCTGACACGTTCTCCGACACACATGAAGCCTCCGCATGTTTTCATTGCATTTTCAATCTTTTCATCAGGATTCCAATTTCAGCTTCCCAACATCAGGGAGAAGACTTTACCACCGTGCTACTCAGAATTCACCTGAGTTTTTCATGAGATCAGGAAAACATCAGTATTTCACATCAGTAGTAAAGAAAGTATTTTAAAAATTCTTATGATATGGGTATTTATTTAAGTGTAGAGGTGTAAAGAAAATAGCATTTTGGGGGAAAAAAATCTACAAGCCTAGATTGACAATGCTGTTGGAATAAAAAAAAAGAAAATGGTTAAGTTTTATATATTTATATATATATACTGTATACTTGCAACACTGTAACCCATTGGAGGAAAGCGCTATCTGCCCTCTTCCACATACACGAGCTCACAGATGCCTATGATTCGCTAGTGTCACTGTGATTGACAGGCAGAGACAGTGTTTGCCTCTCATCATATCAGTGCTGAACTGAATAGTACTCGAGCTGAAATTAATTATATCTGTACTAAACTGAATCATATCAGTGCGAAAATGAATTGTATTGGTGCTGAACTGAATCATATCAATGCTGAACTGAATCATATCAGTGCTGAACAGAATCGTAAACCATTGAGTATTGTGTTGTGTGAGAAAGTGAGATTTTCACCTATAATTAAGAATGTCAGAGAATTCAGTCTTTCTGAACTGCATTAGCCATAAATTTACATCCCAAGTATTAACAAAATACACACACACACATACACACACACACACAATAAAATCCTAATCCTGTTGGACTTACTGGACGTGCTGAGTTAATTCAACACTGGGATTATTGGCAGTGAGAGAATAATGAGCTGCTGTATTGACTTTATTGACTGTGTGTGTTCTTCTACAGATAAAAACCAAGAGCAACGCAAGGTAAATACAGATGCTGCGTTTTTCCACCTGCAGCCTGGTATATAGATTAAACTTAATGAACCCTTTGTGCTCTTTTGTTTAAATATGAACAGACATATTGCACACACACACACACACACACACACAAACAAACCCAGTTACTTCCCAAGGCTCAGAATCAATTAAAATAGTATCAACTAAAACTCATATTTATATGTATATGAATATGTAAATCTGAACATCCTAATATCCTAATAATTAGCTACCATAACAAGCTCTCATTTGTCACAGATCGACATGAGTAAGATTCCCATTATCATTTTCCCAGTGATGTAATTTACAATATCTTTACGAAGTCAAAATCAACCAAAATAACTATTTTGTTAGATCAGTTAAATCAATTAGGTGCATTTAGAAAAAAAAGATCTCATATACCACCATAAATAATTCTTTTATTTGTCCCTGTGTAGGAACCTCTCTGAAACAAACCACTCCATTTAAAAAAAATCCTCTCCACAGGTACAGCAATTGTGAAAATATCTCGGTCGAAAACACAAAAACATTTTGAAAAAGCTCACATGAAAACACCAGACCAGTAGGTGGCTCCAGAATGACGTTAAACGCTGCGTACTGAGCGGTAGAGAAGATGAAATGCAGAAAAACACCAAGATGCCGATTTTTCTAAAAGGAAACATGACAAACACGATGATTCATAAGTGTGTACTGATGGTGAGGTGGAACTAGTAATGACTACAGTGAGAAATTACAGAGCAGAAACTAACCACCTGGTCAGCAGCCGTGATAAACGGAGTCCTGACACGTTCATAACACACGCAAAACACATGCAACGGACATGCACAGGTCGTAAGCGCTTTCAAAAATCAACGTGAGTTCACAAATAAAAGTAAAAATAGAATTCATGTTCGAAAAAGCTTCATTTTCAGTGAGTGAAACACCGTCTTCGTGTGTACTGGAGGCCAAAACTCAGAAAATGTGTATTAATAATAAATTATAAATTAATAATATATAAAAAAATGCAAAAGCGAAAAAGCCTCAGAAAACATCTAAATCTAAAACCATTTAGCACCCAAAGAACCCTTGAAAAATCGCATTTTCAATTAAATTAGCTAGCTAGCTTAGTACACAGGTAGCTTATTTAACGTTTAATGTCATCATCATATTGTCATTGTAGCCCCACCCCCAAAATAGTTTTATAAGAAGTTCCAAGAAAGTTTTTGTTTTTTAAATAAAAAAAAAAAAAAAAAAAGTAAATGTTTTGCTGTGTGAAAAAAATCTGACCTAAATATATACAACAAGTAATTATTTAAACATCAACAAATACTGCCGTAATAATAATAATAATAATAATAATAATAATAATAATAATAATCAAGTGGAGCACTTTACAAATGATTTAACATTTTTATGAAGAATAAAATGTGCAGAGAACACACAGCCATTCTGCAGAATAAAGTTTCCAGGCTGTATTTTGTGCACGTTTGCAGTTTGCATGGAACAGAGCATCAGATTTTACTGTTTTATTTTATCAAACATGTTAAAACTCAGACTGCAGGTTATAAAAATAGTAAAACGCATCACCATCACCTACCTGCGTAGTGGAGCGCGCGCTGATGGAGCTCGATGTGTGAGTGCATGTGCTTGTATGTGTGTCTGTGTGTATATGTGTGTGTGTGTCTATGTAAGAAGCTCTGTTTGCACCATGCGCTCATCAGTTTCCATAGCAACCGCCTGACTGACAGTTCCCGATGACGTCATTGAAATGGCTTTTATAGCAGCGCTGCTGATGACGTCACGACCAAATCGTAATGTCAAAATCTCAGCAAGAAAAAAGCAGTTATTAAGTTTGGCTTTAAAGGAGAAGATCTTATTTCCATTTTTATCCACGATTTATCCACGAACTATTATCTAGTGCTTCTTCGTCATCTGCAGAAAATGATACGTGTAACATTAAAAAGAGTTTGGAAACAGAAATGTCTGCCTAAAAATACTGAAATGAAAATGTAAAATGTTAATTCAGAACATGTAAAAATCACATGTGGAAATAAATAAATCATGTAAGAATCACATGTGGAAATAAATGAATCATGTAAGAATCACATGTGGAAATAAATGAATCATGTAAGAATCACATGTGGAAATAAATGAATCATGTAAGAATCACATGTGGAAATAAATGAATCATGTAAGAATCAAATGTGGAAATAAATGAATCGTGTTTAAGAATCACATGTGGAAATAAATGAATCGTGTAAGAATCACATGTGGAAATAAATGAATCATGTAAGAATCACATGTGGAAATAAATGAATCATGTAAGAATCACATGTGGAAATAAATGAATTGTGTTTAAATAAATGAATTGTGTTTAAGAATCACATGTGTAAATAAATAAATCATGTAAGAATCACATGTGGAAATTAATGAATCATGTAAGAATCACGTGTGGAAATAAATGAATCACGTTTAAGAATCACAATTGGAAATAAATGAATCACGTTTAAGAATCACAATTGGAAATAAATGAATCATGTAAGAATCACATGTGGAAATAAATGAATCGTGTTTAAGAATCACAATTGGAAATAAATGAATCTTGTAAGAATCACATGTGGAAATAAATGAATCGTGTTTAAGAATCACATGTGGAAATTAATGAATCACGTTTAAGAATCACATGTGGAAATAAATGAATCTTGTAAGAATCACATGTGTAAATAAATTAATCATGTAAGAATCACATGTGGAAATAAATGAATCTTGTAAGAATCATATGTGGAAATAAATGAATCACGTTTAAGAATCACATGTGGAAATAAATGAATCTTGTAAGAATCACATGTGGAAATAAATGAATCATGTAAGAATCACATGTGTAAATAAATGAATCGTGTTTAAGAATCAAATGTGGAAATAAATGAATCATGTTTAAGAATCACATATGTAAATAAATGAATCATGTAAGAATCACATATGTAAATAAATGAATCATGTAAGAATCACATGTGGAAATAAATGAATCTTGTAAGAATCACATGTGGAAATAAATGAATCATGTAAGAATCACATGTGGAAATAAATGAATCTTGTAAGAATCACATGTGGAAATAAATGAATCACGTTTAAGAATCACATGTGTAAATAAATGAATCATGTAAGAATCACATGTGTAAATAAATGAATCTTGTAAGAATCACATGTGGAAATAAATAAATCATGTTTAAGAATCACATGTGGAAATAAATGAATTATGTTTAAGAATCACATGTGGAAATAAATGAATCTTGTAAGAATCACATGTGTAAATAAATAAATTATGTTTAAGAATCACATGTGGAAATAAATGAATCATGTAAGAATCACATGTGAAAATTAATGAATCATGTAAGAATCACATGCGGAAATAAATGAATTGTGTTTAAGAATCATGTTTTTTAAGAAATTAAGAATCATAATTTATTAAAGCTTGACTGGATGATAAAGATACAAAAATAATATTATCCATTTGACTGTGAAATTAAACCACACACTCGTTACATTATTGCATTACACACGCTTATGGTTTACATTTTCACCTGGAACACGGATGATCGTAAACTCGTGTGTGTCTCGTGATCAGTGTGTGTCCTCAGGGCTATTTATAATTTAACGCACAGGGCTTTTTTAGCGTTCGCTCACTTTGTTTTTCACGTTTTGCTCATGGTGCCTCAAAACCATTCTTCATTTTGGCCTTTATATATATATATAAGATAAGATAATCCTTTATTCGTCCCCTAATGGGGAAATTTGCATTGTTACAGCAGCAGATATAAAAATATAAAAAATAAAAAATATGTAAGTATAAAAATATAAAAGAGACACACCAAGAATGCACAAAAACACAAACACACAACAGTATTAAAGTGACCATATAACTGATATAACTGCATTATTTAGTTAGATGCTCTGATCAAAACAAGCACCAGATACTATTTTAGCCTCAAAGCCTGAGAACTAGAGACATGGGGAAGCTCAAATGTAGAAAAAAAAAAGAAAAAAAAGAAAAAAAGTTCAAGACAGACAAATCTACACTGTTAAACTGAATCACAGGACTACAGTGTAATTATAGAAATATATATTAATAACTTTATTAGTGTTTATCAGAATGCAGAAATTCATTACAATACAATATTATTCAAAATTATTAATAATAATATATAACCAGGAATATTAATTAAACGAGGCTCTAACATTCATGGTTACCGTTACCAGAGTTATTGCTTCCTGAAGTGTTTTATTACATTGTTATACCACCACGAGGATTACAAAATTTTATTTATTAAAGCAAAACATACTTTTTAACCATTTATAGTTACATTTAAGTTCAAGTTACAAGTTCATTTCTGTTTTCACTCAAATTATAGCAGCTATAAACCCTCACCTGCCTCTTTTTCACTCTCTTGAAGTCAATAAGACAAAACAAAACAAAAAAAGCAGCTTGTCACATCGAAAAACCGCAAAACACATAAACTCCACTATCCTGAAAACTTAAAGTTATAGCTTGACCTCTGACTGTTACAAAGCCCTGACACTGGAGACTCCTTCCATAAATGTGAAATGTGAAAACGTCTCCATAACAGCAATTACACGTTTTTTTGTGAAGCGTCCGCCGTACAAGTCCCTGTGAATGACCTGTTACTATAGAAACAATAACGTATGAGAACAAGCACATTAATATAAACCTGCAGTTATTGAAAATGAATCAACAACTTCTGACCAATCAGAATCAAGAATTCAAACAGGCTGTGATATTGTACACAATACACTTTATGTATGTATTTGGTATAAATCAGCTGAACTTGAAAGTAACCGATATAAAGTCATAATGAGTACGATGTAGTGTAAATGTTTTTCCAAATATAAGTATAACTTTATAATCTAGGTCATTTTTCTTGCTTTTTTTTGTTAGTTAAATCAGCTTTATGAAGCTAAATAGTCTTTAAAATGTCTGACTCTTCCTAAATGTGAAAGAACAGATCTTAGAGTGTATTTATATATGTAAACGTGTCTATAAATGATTTTAAAAAATCGTGTGGAAATATGATACTAATACATTTTTAGACAGGTTTACATGTTTAACCTGCAACTGTGTTATATAACAGTGTGATCGGAAAGGATCATGGATTAAAAAAACAGATTATGAGTGGGAATCTTTTTTTAAACCATTTTTAACCACTTGGTGGAAAGTAGCTCAAAGGCAAATTAACACAATTTGACTGACGTCGAGAACTTCTGAAAAAAGAAAAATACTGATTGATAAATAAAGAAAAATACATCTCGGCTGGTGTAATAGTAAAATCACACGTAACACAGCTGTAGTACTTGGCAGAGCAGGATGTACTCACTGTGCTTTAGTGATATTATTAAACCACACACACACACACACACACACACTCCGAGCTGCAGCTGCTTCTCCTGATGGACAGCTCGGATAATACGCAGGAGCAGTTAAAGATAAAATGCATTTTTCAGAAGCTTCTCGGAACGTGACCTCCTTTTCTGCCGAGATGGAATTCAATCCTGAAATGGAAAATACACCCAGTAATGGATTAAAACCTTCTCCCGTTCACCACAATCAAGATTTCCTTCTGTATTGATTAGGAGTTTACCATCATTTACCATTCTAACTGTACACGCTTAGAAAAAATGTCCAATCCAGAACCCCTGAAGGTTATCTGGGTGTTCCTTAAAGGTTCTTTACAGAACCTCACAACACAGCGTTTCCCAATCAGAACGGATTTCTAATGGATACTAAAACCTTTTATTACTGTTGAAAAGTTGGCACTTTTTGGAAACCTGTATAAACAGGTAAGATGTTTTATATCAGTTGTAATGAAGGGTTTATGTAGGTGCCAAATCTAGAACCCTTAAGGATTTGTGGGTTCTCCTTGTGTTTTGCAATCAGAATGGATTTCAAACTACAAAAATTGTAGGAAAATTTCATTACATTGAAGAAGTTGATGCTTATTGGAATAAGCCTTTATAAACACATATGTAGGTTTAAATCAGGTGTAATGACGGGTTTATGTAGGTGTCAAATCTAGAACCCTTAAGGATTCATTGGTTGTCTCCATGGGAGAATCCTTGAAGGTTCTATAACAGAGAGCATGCTGTTGAACCAAACTCACTCGAATTAAGTGCCAAAAAATATACTGTACATAAGACTGACATTACAGAGTCATGACATTGTCATAGATATTCATTTAAATTGTATTAGCAGAAATAGGAAACATACTTTACTTAGGATTCAGAGAAAATATACATAACTGTGTTATGACAGTATATGCATTCTGGAAAGTGTCATAACACAACGTCTACAAAATCGGTGTCACTTGATACTGACACTGTGTTATGTCTTGTCATTACATGACATTAAACCTTTTATTAAAATTGTAAAAAAAGTCTTTATGTCATTTCACATTTATTGGAATAAGCCATCATAAACAGGTATATATGTTTATATCACGTCATGATGGGTTTATGTAGGAGTTAAATGAGGAACCCATAAGGATTCTTCTGTTGTCCCACTAAGAGAACCTTTAAAGGTTCTATGTAGAGCCTTACAACAGAGTTTACAACAGCTAAGAACCCTTAATTACACAAAGAACATGAGAGCATGCTGTCAAATTAAACTCACTCTTATTAAGAGCTAAGTAAGAAATAACCTGTACATAAGTCTGTCATTAAAGTGTTATTACAGAGTCGTGATAATGCTGGAGGTATTCATTTAAGCCTTATAAGCAGAAATAGGAAACACACTGTACTTAAGGTTCAGAGAAAAAACTTGTCACTTGACATAGACATAGTGTTATGTCAACTTGTCTTTATGTCAGTTGATGCTTATTGGAATAAGTGCTTATAAACAGGTATGTGGTTTATATGAGCAGTCATGAAGGGTTTATTTGTCCTTCATGGGAAAACACTTAAAGGTTCTATGTAGAACTGAGTGTTTTCTTGTCAGAACAGGTTCCAAACTAGGACCCTTTAGGAAGCTAAGAACTTTTAATTATTTAAAGAACCCGCTGAAGAACCCTTTTTCTACGAGCACAAAACGGTAGCCAGAATCAAACCAAAACATTTGTAATTAGTCGTAGTTTTCAAAAAATGTTTACAGCTGGGACAAATTAGTCGTATTAAATTATAAACTTACCTGAAACGCAGGAGCTACTAGCTGTTACTCTCGACAAGCAAACGTGGCCACGTCGGATCTTCACGACAGCTTTTCTGTAATCGAGTTCACGAAAGAAAAAGGAGGGTCACAGTTTACTAAAGGGCAGTGTTCATAAGGCTTACATGACACCTGCATAGGCTTTTCATAACAACTGACATACATAAACACTCATAAAGGGGGTCGGTTGTCATGTAGGCTGTTTTTGTCAATTTTATTATCAAACTGACATAACACAGATTTTTGTTGACATAAGGCTGTTATAACACTTAAGTTTTAATGTTTTTCAAAAATGTTTACAAATGGCAATGCCATTTGTGTCCCATGTAGCGTCTGGTATATCACATGACGGTAATAATGTGGTTTTACATATAAACTTTAAAACCAATTCTAACCTCAGAGAAAATCTAACAATGATCAGCATTATATCAGTTGTCATGAAGGGCTTGTGTAAGTGTTATGCAGCACTATGAACACGACCTTTAAGTAAAATCATTCTGCAAATTGCAATTATGAGAGCAGGCTGTCAAACCAAATGTATTCTAAAGCCCAAGGAAAAAATATACTGTACATAACTCTGTCATTAGAGTGTCATATCAATGACATAGGTATTCATAAAGATCTTATAAGCAGAAATAGGAAACATATAGTGTTTCAGGGTCAGAGAAAACACACATAACTGTGTTTTTATAGTGTAAGCATTCTGGAAAGTGTCACCCATAACAATGTCAACAACATCTATGTCACATGACATAGATATACATAACTGTCATTACATAACCTTATGTCAACAACATCAAATATCTATACATAAATGAATTATTACAGTATAAACATTCGAGGAAGTGTCATACCACAAAATCTATGTCATGTGTCATAGACATGCATAACTGGGTTATTATAGTGTAAGCATTCTTGAAAGTGTCATAACACAATCTTAAAATCTATGTTACTTGGTGTTATGTCCTGACATATGCTTGTCATTAAAGTTGAAAAAAAAAAAACTAGTGAAATAAGCCTTTATGAAAAAAGATATGTAGGTTTATCAGCCATGAAGGGTTTATGTAGGTGTCATATAGGTCTAATAACACCACCTTTAATTAAAGTCTTACCAGCAATAGCAAATTCAAATTAACAGTGTACGTTTGTTAAAGCTGTTTGAATAATTAACTAAAAAAAAATCCTTCCTCTCTTTAGCATGAGAAAAATCAGCAACATGAAATTAATAACACCATCTGGTCGAATCTGCACCCGAGACTCGCTCTTGACATAAACACGCGTTTATATTTAAAACATGCAGAAGGAGAACAAACACAGTAAAAATGCTCTAAAAAAGCTGATCTATAAATCCCGCGAATGTGCTAAGGTCACTTGGATCAATGTTGGCTCTCGCTGAGGTTCTCAAGCTCTGCGCAGACTTGCAACCTAGCAACACGTCTGGATAAAAATATCCGCTCCACGCGTGACCGGTGTGAGGCACATTCTCTCAGACTCATCAGCGCCGTTGACTCATCCCCACCGACCCCCTCTCACTCACCGTACACTGTGTGTGATACGTTAGAGACGGGTGCAGTGCGTTGAAGATTTTAATGACATGAGAACTTTTATTTTCATGAACGTATCTCCTGAAAGGTTTTCCACAAAAGTTCACTGACTCTCCACTGGAAAATAAACAAGTTATATATTACACAGCTCAAAACTCCAGTCACCTTCATGGCAGGATTATATAACCGAAAGATACAGACGTGTAGAGAGGCCACGCCTCCTCCACTGGGGCTGACAAGAACAGAGGCCCCGCCTCCTTCATTTCCTTTATAGAGAGTGACAGGGATAGAAGCATATACCAGCTTTCCTGACAATCTCAAAGGCCACACCCACTTTCACCTCCTTCAGTATGACTCACAGGCTCAGAGGCCACGCCTTCTTCACCTTTTTTCACTAGCACTAAGAGAAGAAAGGCCACGCCTCTTTCACTGAGACGGACAGACACAAAAGGACACGCCTCCTTCAATGAGACTCAAAGCCCACCTCTTCCAGTTGCACTAGCAAAAACAGAATATAGGCCAGAGAATATAGGAATATAGGCCTGTTGATAAGCACAGAAGCCATGCCTGCTTTCTGGATAGTTAAAAAGGCCACACCCCTTTTCATCTTCATTGGGACTCACATGCACATAAGCCACACCTCTTTTTTTACTGAGATTCACAGAAACAAAGGCCACACCTCCTTCACTGGGACTGACAGGCACAGAAGCCACGCCTGTTTCAATGAGACTGACAGAGGCAGAAGCCACGCCTCCTTCACTTTTTCCACTGGCAGTAAAATAAACATGACAGAGGCCACACCTCCCTTACTGGGATTGATAGACACAAAGGCCACGCCTCCTTAACTGTGACTGTCAGGCAAAGAAGCCACGCCTCCTTCACCTCTTTCACTGTCACTGACTAACACAGAAGCCACACCTCCTTCACTTTTTTCACAACATTGCAGAAGCCACACCTCATTTTTTTTTTACAGGTAATGACAGACACAAAGGCCACGCCTCCTTCACATCTTTCACTAACACTGACAAGCACAGAGGCCACACCCCTTCACCTTCTTCAAAATAACTGATAGGCACAAAGGTCACATACAGCAAATAACAAACAGAACAGAGGCCACGCCTCCTTTACTGGGATTGACAGGCACAAAGGACACACTTCCTCCACACTGACGGTGGCCACACCCTGTTCACTTTCTTCAGTGAAGCCACGCCTCTTTCAACACCTTCACTGGGACTGACAGCTATATGAAGGCCACGCCTCCTTCATACACAGCCTTACTATAAATACTGAGACACAGATCTGATGAATCTTTACACCGTTACACATGAGTGTGTGTGTGACGAGTCCAGCAGAGGAACAGAGGCTGTAAAGGGCGTAAAGCTCACCATGTTTGGCACAAAGCGGAGAAATCCTGCTCCTGCGTAGGCCTGGATATCTGAAATCGGCACCACTTTCACTTCAGCTTCATTACTCATGCATATGTGACTCTCAGTGATGCAAACTGGGTAATGTCCAAAACCCTGTGAGGATCAGGAACAAGCGAGACTAATTTATAACAACCCAGGAGAAAAACGACAGAAAAATGAGAAATGTAGAAATTTCTGACAAACGCTCTTGATAGTAAATACAGATAATCATGAAAATGAATCGGATCGGATTAGGACATTATCTCACATCTGATCTGATGAGCCTGGATCATTTAAACTGTAGTGAATTCATGTAAGAGATATTATTCACGTTCTGAATAAACCCCACCTGCTTTATATAAAGTTCAAGCTTCTCTTTAGCTTCAGCTGACAGCTCCACATCTTCAGCACCAAACATCTGCCGGGCCGCTTTTCTCATCTTATCAATCACAGGCATCTGAAACCAAAAAAAAACATATGTCTCTGTGAATCTATTCATTTCACACACACACACACACACACACACACCCAGTTAAAACTCCATCTCTTCTCGTTTTGGGCTTGAATGAAGTGACACGTGTGCAGTCATTTCTGATTATACGTCTTTAATCTTAGAAATATGTGCTGATAATGAAACAGCTCCATGTCAGAGGTGATAATTGACTTTTCTCTGGTTCTCAGGGGGTGATGGTGATAATACACTGCTCTTCACTTAACGGTAAATAAATCAGTCTGAAACCATTACTCGCATCTAAATTTCCATGTGTCTTTGCATCCTAACGTTGACGTGACCTTTAAAGGTTTCTACGTGGAAAGCACTTCAGAAGTAAATCACTTTTATTACTTTGAAAACAACTACACAATTACATAATTACATGACAACGCAACACAGTTTTTTAATTCATTCATTTTAAATAATCATTTAATCGGATTAATTATCAACAACATTAATTTAAAAAAAAAGCCTTTCAGGATTTGAAACCTGGCCACCAACAAAAATATTAATTATAAAAAAAAATATTAAGCTGTTTTTTTTTTTAAAATTTGTTCTTTAATTCAAGGCCATAAATCTTAAAAGGTTTATTTTTTGCTCATATGTATACATTAGCACAATAAATTTGTGTTACAATTTCTCTTTGTTGCAAATGAAGAAGTAGATCATTAAAATATGCAATTTGCATATAACCAAAAAATGTAGCAAATACTACTACTACAATTACTCCAATTCTTCTTCTTCTTCTTCTTCTTCTTCATGTGTAGGAGAGGATTTTGTTTACTTGCTTGTTTGTAATTAACAGGAAAACAGTAAAATATGTTACCTAACCTTCTTTGGATTGTAAACTTATTTACAGTAATGCACCAAGACTAAGAAAAGAGTTAATAATCCTTTAATTACAGGTCTAGTTAAAATGAAAAACAAACAAACAAGTGTGTGTGTGTGTGTGTGTGTGTGTGCGTATGTGTGCATGCTTGTGTGTGCGTGTGTGTGTGTGTGTGTGTGTGCGTGCTTGTGTGTGTGTGTGTGTGTGTGTGCGTATGTGTGCATGCATGTGTGTGTGTGTGTGTATGTGTGTGTGCGTATGTGTGCATGCTTGTGTGTGCGTGTGTGCGTATGTGTGCATGCATGTGTGTGTGTGTGTGTGTGTGCGTATGTGTGCATGCTTGTGTGTGTGTGTGTGTGTGTGTGTGTGTGTGGTGGAGGGGTGCGGAGTGGGAGAGCTTGACAGGAAGACACAGAAATGTGGCCCTTTAAAATGGAGTCAGTGGGTAAAAAGGTTGAGAGCTCACACTGTACCTGCAGCTCGTAGGGGAAGTGAAGTGTGCTCTGGATCTCGGCCGCGCTCTGAACACTGCGTGCCAGCTCCAGTGCTCCAGCGCCCCCTTCAGACCAGCTGCTGCACTGCACAGCCTCCACCGCTCCAAACCTCCTCGCCTGATTACACACCATCTCCACCTCAGGCTCTGTGTCACAGCTACGCACAGGACAGAACATCAGTACACATCAACACTGCTTTACTGGACGCTTTACTGTTCCAAAGCACTGACACCGGAGACTCCTTCCATAAATGTTAAATAAAAGTTTCCTTAGAAGAAGAAAACGTCACTACGTCAACGAGTCCCTGTGAATCAGCTGTTACTATAGCAACGATAACGTATTAGAATGAGCGCATTAATATAAAGCTGCGCTACTATCAGAGCTGCTGTTATAGAGAATTAATCAACACTTTCTGACCTGAAGGTGTTTACAGCCACCACCACTGGTACTCCGCAGGCCCTGGCCGTCTCTAACCGCCTCTTCAGATGAGCACAGCCTTTCTCCAGCAGCTCCAGGTTCTAGAGTACAGAGAGGAATCAGTATTTCACACCATCCAAGCCTGAGATCCACACTTTTCCAACATAATATCTAAAGCAATTAAATAAATCTTAAAAATAAATAAATAAAACAACTTGAAAAGACTGAAGGTTCCTTGAGATATAGTATGAGACCAACCTTTACCTGCTTTGAATACTGTTCAGGTAAAGGAAAGCCTGCAGTGACCTAAAAAAAAAAAAAGAAAAAAGAAATAGAATAGGCTAATTATTCTTGCTGTCTTTTTCCATCTCTTAAACACACTCGCTGAGCCAGGAGAAGCCCAGGAGATTTTTCCATGGATGGAAAAGTAGCAAACATTATTAACACATTAACGCTTGATTTCACTGTGGGGGAGTGTGTGTGTGTGTGTGTGTGTGGAGTGTGTGTGGAGTGCGTGAGTGAAGTGTGTGTGAGTGTGGAGTGTGTAGGATGGCTAAGCTGTATAAATTCCTCTCCTAAGCGCGATATGATCTCACACCTCACACCTCTGCTGAAGTGGATTAAGGCCGGGTTTGTATTTCTGTGTTTGAGGCACAGTTGTGTGTTGTGTTACGATGCAGAGAGGGGGTTTATGGGTATGCACAGAGACGCTCTGACGCTCCGTTTGTGTGCAATAAAATCTCCCCGTATTGCATCCAGGACTTAATGTCTTCTACAACCCTTTTCTTGAAGTGTTGTCTGTTAAATAATCTTATAAACAACACACATCTCACAACAGAAACGGATGAAAAATGCTTCATAAAAATCTCAGTTCAGACTTGGTAGTTTCTCAGACTGGTGTCTTTAACAAAAGATGATAAAACGCTCGCATCAGGCAGCTATAAGTGAACAGGATGAGCGAGCAGATCAGGATCGTTTACTGTGTGTTTCATGTTTCAATCACATACATGCTGATACGTACTGTGGAATGGATTTATTTACAGAAAACTACAATCAGCTAGTTAAATCCTGCAGGATCTCACACTTCACTTTCTCGTTCTTCTAACCGACTCCCAATAAAGACACAATGTCAGTGATGTAATCCATAGCAACCAAAAAAAAAAAAAGATCAGTCATTCTGTGATGGATTTAAACACTGGTTCACCTGAAGTGTTTCAGTGCCAGAGCTGCTTTATACTGCTGAACAGAGAGGGGGAACTGACCTGGTTTATAAGTGATCACGCTTTATTTATTTATTTATTTATTTATTTATTTATTTATTTATTCTCTTCTGCTCATTCTGGTGTGGTTCATGCAACACCGCCCCCTAGTGCTCACGTTCACGTTTCGTGTCAGTATGAAGGCAGATATGTATGTGAGAGTCTGTACATGATGTTCTGACATGATTTCAGATATCCAGTTGCAGAAATATAAACCACCCCTAAAGCCACTTCTGCTCGGGAAAGGAAGTGAAACTCACCCGTGGGCCGCCGCCGCACGTCTTCAGGGCTCGTACTGAGGTCACGATCACCAGCACGTGAGGTCGCAGGCCTGAGGAGCGGCACGTGATGCTGAAGAAGTTCTCACAGTGAGGCGTCTCGGTGACTGATTGAGATCAGTAAAGTTAACACATGTTTATAGTGAAATACATGATTACGTCATGGTTATGTGCATGAAAAGAGCAAAATAAGAGCATAAAAAAGGCAATACAGTATTGTGTACAGTGGAAATAGCTGTATTTCCAAATCATCTTTTTTTCCTTTTAAAAATGTTTAAAAATTCCTTTTTGTAATGATAACTAAATGCAGTCATTTGTGGAACTATTGGCACCCTTAAAATTTATCGCATGGAGAAACAGTCCAAAGTTGCTGATTTAATCAAACTTGTTTGGTGCCAATAATTTTAAAACCAGTGTTTTGTAGAAAAAAAATGTACTAAGTAAGAAAAAGTGAGAAAACTATACAGGGTCCGCAAATGTTTATGCTTTAAATATCACTCCTTGCTTGTGGTGTTTATATTATAAATTCAGTGTTGCTTATTATTATTTTTTTTAATCATGGGGTGCCAATACTTCTGGAGGTGACCACAGAAATCAGATTTTGACCATAGCAATCAGACTCTATTTCCAAACCAGTGTTTTTGAAATCATTAGTCTATATTAAAATGTATGTTGAAATGTAAGCACAACAATATGCTGTCAGATCCAAAATTATTGGCACCCTTGATAAGTTCTGCATGGCGGAGTGGTCCAAAATATATCCTTCAAGGGTTTTCCAATCTTGTATTTTTTTTTTTCACCTATTAATTGTGGGGGTGCCAATCATTTTTAAACCATATTTTGCACAAAACTGCATTAATTAAGAAAAAATTAAGAAAATTACCTATACACCTATATATTTAAAAATATTGCTCACTGCATTTTGGCTTCTCCACTAATTAATCAGGAGGGTGTCAATAAAAAAAATGCCACTTCTTAAGAAACCATAAGACAAAGATACAGCATTCGCTTTTGTTTTAAACTCTATATGTCGCTTAATGCATGTGTTATTCATTATTTCAGATGCAGGGTGCCAATACTTTTGGGGCTGACTATAGAGAAGCATAGTCAGTGTGGAAATAAGCGCTATTTCAAAATTCCTTTCTTGTAATTTTGATCTCACAATCTTACATAAAAATGTATGTGGAAATAAAGCACAACAATATACCATTAGCTCCAAAATTATTGGCACCCTTGTAATGTTCTGCAGAGCCAGAATAAAACTTGTGAAATCTGTCCTATTTACAAACTAGATGTAACAGCATTTTTTAGATCATATTTATCATGATTTAGAAAAAAAAAATCTAAATCCCCAGTGCTGATTTAACACCTACGCTGTTCATATGACTTCAGTCCAACTACAGTCTGTAGGTGTATAACTGAACACTGGGGATTTTGCAGTGTAGCTTCTAGATGAAGTGCACAAGAACAGCTCGAATACAAATCTCCTGCACAGGAGTTTGAGTGACAGAGCAGGTCTCACCCACAAAACCCTGAGGACCGACCAATTTTAGAGCCATTTTGTCTGCCATGATGGATGGACTGCCCCAAGCGACATCAGCTAATGGACTGATGTGAAGAAAGACAGGAGTTCCCTATGAGACAGACAGAAAGCGTGTGAGAGAGAGAGAGAGAGAGAGAGAGAGAGAGATCAACATAAGGCACGGATGGAATAAAAGTAAGCATCATTTTAAATGAAAACTACTTATAAGGCATCATTTTAACAATTCCTATTGCATAATAAATACAGCTATAAACTGTGATGCATTTTTTAATAAATATGTATTAAAATGCCTTATGAATGCATTATAACATGACAAAAATGCATTCATAGGTCATTTAGCCATTTAGTATTTGGTCTTCATAGAAATCATTACATAGTTAATGTAGTTTAATATGATAAACATTTACACACAGGTGTTTTTTGGTAATGTTAGCAGTTTACACATATATGTAATATATATATATATATATATATATATATATATATATATATATATATATATATATATATATATATATATATATATAGTTGTATATTTCTGGTTTTTTTTAAGCATGGAGTTTTGGATATTTTTTCATTCCAGGCACCTCGAAAAATATAAAACGATGTCATATTACAATTTCATAAAGGAAGCTAAAGCTATCATTATTATACCTCCAGTGTCTGCACCAAACACGGCTTCAGGGATTCCTTCAACAGCAAACCTACAACACTGCTAACACCCTGAGATGAAAAAGAACCAGGATGTTAGTCCTCTCTCTCTCTCTCTCTCTCTCTCACACACACACACACACACACACACACACGTACCACTTACGGCCAAGTCGACAACTTAAAAAAAAGTTACATCAATCTTTGTGCAGGGAAAGTTCCTCGTATTCAGAATCGGGTTACGCACCTTTAACAATATCTAACAACATGCTTAAAATAGCACTTAATCCAGCACATCTTATTATGTTGCATTTTAATTGGTATGGATCGTAATGCATCCACACACACACACACACACACACACAGACCAGGTCCTCAGTAGTTATAGGCTCTCCAGATGTGCTGTTAGCCACCACTATCTGAGCCAGTCTGTCCTGCAGGTCGTCTACACTCCTGCTCAGAGACACGACAGCCATGATCTCACTGTCCAGAGACGCGCGGTCCTGCAATACCGAGACATTCACGACTACACATTATTACCAGTGTTAAATAAACACAGTACAGACTTCTCTATATGCACTATGAATATACAGAGCTCATGACACTGTAACGGTAATGACACGTACCGTCTTCACGTCTGGGTTAATGTCCAACCGGACCAAGCATCTTATCTCATCTTGGGTCAGGGTCGAGGGGTCGGATTTCTCAACACCGAGTCTCTGCACAGAGACGATTTACACACTGACATCCTGTAGTGGCTTAAAGAATAAATAACTCAGTGCTGATTCTGAGAAAATCAGAAAAGTTAACTTTTAGTAAACATCAATAATGTAGCATGCATTAAGTAAGGAATAATACTCTCCATGTCACCTGTTATAGAAAAATAATCAGTAATTAAGTGATGGGATGAAGTGGAGTTGCTGTAACCACCATGACGTTGATTATTTTCCAATAACAGCACATCCTGAAGGGTTTTTTTTTACCTCTTACACCACAGTTATTTATCCACAGTTACATTTATAATTTATTACATAACCGAACATCTGTTTCTATTTACAGATACATTTAATGTTGAACATCAATGAAAAATGTTATCACAAGGCAAGAGAGAGAATACACATAACTGTCTTATTACACTACATAAGTGTTATACAGCCAGAGAGAACGAAGTTCATAAAATTATTATGATTTTTTAAAAAAATCTAGATATACTCATCATTATGCGACTCTGACATAAAAGAAGTTCACCAAGCTACAAAGTCAGCTGTCATAACTCTCTAATGTCAACCTTATGTCAACCAAAATCTACAATATCATCCAACTCAACTTGACATTAAAATCAAACAGAGTAAACTTAATGACAGCTGACACCTGTTGGAACAAGTCCTTATAAATGTTTATGTATATATTATGAAGGGCTTATGTAGGTGTTATGCAGCTTTATGAGCACCACCCTTATACCTGTAGCCTTTTGAGCTGGGATGATGAGAAGGCTCGATGATCATCTCTGACTGGCACCAGGAGGTCAAA
This sequence comes from Pangasianodon hypophthalmus, assembly GCF_027358585.1. Classification (NCBI taxonomy): domain Eukaryota; kingdom Metazoa; phylum Chordata; class Actinopteri; order Siluriformes; family Pangasiidae; genus Pangasianodon; species Pangasianodon hypophthalmus. The sequence goes on from NC_069728.1 coordinate 19,092,659, forward strand.
AAGAGCCTAAAAACAAGAGAAAATTGAGGACAAACATGAACACACACTCACACACACACACACACACACACACTACACTGATTTAACCTGGTCAGAGAGCTTGGCCTGGTAGTGACAGTAAGCTGTGATGGTGTCTGTGATGAGGCCACTGGATGCTGAAATAGCCTCAGAGTCTCCTGTGAACTTGAAACTGGCCTGACACACACACACACACACACACACACACACTGAAGTTCAAATCCTTTTTATATTAAAGCACAAATCTGTGTTATATTAAGAAACCTACAATAAAAAATAAAACACACCTCCTTCATGGAGATCTGAGAATATCCGCCTCCAACAACAGCTCCTGGTTATGAACAGCGTTTATAACATTGTTTGTCAAAACTTTACTTATTACACACTTATTTCATTAAAATTAATAAGTGCTTTGTTTATAATTTGACATAATGACATAATCCAATCATGACATGGTTTACTGTTGCATATGAGCTTAATATAAGAATGGAACAAAAACATCTATACAAATACATAAACGTCTGTAAAAAAAAAACTTATGAACAGAAATATGAAAATATTTTACCTGAGGGCCAGAGAAAACAGGCATAACTGTCTTATTACAGTGTGATTATCACTGTTATAACTGTTCACTATGCAATAGGAGATTTTGTAAGTAATTATATTCAATTAACCTACGATATAATAATCACTATTAACTGGACGATTGTCACTTTATTTAAGGATAGTGTTTATAAGGCTACATGACACATACATAAGTCCTTCACGACAACTGAAACATACACAAACTTTTAGAAACGCTTATTACAACAAGTGTCAGCAGTCGTGACTAATGCTTTAATCATTTTAATGTCAAGTTGATATAATACTTCTGCCACATTCCATGCTGTCTACATTAGGGCTTCATAAGAAGTGACTTTATTTCTGAATTCCCTATTTCTTCTGATGATGATATTTATGACATTACAATAAGTTTCACAGTACTAAAATCTAGTTGTAAAGTTTTCTAAAAACTTGTAACAATGTTGTGTGAATGTAATAACAGCTTTATGTATATTTCATATGAGTGAGATATGTTTTGATGTTTCATCATCATCATCATCATCATGTGACTGACATACCATACACTGAGCTGCAAAGTGAGTTGTCATAACAATATAATGTACGTCACGCCAGCGAGTGTCATAAGACAAGCTTATGTCAACAAAATGTCTATTTAAGTCTCATTACTTAGTTGTTTCGTCGACGCAAGCAGTCATTATGACAATCGTCGCATGTTAATACCAGCCTTTATAAATGTTATGTAGGGTTATGTCTACATGATGTCAGAAAGAGCTCGTGTACACTAAAAACAGTTGTGGTTGCAGGTAATCTTTTAGTTTTAGTTTTTTAGTACAAAAATATTACAGCATATAAAAAGGTTTTATTCAGTTAAGTAAAAGTTGACACATTTTTTTTTAGTTTGATCCAAGGTTCATGTTTTCAATGGAGGTGTTATATAGCCTTATGAACACTGCTATTAAGTAAACTGTATTTATGTATGCATCAACATATCTAATACAGGAGGTAATAATAACTTATAACCCATTTATTTCCAAATGTGAATGAGGTAAAATTCTCAAGGCTTTATTTTTAAAAAGATTTTATTAGGCATTTATAAATAAAATGTCTATTTTTTCTGAGTGAAAACGTATTAGCAGGTTAAAGGTGTATAATGTTTTACATTTGTATAATGTGTTAGGTTTAGCTAACAATGTTAAAACAAGTTCAAGCTGTGTTTATTAACTCATGCTGAGTTGTTTTGCTTTAACTGTGCTCTTAGTCCTTATTTAAACCTTATAGCCTTCACAGTCTGCATTGCACAAGCACTAACAGTATATAACAATGCTGTTACTATGGTTACTACATTAAATACACAAGATATTTGTCACCTTGCTGGCATCAGGAATTTGACATCCTTACCTCTGACACCTAAACAGTGTTGTAGAGACGGCTGTCTAACGCAGGCGAAAGCATTGACCTTTAAATGTCCCCCTAAAGCTTGAGCCAACCCCAGTGTGACGGTGCGCCGACCTTCTGTTAGCGGCGTGGACGTTATTCTGATCAGATAAAGACAAACAAATATGATTTTATGGTTTGGGACACATACTGGAAGTTCAGAAATGAGTTTTCAATCAGCTACGCTTGGATTCTTTCCCTCTTACACCACAGCGCTGTTGAATCCTGGATTGTGATTGGTCAGAAGGTGTTGATTAATGGTCTATAACAGCAGCTCTGACAGTAGTACAGCTACAAGTCACAGGTTAATATTAATGCACTAGTTCTGATACGTTATCATTTGTACAGTAACAGTTCATTCACAGGGACTTGGCGAAGTTTTGTGTAAGGAGATATTCATTTATTTAACACTGATGGAAGGAGTCTCCAGTGTCAGTGTCAGAGTTAAAGCTGGAAGTTAAAGCTTAAATGTTCCGACAGCTTCAGGAAAGAGGAGTTTATGCTTTGCATTTTATCTGTAACATGACAAACTGTAGGGTTTTTTTTATTTTATTAACTTCACGAGAGAGAAAAAAGATGATACTGGTGAAGGAATGACTGTCTATAGCTGCCATAACATAAGTGAGAACAGGAAGTAACTTTTTTTAAAATTAAATGTAACTATAAGTTTTATAATTAAAAAGTATGAAGTGTCATTCTTTAATAAATAAGAAAATGTAATCATTGGGAAATTGCTGTGGTATAAGAGGAATAAAAACCATTGAGAGCATGCTGTTATTGGAAACTAATCCACTTTGGAATAGTAGCTGTAACTCCGCTTCATCACATCACTCATTATTTTCCCATGAACGTGTGTAACATTCCTTACTTATTGCATTGGTGGTAAATGTCCAGATTCTGCTTTAAACAGATGAATCTTACCCAGTGACTGCTACGTATTTCCCATCAGGCTGTTTGTCGAGCCGTTTCAGGACATCCAGGCTCACCCTCACCCTGCTCCTGTCATACGACTGGATTTCCTTCGAGAACAGCCCTATTTCCTTAGCCAGCTGATGAATGGGCTTCCGTGCAGCACAGTGAGAGATTTGGACATCGCTGTGAGTGAAGATTAGGATTATTACATGATCAGAATCATCTGGAGCATCTGGATTGACTCACAGAAAACACTCAGAAGCTTAATTATTAATGTTTCAGGTGTAAATCCTACATTTCCGTTCTTTCCGTAACACATTTGCACTCATTGTGAGTGTTCATGCACCTTGGCTGAGGTTTCTGTGGTTTCAGCTTTGTGTATAAAACGTTCCATTTCCCAGGCCTGTACATCTGCAGAAACTTCTTAGCACTCTTCACTGTATTCTGTTGATAATAAAAGTGATGAGACGACACATTAGGAATAAAAAAACACCACATTGTGCTGTTGTATGAAAATAATCGACGACAATGTGGTGTGATGAAGAGGAGTTACTGTTTTATTCCTTTTACACCACGATAATTTAATTGTTTGTTTACTTTTTATCCATTTAGAGTTACATTTAATGTTAATGTTAAGGTGATGTGCTGTTTTGCACTTCTGGTTAGATGCTAAGTGCATTTTCATTGGCTTTGTACTCTGCTCATTGACAATAAAGTTGAGTCTAATCTAATCTAATCTAATTTTAGCAACTAGACAAAGGGCACAACACCTGAAGGAGATCCAGTTTATATCCAGTTTAGATACGGTTTAAGCTTGGATTTTGTCTTTTCCAATCTCTTACCTCCATTAGCATGGCTACAGTCATGGGTCCCACTCCTCCAGGAACTGGAGTGATGTACGCCGCCCGCTCCTTAGCTGATGGATAGTGAACATCGCCCACCACCCGCATACCTGACGGTCTGCTGTTGTCTGTGGAGGAAAAATCCACTCGTTAAAATTTCCCACTGACTCCAATAGACACCCAACATTTAAAAACTTTATAGTGGCTGATTTATAGCTCTGTGACCTTTCTATATCTGCGTCATGATGCAGAGAAAGGGATTATGGGTAAACGGTGTTTGCAAAGGCATATACTATATACACAATACATTATTTGTAATTTTCTATGATCACAAATAACAAGCAGGATAAATGGATTTCAGGTGATTTATTTATAATTGCGTGAATGACATCATGTGATAATTTGTTCTCAATAGTAAAGACAAGGTTCAAGGTTAAAGGTTTATAATCATTGTCAAGGAAGAGTCCAGAGTTTAGAAAAGGTTGCATGTGCGTAATTACACGTGCAGTATAATTCTGCTTCAATTCTGTCTTCATATTGTATTCAAAATACGATATGAAGACAACATCTTTGTAAAAAAAATATATATATATCTTCCGTTCAAAAGGGACATGTGAATAAAAATATTTTTAATTATTATTAATTATTATTAATATAGTTCTTTAAATAGCATTTACATAAACATTTATTATTAGACTTATTAAATGGTCATTCATTTTGTCTTCAAACAGACTTCTGCAAATTTAATACCTGCCCTTCAGTCGTACATATTTACACACAACCTCTGTTCATGAAGTGACTTTCAGGTGAAAAATTAATCTACTTACATTGACTCCATTAAAACTTTACATGTTTACATACTGTATAACCCTGCATCCCTAATTTGCCTATTCATTACGAGGAACGTGAAGAATGGTGACCCTCGATAGAGCTTAGTAAATCAGATTATTATGAGTTTTTAACAAGTTTGCACATTTTTACACACAAACATTTAGTACATAAGGGCCGATATGGATCATTAGAATTATTTGTATTATTAATGAGGAAAAAGAGAGACCTGGGATGTAATTAATGCCAATGTCGATGACCACCGCGCCCTCTTTTATCCATTCGCCTTTCAGCATCTCGGCTTTCCCAGTACCCACCACCAGGATGTCCGCCATCTTCACCTTCACAGAGGAGACAAATCCTGTTAGCACTTCTCTGTGGATCTTCTTTGAATTTTCTCCATGTATATTATTGCAAAGAAATCATGCACCAAATATGAATAGGAGTATGCTTGGAGTCTGCACAAGTTTTTCAGGCTTTTAAAAGGCACGAAAATCAGGTGCATGAAAAAAAGCAAAAAGAAAGAAAGAAATTAAAAGAGAAGAGGAGGATGTTTAGGAGGACGAGGAGATACTTCTGCTGGAAGGTCTGGAGTTTTGGAGTGGCAGCAGGTGACAGTGGCGTGGTTCCACACGAGGAGGTCGTGCATGGGAGCGCCGACGATCTTACTGCGTCCGATCACCACCGCCTTCCTGCCTGATACGGAAACTCCTGCACACACAGGTTCAACATCCAGCTTCTCTAAACACATTCGGATCTCAAGACTGCATCCAGAAACACATTCAGCTTTCTATTTCCGTTAATGGAACCTTTTGTACAGGTCTGAGAAATAGCTAGTTGTGTAAGGAATAAAACACACTCCGTGTTGTGCTGTTATTGGAAAATCATCAATGATGAAGCAGAGTTATTGTTTCCACCTCATAGTGAAATTCTTTTCCAACGACGTCACACCTTTGCATGGTTTATTCCTCTTATACCACAGTAGTTTATCAATGATTACAATTTTCACTTTTTATCCATTTCTAGTTACATTTAATGTTGTGGAGCATCTACAAAACAAATTCCTGTTCTCTGTTACGTTATAGCAGCTATAAACAGTCGTTCTCTCACCAGTCTCTTTTTTTTCTCCCTCTTGAATTTAATAAGACAAAAAAAAAAAAAACAGCTACAGAGAAACTGCAAAGATGTCAAAAAACATAAAGCTACAGCTTTCTGTTACAAAGCTCTGACACTGGAGACTCCTTCCATAAATGTTAAGCAAATCAACATCTCCTTACAGAAAGCTTCACCATATCAATCATTTTTTTTCACAAGTCGCTGTGAACGAGCTGTTGCTATAGAAACAATAACAGATTAGAATGTGTGTATTAATATAAACCTGGGATTCGCAGAAAATATTCTGACCAATCAGAATCCAGAATTCAACAGCGCTGTGGTGTAGGTTGTTGCTTATAATTGAGCTGATTTTGTTGCATGGATCTCTGAAGATCTTGTGACTTGTGTTTGGTTTAATTTCCCGTTTCTCACCCGTGTGTTTGAGGAGCTCCATACAGCCGTTAGGTGTGCAGGGGATGAAGCAGTTCTGCAGATCGCCTCGAGCCAGTTTCCCTGCATTTACACTGCACAGACTGCAGCAGGAGTGACACAGGTAGCCGTTTAATTACAGTGAAATCACAAGCACACTCGTGTGAATGTTACAGTTATCTTTGTTCCTCATACCTTTATCAGTTTCACATCACGTCAAGTCTTTCATTAGTTTTCTATCGAAATGTGATGTGAGGTCACCACTCAATAAAAAGACTTTATAAATTCTTATTCTAACAGATCGAGGCAATTTTTATGATCACTGACATCTAGGTGTCATGAACATAACAACAATTTCTTTGAAACTGGAACTGTATGTAATTAACTCCTGAAATCAGTGTAATTGTTAATACATTAATACTTGACTGTTAAATGGGTGACTATTTTACAACTATTTTAAAGGCCATGTTTTTTGTATAATGAAAACATCTAATATTAAGGACAAAAGCAGAAATATCATTTTCACCACCTCTTATATTCCAGTTAAACCCATGATTTGTTGCTGTTTGCTACAGAAACGCAGTATAATCTCTCACCCGTCCACATCCTTGTCTGGATCCACAGCATTGGTCACTTTCTCCGTGTTTATTGGATTGATGGAGTCCAGAGGTAGCTGTACGATGAGCCCGTGAACATCTGGGTCCTCGTTAAACAGCTGTATACTCTGCAGCACCTAAAGAACATGTAACATATTACTGAATACGGAAGATTCAATGTTCAATTCAATTCAATTCACTTTTATTTGTATAGAGCTTTTAACAATGGACATTGTCACAAAGCAGCTTTACAGAAATAAGTGGATTCACAAAAAATATATTGTAAATATGTGAATTTATCTCTAATGAGCGAGCCAGAGGTGAGAGTGTTGAGGAAAAACTCCCTGAGATGATATGAGGAAGAAACCTTGAGAGGAACCAGACTCAAAAGGGAACCATCCTCATCTGGGTGCAACGGATAGTGCCATTATAAATAAATCCCTTCTATTATTGTGTACTATAAGGACAAATAGTGCAATTGTGCAACCAGTAAATTCATCACAGTTTTTGCAAGAAGTCCAGCTGGTTAAAATCTATCCACTGTCCACTGATGGAGTCCAGTGTGACTGATATACGGTGGAGTTCAAAAGTCTGAGAACACTACTGAAAATGTTTCCATTGGGCATTCTTTTCTAATTTATTACAAAAACAAAATTTATTGGAAAATAAAATCTTAGAAATATTCACCTGAATTTCTACATTTTTAATAAAGTATTAAAAAAGTAAAGTATTTGGTGTGGTGCAGAGTGAGGCAATTTTTCCCATCACCATCCTGCCAAGCTTGGGTATATATATATATGTGTGTGTGTGTGTGTGTGTGTGTGTGTGTAAGTGTAAGTGTAAGTGCATGAATTTTGGAAGTTTTGTTTACATTGAATTATTTCAGTTGAGATGGTTGCTGAGCTGAAAAGTCTGGACTAAAATATACATAACACCTCTCTCTGTTCTCTCTCTCCTCTTCAGATACAATCCCCTCTGTGTAGGAGTACTGATGCTCTACTGCCCCTCTGTGTAAGAGTATTTATGCTCTACTGCCCCCCTGTGTAAGAGTATTTATGCTCTACTGCCCCTCTGTGTAGGAGTACTGATGCTCTACTGCCCCTCTGTGTAAAGAGTATTTATGCTCTACTGCCCCTCTCTGTAAGAGTATTTACGCTCTACTGCCGCTCTGTGTAAGAGTATATATGCTCTACTGCCCCTCTCTGTAAGAGTATTTACGCTCTACTGCCGCTCTGTGTAAGAGTATATATGCTCTACTGCCCCTCTGTGTAGGAGTATTTATGCTCTACTGCCGCTCTGTGTAAGAGTATATATGCTCTACTGCCCCTCTGTGTAAGAGTATATATGCTCTACTGCCCCTCTGTGTAAGAGTATATATGCTCTACTGCCCCTCTGTGTAAGAGTATATATGCTTTACTGCCCCTCTGTGTAAGAGTATATATGCTCTACTGCCCCTCTGTGTAAGAGTATTTACGCTCTACTGCCGCTCTGTGTAAGAGTATATATGCTCTACTGCCCCTCTGTGTAAGAGTATTTATGCTCTACTGCCGCTCTGTGTAAGAGTATTTACGCTCTACTGCCGCTCTGTGTAAGAGTATATATGCTCTACTGCCCCTCTGTGTAAGAGTATTTATGCTCTACTGCCGCTCTGTGTAAGAGTATATATGCTCTACTGCCCCTCTGTGTAAGAGTATATATGCTCTACTGCCCCTCTGTGTAAGAGTATTTACGCTCTACTGCCGCTCTGTGTAAGAGTATATATGCTCTACTGCCCCTCTGTGTAAGAGTATTTATGCTCTACTGCCGCTCTGTGTAAGAGTATTTATGCTCTACTGCCCCTCTGTGTAGGAGTACTGATGCTCTACTGCCCCTCTGTGTAAGAGTATTTATGCTCTACTGCCGCTCTGTGTAGGAGTACTGATGCTCTACTGCCCCTTTGTGTAAGAGTATTTACGCTCTACTGCCGCTCTGTGTAGGAGTACTGATGCTCTACTGCCCCTCTGTGTAAGAGTATATATGCTCTACTGCCCCTCTGTGTAAGAGTATATATGCTCTACTGCCCCTCTGTGTAGGAGTACTGATGCTCTACTGCCCCTCTGTGTAAGAGTATTTACGCTCTACTGCCGCTCTGTGTCTCGGGTGTATGGCGGTGTTCAACAATGTTTCGTCTATGATGTAGGGAATCATAGACATTTATACATACACAAGGACATGCACAGAATTTGTGATTTGTTGGAGATTTTTGTAAAAGTTTTACGAAACATTAAGAACAATTTGCTCTTAAACTATTGAGATATTATAAGATTTGTTGTTTTACTCAACGCTAAATTTTCTCTCCGATGTAATTTTCTTCTGGACGATTATTTTTTAATTCAGTTAGTGTAAGGCAAAGTATCAAACTTTCTTACAATTCATATTTGGAGCACCACAAGGCCACTGACTTAAATCTGAACAAATTTTGTCAAAAGCCAGTAAAAAAATTATAACATGAAAACATAAATACAGGGAAAAAAAACATATCCGACATGTAGTGTCTGCTGTGGAGCTTGAGATAAAATGTATTTAGTGGCAGGAACACAAGTGTTTGTACACTATCATCTCCAAATGTTTATCAGAACCACACTGACCAAAAATAAATTCTGAAATTTAACCCCTAATCAACTGGCTAAAGAAAGTTCACTAGCTATAGGCCTAGCTACATATCTAGCCTACAGTACTTATCGCAACATTATTAGCATGAAGGTGTGTGTTTGTTATCGTCATCTCAGAGTAACGGTAAACAATGTCTCGCAACAACAAAAAGTCTAACTCTCAGTTGTGTAGTGTGTGTTCACTAACTTTTCACTCACTATAAAAATCCATAAAACCAGTTGGTATGTTTGTGATATCTTTAACCATTTATGAATTTAAAACTTTAACACAACAGCGAAATTATTTCTACTCACCTCATCTTCCGTAGCGGTCTTAGGGAGCCTGATGTGGTTGGCATTAATTCCAATCTGGAAAAAGGCAGAAAGTGAGTGCGAAAGAGAGATAAAGAGAATCAAAATAACATTTACAAATAAACAAGATTGTATTATAGAATCCCAACCTACTCTGGCTGCTGCCTTTAACTTCATACTGATGTAAAGATTGGAGTCGTCTCTGTCCCCAACCTGAAATGGATAAATAAATCTTTTTTTTCAGCTGCATGCTTATAGAAATCTATAAATATAACATATATGTATATGCATGCAGCAAAGGAAGTGCATAACAAATGGAAACTGACTCTTAAAATTGGTCAAAATAGGGTCACACACTGATGTATGGGTCAAAATGGGGTCACACACTGATGTATGGGTCAAAATGGGGTCACACACTGATGTATGGGTCAAAATGGGGTCACACACTGGGGTATGGTGGACATAAAGTTGTCACACTCGTTTATGGTGGACATAACAGCGTCACACACTGGTGTATGGGGTCAAAATGGGGTCACATGCTGATGTATGGTGGACAAAATGGGGTCGCACACTGGTGTATGGTGGACACAATGGGATCACACACTGGTGTATGGTGGACACAATGGGATCACACACTGGTGTATAGTGGACACAATGGGGTCACACACTGGTGTATGGTGGACACAATGGGATCACACACTGGTGTATGGTGGACACAATGGGATCACACACTGGTGTATAGTGGACACAATGGGGTCACACACTGGTGTATGGTGGACAAAATGGGATCACACACTGGTGTATGGTGGACACAATGGGATCACACACTGGTGTATGGTGGACAAAATGGGGTCACACACTGGAGTATGGTGGACACAATGGCATCACACACACTTGTGTATGGTGGACAGAATGGGATCACACACACTTGTGTATGGTGGACACAATGGGATCACACACTGGTGTATAGTGGACACAATGGGATCACACACTTGTGTATGGGATCAAAATGGGGTCACACACTGGTGTATGGTGGACAAAATGGGAGGTCACACTTGTGTATGGGGTAAAAATGGGGTCACACACCTGTGTATGGGATCAAAATGGGGTCACACACTGGTGTATGGGGTAAAAATGGGAGGTCACACACTGGTGTATGGGGTAAAAATGGGAGGTCACACTGGTGTATGGGGTAAAAATGGGAGGTCACACACTGGTGTATGGGGTAAAAATGGGAGGTCACACTGGTGTATGGGGTAAAAATGGGAGGTCACACACTGGTGTATGGGGTAAAAATGGGAGGTCACACTGGTGTATGGGGTAAAAATGGGAGGTCACACACTGGTGTATGGGGTAAAAATGGGTTCACACTCTGGTGTATGGGGTAAAAATGGGGTCACACACTGGTGTATGGGGTAAAAATGGGGTCACACACTGGTGTATGGGGTAAAAATGGGAGGTCACACTGGTGTATGGGGTAAAAATGGGGTCACACTGGTGTATGGGGTAAAAATGGGAGGTCACACACTGGTGTATGGGGTAAAAATGGGAGGTCACACTGGTGTATGGGGTAAAAATGGGAGGTCACACTGGTGTATGGGGTAAAAATGGGGTCACACTGGTGTATGGGGTAAAAATGGGAGGTCACACACTGGTGTATGGGGTAAAAATGGGAGGTCACACACTGGTGTATGGGGTAAAAATGGGGTCACACTGGTGTATGGGGTAAAAATGGGAGGTCACACTGGTGTATGGGGTAAAAATGGGAGGTCACACACTGGTGTAAGGGGTAAAAATGGGGTCACACTGGTGCATGAACATGCTGACCCATTTTATTTCACAGTACAATTCGCATGTTCTTGCTTATCAGTATAGCAGCAATTAAATTTCAGTAACACTTTCTATGAAAGTCATATTTATAATGAACTATGAATGAACACCTCCATATCATGTTAATATGCATTCATAAAGCCTTATACACATGGTTATATTCTATAGCTATCTAGCCTGCATTAGGAGACCTGATTTTATGTTTTTATTTTTATTTAAATATTTTAATTCTCATGAATTCATACTACAAAAAGTTCATAACATACCACAAGACCTTAACAGCTTTTGTAAATTTAGTGAGAAATACAACATGCATTTGACAAAACAGCATTCATGTTTAAAATATGTCACTTTATTAGAAATCACAAATATATTTTATAAGCTATTATAATAACGCCTGTTAATAATCGACACTCACTGTAACTGTTTCATAAATAATTATTAAATTCATTATAACAAGTTATGAATGTATTCATTCATCATTATAGATGTTTCCTTTATAGAAAGTGTTGCCATATTTTCTTATGTGAGAGCGATGAAGGAAAAGAGAATGGCAAGTTACCAAATGACCAGCTGGAGAAAGAAAGAAAGAAAGAAAGAAAGAGAAAAAAAGGAAGAATAAAAGAAAGTACGTGAGTCAGATTATCAGAGGAAACCAGTGTTCACCTTGTTATTATCAGAAAAAAATATTATTCGAGATAAAAACAAAGAAACGCAAGACTAACTTGTAGCACCACCAGGCCTGGTCTAAAGCCTGGAAGCTGACGGTTCATCTCCGCTACGTCCTTCTTCAGACGCTCCATCACATGTCTGCGGGGAAAGAGACCATGGACACTAATGACAACGGTTTTTAATTCACCATTTATCAAAAAAATGAGCATAACATTTAAAAAAAAACACTATTTAAATGTGTTCATAAGGCTTCATGACACCTACATAAGCCCCTTGTGACACCTACATGAACACTTAGTCCTACAAGTGTCAAGTGTCATAACGCCTGCTTTCATCACTTGTGATATCAAGGTGAAATGACGATTGAGTGATGTAGATGAGGTGAAGTTGACATAACGCATTATGACACTTTTTCGCGACATAAACCTACATGAATGTTTAACTGGCGTCAGCTGTCACAAAGACTGCTTTCATCTGTCGTGATGTCATGCTGAGTCAAGTGACGTAGATGATGTAAAGCTTACATTAGATCATGTTATGACAATTTATGAGGCCATTATGACATCTGACATAAACCTACATTAATGTTTATTCCAACTGGTGTCAGCTGTCACACTGTCACACTGCTTATATCATGTCAAGGTGACATAACATCTGAGTCAAGTGAAGTAGATGACGTAAAGCTTACATTAGATTGTCTAATGACACTTTTTGACACCATTATGACATCTGACATAAATCTACATGGAGTTTGTGTTCCAGCAGGCATCAGGTGTCATAATGACTTTATGTTCATCAACTACAATGTCACACTACCGTCACACCCGAGTCAAATGACAGCTGACGTAAAGTTGACATGCGGGTGTGTTAACATCATGACAACTGAGTCTGTAGTTCAGTGCATTTCTGACATGTCATAAAACAGTCATGATGCATCATGACCTTTTAAGTGAGTTAAGTAACCTAAATGTCATATTGCTGCTTATAAGAGTTCAACGAATACTTATAGCAATGCTACAACATTGTGATGACAGAGCTAGGTATATTTTCTCTGGGATCCAAGTGTTATGACAGGGTTATAACAGGTGTTGTGATACATTTTCCTTATGGCTGATTGTTGATATTTTTACTCTTAAATACTTGAAGAGGTTTAAATGTGCATATTTTATGACTTTTAGCCAAGTAAATCTATACTTCTTTTAATTTTAGCACCCAGACTTTTACCTAAATACAGCTTCTCCGTTCTTTTTTAACTCCTGGAACAAGAAAGCTGAGTAGTGAGTGATGAAAGGGTTATGATTAACACACATAAGAAGAATGTATGTGTCTGAGTTCTGTAAGTTAAGAATGGTGTAAGTTTAGCTTCTGGACTTTTGGACTTTGGTACCTCTTACAGAACTGAACACATGGAAAGTGTTTGGACTCACTGTGAGATCTTGTTGCCGGAGATAACCGTAGCTACGGTGCGTCGACTTTCCCAGCATTTCACGGCTCTTCGTCGGAGATTTATTGCAATTACAGGAAACATGCTACAAAAAAACCAAACAAACAGGAAGACAGGGTGAAAGGTTTATTTAAGATTTTAGTTTTGAGGAAACTCAGACAGAAAGAATTTTTTTTTAAAAATGCATGGCTACATAACATGATCATAAGCACCTATGTAGTGCTTATTCAATGCCTCAGTGTATATAAAATCTCCTCCTCTCATCCTCAGTGCAAAGTCTTATCTCTCCGGCTTTTTCCAGGTCATGACACCTCTCTCCGGACGTCCTGGGAAAGCTGTAAATAAATAAATGAAAAACAAAAAAACATCAGTTCAGCTCTAGGCAGTTTCTGTCCTCATAACTGACACACACACACACACACACACACACCCTCGTGCCCTCGTGGTTGGCTTTGAAAAAGTTTACAGGAACCACCAGAGAGGTTCGGGTTCAGCCTCCAGCGCTGACATGAAGGAAGTGATACGGCTCGGCTCCCTCTCAGCCAATCACAGAGCGTGTTTAATTTGATCTCTGTTTCTTTATCTGCTGCGGCGAGCTGTGGGTTTTGTCAGAAAAACAAGAAAATGTCTGCGTGCACAGGGAGGGCCAGGAGTGCTGGGAGGATCTTGGCCAGCTTCCAGTGGAATAAGTACTCTTTCTCTTTCTCTCTCTCTCTCTCTCTCACACACACACACACACACACTCCCCCACACACTCATGCTGCACTCTTGTGAACTCTGAGAAAATACCTCCCCCAGTGCATCTTCATCCAATGAGTGAAAGGATACCTGGCTACCGTCCAATCACAAAGAAGGTGGAGGAGGTTCCTCCTTCAATACGCCACCACTTAAAGTGACGTGTTTCTAAACGTACTGCTTGAAATATCAGGTAATTAGTGCAAAAGTTTTCACCCCCATGATCTTTGAACTGCAAAAAAGGAAATCTTATAAAAGAATGAGTGAGTAAGTTTTGTTTATAAAGCACATAAAGCACAAAACTACATAGTGCAGTTTTTACAGAAACTGTGAGTGTGTTGAGACACAGATCTTCAACGCTGGCCCATTGTCTCACACACACAAACACACACACACACACAGATACCACACAGATGGAGATGCTTTTGAGCTCTGGTGACTTCTCAAGGTCAAAATCTGTAACTATTATCTCTACACAAATACAATCATGCTGAAAAGTATTGGCACCCTGAAAGATAATGGGCAAAACTGAATGTATGAAATAAACATTACACACAATGAAATTTGAAATTTGAAATTTTGACTACTACTACTACTAATAATAATAATAATAAAAATAATAATAATAACATTAATTTATTATTATTATTTATTATTATTCTAAATCTACAATAACAAATTTACTGACACATTCATACATACAGTATTTAAAATAAATGCAAATAAATTGGCATCCATGATTTTTATCTGTTGTTAGTTTCAACCCTGTTTTATGAATTAAATAATAGAAATCATATAAAAAAATTGTAACAAAGACAACACATACTGGCTTTCAGCTCTTTTATACCCAGTGGAATGCTGTTTTTATTTTTATTAAATTTTTTTATAACAGATTTCATGTGTTAATTCATATTCAGAGGATGTGTGTGTGTGTGTGTGTGTGTGTGTGCATAATTTGGCTATTTGCAAACTAATAGACAATAATGCATTAATGACTGAATGAATGAATGGTATATATTATTTATGTATGTATGTATTTTTTTATTTATTTATTTAACCGGCTCAATTAAGGGAAGGTGATATTTTAATTTAAGGGTCAGTAATAAATTATTTATGATCAAGTAATACACAGTTCACTATATATACATATTACAAAAATATAAAAATATATTAATTAAGTAATTAATGGGGCCCACTGCTTTCCAAACATTTATATTTTCTCTGTTTTATTCATTTTGTCAAATTATTTCATAATTATATTGTAATTATAATTGTATTATTTTATTATTAAAAGTTAAACCTTTATTTTAAAGTATTTAACTTTATAACCTAAATATTAATAAATTATACTATTTATAATTTTACACAAATATTCAATAATTGCTCAATTATTGGTTGTAATTATCAGACTACTTCTTGTTCGCTTATAATTAATTTATTTCTGATTTATTAAACAGACTGTTTCTAACTACATTTATTAAAATAAATGCCATATCATTACCAAAATATGGACATCTTCAGATGTGTGCAAAAGTTTTCACCCCCCATGATTTTTGAAAGGGAAAAATGATTTTTTTTTTTTTTTTTTTTTTTTTTGCAGCATATCTTTATGATAAAAACGGAAACCATGTATTAGAAGAAAATGACATTTTCATGATACAGATTTATATTTTTCATCTTTAAATTAAATCCACTAGATGGCGACGCAGATCCACAAACGCACACTGCGTGAACCCTCACACCAGCCTGAAGTCTTGGGAGTAAAGTGTAAATGTGTGCACGTTGAGCCTAAGACCAAGTCAAGCACCTAGTTTATTCATTTTAACATAAATCTCCACTCTGAAACACATTCAATCTGTTTATAATGAAATCTTTGATGTATTTATGATTCTGAAGCTTATTTGGTGGTTGATGCTGTATTTCTGTGAGAAGTTAGCGGTTGTGTCCCGCGCTGATGTCACAGGGAGACACTGTTACTGTTAGCGCTGTTACACTGGTGTTTAATAGCAGAAAAACCTTACAACAATGTCATTAGTGATAAGTTAGCTTTTGCCATTAGCTCCTAAAAACAAAAGAGATTGTTTTGTTTCTCACTCATTAATGAGATATTAATGAGAAATCCAGCCTGGAAGCAGTGGAGACATTGGCGCAAAGATGTTGGATTCAAACTCCCAGAATGCAGTGCAGCTATACCGTACAGTGTCAGAGATGGTGATGGGGTTGATGGTGGTATTAGCTTGAAAGTTGAAGCTTTGGAGGCTGATGTGTTTGAGCAGATGAAGATGAGGAGGTGAGAGAGCTGGACAGACTAAAAGACTAAAGCGCCGCTGCATCACTCTCTTTAGAGAGAAATCCCATCTCATCAGCAGGTAGTCACACGGCATTGCGGGTAATGTAGAACACCATTAACCAAAGTGAAAATTGAGCACTGTGCACTTTTTAGAAACATTAAGATGGCGATTATGACAGAGAACGACATTTAAGGATATTTTAATCACCCAAAATTTCATTTTATTTCTTTTTCATTTTTTCATATTTGAATGCATGTGTGTTTGATTTCTGCATTTTATGTGGTGAAAGGAACAAAAGTAGGAACAAAAAATTAATCAACTTGGTAATTTTTTGCCAAATTTCATGGGAATAATTTAATTTCTTGTTTCAATGTGTGCCAAGAAAAGCAAAAATAAAATCAAAAGCGCTTTCCTAGTTTTCTCGTTTTCATTTCGACACAGAAACCAAATGAAAGCAACGTTTTTTTGGTGATCTTTTTTTTTTTTTTGTTTTGCTGTTGTTAAGATTTATACTCTGGAACTTTATTCTGTTTTCATAAAAGAAATGATAAAGCTGGGATCAAAGTACACAAAAAATTTGGGTTCTTAAAATATTCTTAAATTGCAGCACCTGGAAAATCCTGCTGATATTTTCAGCTGCCATATTGTCCTGTTTTTAAAAAGCTCCTAGTGACCCTAGTAATCTACGCAGTAATACACATTCATTATTAATTTTAGCCCCAGAAATGAATCTGAAGTGATGAAAAACAAGCAAAAGAGAAAACTCTGATGATGGTGCGCTGGCATATTTTCAGTTTGAAAGCCAGATCTGGTTTTGAGCATCTCGTCTGCATGTAAGGCAGCGTACACTGGTCACTCTTTCAGAGCGGTAAGAGAGATGACTTGCAGGTTTGCGGGATTCTCGGGGCAGGAAGATGAGCGGGGTGTTTCTGGCATTAGCACTCTGCGCTCTCCACAGCACCATTACAACCCTGTAGGCTTTAAAAGCATTAGCATTATTTCCTGCTCAATGGACATTAGCGTGTAATTGCTCTGCTCGGATTGATCTTGTTAGCCAAATGATATAAGCCTGACTTTCTCCTGGTGCACAGAGCATTTTTGCAGGGGCGTATAAATGGAGCTTAATAATTCCTCAGAAATATTGGCACCCTTCAGTATTGTATATTGTATAAGACGAACATTACACACAATGATTGACTTTTTTTTTTCCACTAAAACCTTTTGACTAAGAACATTCTCACGCATAAGAAGTCATATTTTTAAATATTAGCATATATTTCCAATCAAAACCATAGTGGCAAAAGTACTGGCACCCCTAACATATTAAATAAATAAATAAATATTTCTATTAATTATATAGAATTTCTACTGTGTTTGACCTGATATTATAGTGGCAGATGAGTAAATTCTCTTCATCACCACCATTATGGAAAAAATGATAATATACATTGCTAAAAATGATAATATACAGTGCCTTGCATAAGTATTCACCCCCTTAAACTTTTCCACATTTTAGTGCTACAACCTGGAACTGAAATGGACTTTATTGGGATTTTATATCATGACCATAATATTAAAATGAACTACTTCCAAAAAACTAAATTAGTTCGGTTGCCATCTGAAGTCACATAATTTTTTAAGTGGAGTTGATCTTTATGCAATTTAAGCATCACATGATCTCAATATAAAGACATCTGTTTTTGGAAAAACCCAGTTTGCTAAATAATATACCTAAACACACAGCATCATAAAGAAACAGGACCAAGTTCTGGAAAAGTATCAGTCAGAGTTTGGTTATAAAAAATAGGCCAAACTTTGAAAATCACAAAACGCAACATTAAATCAATGAAAAAGAAAAAAAAATTCATTTAAAAATTGGAAAGAATATAATCTAACCACAATGCTGCCTAAAGGAGGCCGTCCACTAAAACTCAGTGGCCAGGTAAAGACAAGATTATTTAAAGGAACAACCAAGAGGCCACGGGTACCGCTGTGTATGGTGCTACCACCACCATGCTTCACAGTGGGGATGATGTTCTCAGGATGATGGGCAGTGTTGGGTTTCTGCCAAATGTAGTGTTTGTACCAAGGGTAAAAGTGTTCAATTTTGGTGTCATAATGAGAAGCAAAGAAGAGCAAGAAGATCATAGAATTGTGAAGTTGTCAAGTTTTTAAAAGCTATTAGACACCACGTGAACAACAACAAGCTGAAGAGTCGCGTCAAAGAACATGTTCCTGAGAGGAACCTATATTACATACACATTCATTTTATAAAGTCATTATTCGTGAAGGGTGCCAATAATTCTGGACTTGATTCAATAGTATAAAAGATGAGGATCAGGGATGGATATATTTTTATATAGACCGTTTCTGCTCTACACTGTACAGAAGAATGGAGTTATTAATAATTGATGGAGATGAACAGTAGAAGTGTATAAATAAACACAGATAACGAGCTGCACTCAGGCTGTTCACTGGGAAAATTAATGTCTCAAACTAACAAGTGAAGAACGGGAGAATTTGCTTAAAATCCCGGATGGAAGCACATTCACGCTGAACGGCTTTGGGAGCTTGTCCAGAAGTGAGACATTATTAGTAACATAAAACAAACTGAAATATCTGGCCACCAGTGGGACTTTAAACAGATGGTGCTGCACTAGTTTTTTTTTCTTATGTGTTTCTGATGGTGTGTATGGAGCTGTTTTGTTCTTCTTTGAGAACGTTATTACTTTCAAAGAGCTTCCTTTCTCAGTAATTTAGTAAAGCTGTGTGTAAAGGTTTTTGTTTATCAAACTGAACTAAAAATTCCTGTCAGATTCACAAACGTTGAGCGGATTTCATTCATACTCATGCGCTTTGTATTCCCTTAAAACATACAAAAAAGATATGAACGTTTTTTTCCCAACTAACTGGATTTTCAAGAATGCCACATCTTATTGTGTAAACGCACCTGTAAACAATTTACGAATACATTTTTTCGTATCCAGTTTGAGAAACAAGGCCAAATATTAGGCAACTTTTCATACCAGCACATTTTGACTAAACTCCAGCAGCCAGTTGTAGCAGTGTGGAATAAAATCAGTGTGTAATGTCAGAAACATAATAAACTGTACATTCAGAGTACAGTATTTACCTGCAAAGCTAATGCTTGATAGATTTTTGGTCACATCATGGATACGTAATGAGAACTGGTACAAATGCGTTTAAAAATTAACGCAAAATGAAATCCTCACACAGGGAGACAGATTTCATTACCTTTAGCCAAAAACGTAAACAGGAAACACCACACTGAAGACACGTAATAAAGTGATTAGCTCTTTCCAGCTGTTACAAAGCATGAACAGGGACTTACCTATGTTACGGACATTCTACAACATTAAATGTAACTATAAATAGATTTTTAAAAAAAATGAAAAATTTTTATCTTTGGTGTTTTATTCAGTACGATTCAAAATTGTCAGGGGCCTCAAAATTCTTGATGCCCCAGTTTAAGGCAATTCGCAGAAGAAGTATACAGTTTAATATCACAAGTTTTATAGAAATGTGAAAAAAATACCCATAAAAAAACCCTAATTATTGTAAACAACAAACAAAAAAGTTATCAATCTAGACTGGCATGGAAAACTTGGTCTTTAGCTACCCATAAAGACAAATTTTCCAAATCTAGATACTATAGATATAGAAAATATAGATTTTCTAAAATAAATAATGGGGATGAAAATCATCCAAGCATCAAAATGTCAAAATATTGTGTCAGTTATGACATAAAGAATATAGTTCACATTATATTCTTATGAAATGTTTTGTATTATGATGTATTTCTTAATGCAGTTTTACATTATAGAGAAAAAAATAGAGAAATTAGGGAAAAAATTATCTTTATGTGTACTTATATCCATCTGGTGTAGCATTTCTTTAATGATTTCCAGTATGTTAATCATGCATTACAATCTTGTATATTGCTTACTGCTTAGTTTATGAAGGGTGCCATTAATAACGGACCTGACTCAACAGTTTCACGGCTCTCCTGAGAACAGCTCCAGCTGTCTGATGTAATCATGTAGAAATGTGTTCAGTGTGCTGAGATGTGAGATGTTTACCTGCTCAACACAACACGAGTTCAGAGGAGCGTCCTGATCTGCTCCGGGTTCCTCACACCGGGTTCTCGCTAGGCGTCACTCCTACGCCTGTGCACTTCCTGTGTGCTGTCACACACTCGTCCGGCTCGTAGGAGCAGCTAGTGATTTTAGCGCTAATCAATCTGAGAGTGTAGGCGGAGAATCAGATTAAAGTCCCGTGATAACGAGAAGAGTGAAGAGGCTTTACAGAGGGGATGAAGGATGAAGGAATCAGTTCACCGTTTATACATCTGGATCATGAACTCCATAAATACACTCTTTTTATCTCTATTTCTCACCAACACAGGGTGGAGTCTGAGTAAAACAGAGGCGTGTCTCAAATACGCATTATTCTGACCTTGAAATGACCTTGAGCATGTTTTTTTTTTTTAGCAATATTGGCTCAAGTGAGAAACACTGTCTGACAGTTTGATGTAACCGCAATATGTCATGCTTAATTTTATGTTTTGGTTAAAAATAAAAAGACAAAACAATAGTCTGTGCTGGATCAAGTGCTATTCTACGTGCTGCTGAATAATGAGTGCGGAAGCCATTTTGTTAATTCAAACCAGTGATTAATGTCATCATTACAACTGTTCATGCAGTGCTATATACTGGAGATACACTAGACTCCTGTTAGATTTATTTCAACACTCACCATCTTCTCATTCATATTTCGTCATATTAGTCTTTTGAATTCTTCATTTTTCATTTTTAATTTCATTTCTTTTCATTTTCATTGGCTGTTGCCTTTATGTTATATCACATTATATTTGATAGCAAATGAAACAAAACAAAAAGCTATTTCCTTTTTCAGTCCATATTTTCTATATTTCTATTTTTTTTTTTAATTTAAAGGCGAGTGTTTGCATTGGTATTGAAAAATCCCATCTCAGATGCTTTTACTCAAGAAAATTCTGGCAACCTTAGAGACGTGAACTACACGCAGGTGATTTTAATAATCAGAAGGTCGACTTGAGCATGTGCGTGTCCCGATTCTGAATACAAGGAACTTTCCCTATGTAAATATTTAAGTCTCTGAATAAAAGTCTTAAATCGAGGTGTTCTAGTTCTTTCCAGTGTCTGAATCCCATTTCAAATAATTTCCTTCATCTTTACACTGGAGTAAAGAGCTAAAAATCATGCTGTGCTGTTTGCTCTATTCTCATACATTTTAAACACACTGAGGATGGCATATTGGACACTTGAAATCCTTCTTCTCTGGAACCCAGTGGTTTCTCGGTGAGTTCTGCCACAGCAGCGAGGATGAAAGCTATCCCCGAGCAAGTTCCTCTGTCCCACTTACGTCAAGTTAGTCAGGACTCCATAAGAGGGTTCTAATAAAACAGGGCTCTGAGGATGCGGTTAAATAAATCACTATCAGGAGATCATAAAAAAAAAAAAAAAAAAAAACAAAGTGTGGTGTTTTACACCGAAGGCACACGCTGTATGTAGGTCACTTTTAAGTTTTTTTTTTTTTTTTTTTAGATGGAACTTGTTGGACTGATATGTGTTTTCATATCATAAAAAGTTTCCATCCACACGTAATTGTCTATATTGGGAATAGGATCAGGTGCAGATTGCACACATGACCCTGACCGAGAAGTTTTTACACCTCTGTGCCAAGTAGAAATGCTCTTATTGAACGAGTCACTGAAATGAATGAATCTGTATCAGAAGGAGTCGTTCGTTTGATTCAGATCCTGCTGATGGACTTCACAACTGCAAAATGCAACAGCACTCACTGGATTTTAGACTGAATCACTCATCAGCAGATAGCAAATCATGCAACTGAATGAATCAGTGGATGAATCGGAATGAATCATTGAACCGAATCGACTTAAATGACTCGAATCATAAAAGGACACAAGACTCCTATGCCAAGTAGTTTGATGTAGTACATGCCAGCAAATAATTAATTATTAAAGTCATCCTTTTAAAGTCCATGGAAAGGTTTTTTACCTTTTTAGTTGTGTGCACAATTAACTGTCAACACAGGATAGAAAAAAATAAAACGCATAATAATATGCACTGCATCAAGTGCTATTTTAAATTAAACCTAGCATGCAGTGATATAAAGGGCAAGATAGATCTAAAACTAGTTATCTGTTTGTATAAAATTATTGTAATAATAACAATAATGTCATAACTTAAGTGAAAATCCCATATTTTGGCACGGATGGATTTCGAACTCTTGTGTACGTCGTACTGTAAAATCACACTCCTCCCTCTGACGTCTCCTGACATTTAAGTCATTGTTTACGGCACAGAAATCAGACCAAGCCCCTGCTTTTTTTTTTTCTCCCACTGACCTACAGTAAGATTTGAATGAAGGGATTCTTAAAGATGACCTGATTAGCCTTTTGTTCCACCAGGAGCTTATTAGGTAAAAGTGCAGCGGTGACCTTTAGCGAACCGCAATGCCTCGCTGCACAGATTTTATTGAGATGATATACAAATAAATTGAGTTTCAGTAAAACAAGACAACCTATATTAACCTAATTTCACAAAATGTCACCTTCCTCTTCTGTCATTAGCATTTATAGAGAGTATAAGATGCTACAAGTGACTGCAAATGGTTCTGCTGCATAGATTTACAGTCAAATGCAAAAGTTTGTGCGCCCTTAGCATATAATAAAGAAAAGGAAATGTAATTCGTACTAAGACATATGGTGTTTCACAGATATATATATTTTTTAACAAAATGATGAAATAGTGTATATGGAAATCTGGTTTCTGCAGAAGCTAGCATCTAGACCTGCCTCCCTGGTTGTTTTCACAAGCCAATCGAATTCTGATAAATATAAATAAAGTCCCGCCCACCAAAATATGACATTTCACAATGTTGCGGAAATAAATTTTCTGTTTTTCACTGTCTTTAGCCGAGAGATTTTAAAAGTATTTTTATTTTTGACAATCTAAAAAGTATCAATTATCCCTAGATAAATGGTAAAAATTATAATAATAATAATAATAATAATAATAATAATAATAATAAATTAATTGTAGTTACATTTATACATCTTTTCACCCAGAATGCATGGGGGATGCAAACACATACAGTAGCATAAATAAATAAGTAAATAAATAAATCAATAAATTGAACTCCATCCTTGTGCAGAAATTATCCTGAGGCTCATGATTGAAAATAAATCCCAAATTTCCTTGTCTATTCTTCGATTTTTTTCACCCATGTAGCTTTAACTGATGTTTACACCAGCATTTTATTCACAGATTGTGTTTATGACATTCTGATAAAAAAAAAAAAAAAATCCCTTGTAACTCAGAAAGCCCTCCAGCCAAACATTACTTTATAGCATGCAATCACCAGCTTCTGGCTCCAATTTCACTGAACGCTGTTATTTTTCACCCTTATTTTAAAAGCTCGGCTGCACTGATAAGGCCGAGGAAATGCGTCTCTGAAGTGCTGGCCCGAGCCTGAGAGAATCAGCAGCACTTTTAAGCCAGTCGAGGCTCCCTGGCTGTTTTTTAATGAGGGCCTCAATTCATGCGAGGCAGCTGAAAACCCTGAGAATATGTTCACTCTTCTTTCAGCGTAATGGAAGTCTTTCTTTTTTTCCTCCTTAATGGCAGTGTCCACTCGATAATCCCTTGATGCAGTGGTCTGTTTGAAACGTGTGATGTGCGATGCGGGGCCGATCGGACGCCATTAGCAGAATGAATTACTCAAACAGTGGGGGTGAAGAGAAAAGAGGCTGCGCGGATCCTATTGAACCGGGCTGATGATTATCAGATCTGTTTTCCGAGGTGCCATAATGAAGTGAGGTCTAAGTAGAGGTCATGCAGGATGACAACACCTGCTAATCTCTAAGTCAGTTACTGCCACGTCGTTATAGCAACACAAAGTGTTTTATTCCTCTTATACTTTTATCTATTTATAGCTACATTCAATGTGTGGAGCGTCCATGTAAGAAGTTAGTTCCTGTTCTCACTTACGTTATAACAGCTACAGTCGTTCCCTCACCAGCCTCTTTACTGTTCTCATTCTTGAAGTTAATTGAAAAAAAAAAAAAAAACGCAGCTTGTTAACTTTACCTCTGACTGTTACAGTTTGCTGACACTGGAGACTCCTTCCATAAATGTTAAATAAACGCCTCCTTACAGAAAACTTCAACATTTCAGTTTATGTGGAGCATCTGCCGTACAAGACCCTGGGAATGATCTGTTACTATAGAAATGATAACGTATTAGAATGAACGTATTAATATAAATCCGTAAATAAAAATGTTTACTATGGCGGAACCCAGCTGTGTTTAGTAATTAGATTCTTTTCTTAGTAATTTCCCAACACATCTGAGGGAAACGTTAATGTTTCCTTTAACATTATGCCTTTACAATACATCGTATGTCCTCGGGTTATAGAAAAAACACAAACACATACTTCGTGCTAGCTGGATTATTAATTTAAGTCATTTTGACATTCATATTAGAGACAAGTTTAATGTAGGAATATAACAGAAGTAAGATCTAGTGTAGAAATTATAGATACTTGAGTAAATTAATTAACAGTACTGAGATAAAACTCCTCTTTAACGTACCACATCAATATTTCATTATTTTTCATGTAAAGACTCGTCATATGTTCAGATTGCACCAAGCAGTAATTAAGTAAAGTATGAAAGTAGCTAAAGTGCCAAAGCAAGCCAGTAAAGTCCATAAGAATGTTATTAAGTAAATAAGTAAGCAAAGAAGGTAAGTAAGAAAAGCATAAATAAATAAATAAATGAAGTAAATAAGTGTGTCAGTAACTAAAGTATCTAAGCAACAAAGTGTGTATGTAAATTAGTAACTAAGCAAAGTACTTATGTAAATAAAGTATGTACTTAATTAAATAAATAAGTAAATATGTAATTGTGTAAGTTTAAAAAAGTAGTAATGTTAGTAAGTAAAGTAAGTAAAGTGTCTAAGTATGTAAATAAGTCATTAACATACAAACATAAGTAATGAAGTACGTAACATAGATACGCAAGTAAGTAAAGTACGTAAGTAGTTAAGTAAAGTACTTAAGTAAGTGCATAAAATATGTTAGTAAGTAAAGTATCTAAGTAAGTAAAGTACTTATGACTGTTAGTAAATAAGTAGTAAGTAAAGTAAATAAGTAAATAAAAATGAGTACAGCTTGTTTTATTCCATGTTTTATAAATAAAGTCTGAGATTGTGAACTTTTCTAGGCCTCTTTTCTACCTTTTAAATGATTTCATAATTGTTTTATTAATAATGAAGGAAATTCTCTAACAAAAAGATAAATCACGTATACAGTGTGTGCACTCTAGCGCCACCTAGCTGTCATACAGTTTACTAACGTCACACTCTGTTGCGTTTCCATGGTGTTTTTTCCCCCATGTTCAGGTTACATCCACTACTTTACATTGAATACTGATGGAAGCTTCTGGAAAGCATACCAGTTGTTTATCTACCAGATGTTTATATCCATTTGAAGAGGAGTCTTAAAGTCCTGTCGAATCTTTCAGCTTTGTCGCAGTGCAAAGGCCCAGAATATTCTTCTAATTCGATTAGACTGCTGTATTGAATAAATGCTACAGGTTCTGTAGAACTGCTAGTAACTGTGGCTGTAAATTACAGCTGAAAATTACAGGTGACTCATGAATGGTTTTCAAACCTTGATGTGCAATTTTCTTCTTCTCCTCCAGATTTCCATTTTCCCCCCATAATGTCCATTCTGCCTTTTTGTTGTTGTCCATTATCTAATTCCATTTTTAAACACTGTGTTTTCAGCAAAATAAAAAAGAACATTTATACGCTGACCTCTGTGTTACTGCTCTGTGTTATATACATCAATATGTACAATTACAAGCAATCCCATGATTCCTGTCATAGCAGAAGAGACATTCAGCACCGAAGGTTTTAAATCAGGTAATGAGAACTCCCATGTACAACAATGGTGTTGATTTTTTTTCTTTTTCAAACTCTTTTCAGCACTTTAATTAACAAACTGAAATCACTTCTAATGCTGAAAATAAAAAGCATTCCTATTGTTTTTGGTCTCTTCATAGACAAGGTTGCTGTCAGCTGTGAGTCAAACAGCTCACTGCCTAAAACACACAACCTATAAATACACTTCATTATTAACTTCAGGACATATTTATTGAAAAAGACTGTAAAGCGCTTCTGTAAGTTGCTCTGGACAGGGGCGCCTGCCAAATGTAAATGTAAATATAAACCACACACAGGTGTAACCACTCACTCATTACCCGCTCGTCTCCGT
The DNA here is from genome assembly GCF_027358585.1 of Pangasianodon hypophthalmus. Lineage (NCBI taxonomy): Eukaryota > Metazoa > Chordata > Actinopteri > Siluriformes > Pangasiidae > Pangasianodon > Pangasianodon hypophthalmus. The sequence continues at coordinate 19,119,656 of NC_069728.1, forward strand.
CTCCGCCTCCGATTCACTGCCAGTGCTTGAGCACACCCTTGCTGCCACAACCCAATATAGAATTAAAAAATGAGCAAGAATTTATAGTCAATATGAATAAAATGCACAATAAGTGACATTTTTAGCTTAACTTACAGGTGCACTGGTTTCAAACTGATCAGTTCCACCATAGTTATTATTTGTTGAAGCCTCTGCTCGAGAGAAAACAGCACCGAATCGCTTCCTGTAATGTCAAACAAGGTTGGTGATACTCAAAGAGGATCTTAACTGGAGATCATTTTAAGTTTCTTCATATTTATAAGTTTATGTATGTGTACATCTTCAAATTAGACCAAATTAGACCATCTTTCAGCGGTATCTGGAGATCCAGGGTTATCCTGTTAAAAGAAGAGGTCCAGCATGAGAGACTTGATCATTTATACATAAGTCATTGACTTCCAAACAAGAAATTTTTAATCTTAATACAGCATGCTTAAATACCTAAAAGAAAATTCTTATCTATGCTCCTCTATTCGCAAAGCACCAAAGCTGCACTTATCACTTCAACAATTTGGCAGAAGTGCTAGTTCTTCTAGCATCATATCAAATTAGCCTATGATATTAGAGATAGTGCATCTGCATCAGATAACACCTCAGAGAAAGGATTCTCATTTCTGAGCCATGCATGGAAACAATATCTGCAAAACACAAAGTAGCCCATAATGATGAACAAGCCTCCATTTCAGAAGTGAAGTATATGCAGCTATTTATGCATAAGAACATCAACCGAAAGAAAAAAAAGTCTCTGTTTGTGCAAGTGCCACTTTTGATGATTCGCTTGCTAATGAACAGTAAAGCCGAGGCACTCAACTCTACGCCAGTCGCCTCGTCCAGCAGTCCAGATATCAAAGGCGATGGACACGAGATGGATGCGTTTGGTAATGAGCCAGCGATAAAGCCTATTGCATTATGCAGAATCAACACGATAGGAGACGAAGGGAGCCATTTTACTTTCCCAAATCCCATGAATATATACATACATAAAAGGTCTATGAATTTGTTCACAAAACAGACCATTTCCACTCTGACAACGAATATCCAGGCAACCGTTCTCACTGTTTCCATTTCAGTCCTGCCACCTGTGAAAAGCGTCTGAACACAAGGACTAGATCTGTATATAAAGCTGAGAAATGTCCACACACCTCCATACTGTGTGTCACTGCTGTGGAATTCAACCTGCCACCATACATGCTACAAAATGTAAGAATGAAAATCAATGGAAATTTGGATTATTCATCGATTCTGAGCTGGAGAGAGGAGTAATGGCATTACTGTAGTGGTCCAGTTTTCTTATTTCATGGCTTATGAATACTTAACAAGGCTGTGGTCTGATCGGTGAGATTGGCCTCAAATTATTGAAAGAAGCTCCACAATACTGCATGATGAGTCCTCGAAGGTTAGAAGGTTGGGAAGAATTGTTCACACAGATTATTGAGAAAGTAGGGTAGCGCTGAAGATCTTGGAAATTGAGTGTCGCTTATGATTTGAATGTTCCTAGTGGGTGTAAAAGAAAAAAAAAAGCAAAGCTAGGGAAACACAAGGACGTTTAGTGGGTGGTGTTTAGATCCTAGCAGTTTTACCCTGGGGCAGTTCTCATCCACATCTCCATGCAAAGCTGTCATCATGTAATTACACAAACACGTCTCTGCTGGGAAACATTCCAGTGGTGAGATCAAATGCATTATGATTTTGGTAATATAGATATATTTTACACAGACTAAAACTGAGCTATAGCTCATACAATATTCTGAGTACTGATAATTCAGTTTTTATTCAGTATTGGAATTCATTCCACACAATCAGTAGTGCACCGAACCAGAGTAAGCCATAATCTTCATTTACAGTCACTCCAGAATTACTGACTGTAAATTTGTGTAAAAAAAAAAGAAAGAAAGAAAGAAATATGTGCAACATTTTGAATGATTTATTTATACATTGTCTTTTTGAAATTCTTCATATATCACTATTTATTTATTAACATTGAATTATTTATACTTACATATTTATATTTACAGAATTGTTTGTATATTGCCAGATTATATGATTATTATCATGAGAATTGACATGAGTCAGTCAGGTCTTAATTGACATGAGCCACTCCAGAACTGACGTGAGGAAGTTCTGATTTTATCAATTCTGAATTGTTTTGTGAGTCAGGCTTTTAATTGACATGAGTTGGTACTGAATTTGTCAGTAAGTATATCCTGACCTTTGTTTGTTCTGCATTGACATGAGTCAGTTCTAAAATTGAGTCGGATCTTAATTGAAACGAGGAAGTTCAGAATTGATATGAGTCAGTTCTGAATTCATTGACATGAATTAAGATCCAAATGAAAATTAGTCAGTTCTGAATTTACATGAGTCAGTTCTGAATTTACATGAGTCAGTTCTGAATTGATATGAGTCAGTTCTGCATTGATATGAGTCAGTTCTGCATTGAAAGCTAATCTAGGCTCAGGGAATCCAGTGAATTTCTATGAAACTACCTGGCTAACATTATCTAGCTAGCTAGCATAGTTTCGGAAATTTAGGACAGTCAGACAAACAGTGTTAGCAGAATAGCCACTTAATATTATCTATTCAGAACTGATTCAGATCAGCTCATAAGTGACTCATGTCTATTCACAAATGTCTCATATCAATTCAGAACTGACTCATGTCAGTTCAGAACTGACTCACGTCCTCATATCAATTCAGAACTGACTCATCAATTCAGAACTGACTCATGTCCTCATATCAATTCAGAACTGACTCATGTCCTCATATCAATTCAGAACTGACTCATGTCCTCATATCAATTCAGAACTGACTCATATCAATTCAGAACTGACTCACGTCCTCATATCAATTCAGAACTGACTCATGTCCTCATATCAATTCAGAACTGACTCATATCAATTCAGAACTGACTCATGTCCTCATATCAATTCAGAACTGACTCATGTCAAGTGAGGGAGGAAGATTTTTTGGATTTTGTTCGATTTCACACTGGGAGTCCATGTCAGCATGTTAGGGATTAAGCGTTGAAAATACTAACTCATTATTTGAGCAGACACACTGTTTTATTTGTACATGATTCCTCTGTGTGTGTGTGTGTGTGTGTGTGTGTATGTGTGTGTGTAATGAACATGACCTGATGCTGATGAACTCCAGTGTTGGTAATGAGTACTGCATTATATGGTGCATTATATTCACACTGACCCTCTGCTGACCTTCAGCCTGACACGACCAGGCCACATTGCTAATGGCTAATGGCTAATCCATCCTCATGTAATTACAGATAGATCAGTGGATAGTGCAGAAGTGAAGGATTGTAATTTAAAGTCATACGAAGAGGCTCAAGCTAACAGTAAATGTTAAATGATATCGATAGAAGAATCAATGGATAATTTTATCTGTACAGTGCCTTAAGATTAATTTATGAAATATATTATATCTCCTTGCCATAGTTTCTCAGTCTGGGTCCTGGAGCACCCTAATTAACAAGCCGGAGTACTCCAGGACCAACAATGAGAAACACTACTATAGATAACCCACTGTTTATCTTTTAAACCCTTTGACATGTCAAATATTATTAATATTGAAAGCTATAACTAGTTGAATATTGAGCCAATGGTTTCAATTTTCATCATATTTAAGCGAATCTCTGAGATTAGATTTCTAGGGTTCGTTTCTCTAAAATACATTTTTTTTTTTCATTTTGCTAATAATTCACATGTTCCACCCTACTTTTCTCACCCTGGATAAAATGCTGTACTGCAGTATAATATTGTAACACTTCAATTTACGTCATTAATAAAACACACAGAGTCATGCTGTGATAGGAAAATAATCAGCGACGGGATGGTGTGATGAAACGGAGTTACTGTTACCACCCTGAAGTTAATTATTTTCTGATAACAGCACGTCCTGAGTGTTTTATTCCTTTTATACCACAGCAATCTGACAACAATTACAATTTTTTAAGCATTAAAGAACGACACATCATACTTTTAATCCATTTATATTTATATTTAATATTGTGAAAGGTCTGTGTACTGAAGCCCTATACACCTCAGAATTCATCTTGCTACTTCTGTCAGCAGTCACATCATCAAGAAACACCAGTGAGCCCATTCCATTGGCAGCCATACATGCCCATGCCATAACACTGCCTCCACCATGTTTGACACATGATGTGATATACTTTGGATCATGAGCTGTTCCTTTCTTTCGCCATACTTTTCTCTTCCCATCATTCTGGTACAAGTTAATCTTGGTTTCATTAGTCCAAAGAATCTTATTCCAGAACATCTTTTTTAGATGTTTTTTGGCAAAGTCTAATCTGGCTTTCCTGTTCTTGAATGTTACCAGTGGTTTGCTCCTTGTTGTAAACCCTCTGTATTTACATTCATGAAGGCGTCTCTTGATTGTAGATTTTGACAATGATACGATAACCTTCTCCAGAGTGTTCTTGACTTCTGTTGATGTTGTGAAGGGGTTTTTCTTCACCAAGGAAATGATTCTGCGATCATCCACTTTAGTTGTCTTCCATGGTCTTCCGGGCCTTTCGATGTTGTTGAGCTCACCAGTGCTTTCTTTCTTTTTAAGAATGTACGCAACTGTTGATTTGGCCACACCTAAGCTTTTTGCTATCTCTCTTATAGATTTATGTTGTTTTTTCAGCCTAATGATGGCCTCCTTCACTTGCATTGAGATCTCCTTGGACTGTTCAACTCCAGTTGAACAGCTGCCAAATGCAAACTAAATACCTGATATCACCTCCAGACCTTTTATCTGCTTCATTTGTCTTGAAGTAATAAGGGAATGGACCGCACCTGGTCAATTAACTTCTTGTAAGTCAATTGTCCAAATACGTTTGAGTCCCTGAAAATGGAGGTACTTTTCTTAAAATGGCTGTAATTCCTAAATGGTGAATGCCATATTTTTGTGGAACCTCTTAAAATAAACCTGAAAGTCTACACTTCGATCACATCTTGATTGTTTTATTTCAAATCCATTGTGGTGGTATATAAAGGCAAAATCATAGCAAAAAATAGCATTCAATATTGTCAGAGCTGCTGGTATAGAAAATAATCAACACTTCAAACTGTAGTATAAATGCTAATTTAACCCTTTCCTAATAGTGAGTACAGAACAGAAACAAATGTGCATGTGAGTTTTTTCCCCTTATTATATATAATATATAAATACATATATGCAAATCTCCAGGATACGAGCTGATAGGTGAGTGGTGACCAGTTTAAGTGATGTCTTCATAGCTAAAAGGTAAAATCAGAACCTTCTCTGACCTTCTCTGACCCGTCTCACACCCACTGTAGCTCTATGTGCTGCTGTGAGCCGTGATAAACACCCCTCCTGCCATCTATCCTGAGCTGAGTGTGTACTCTCCAGCAACGGCTGCTTCCCACGTCTGCTATATTTATACCTATGTTTATAGGTCACATGACATCAACCTAAAAAGCCCAGTGACAAAAATTTCATCAAGTCTTACTCTATAATACACTAACCACTCTCATATACCGGTGCTTATATATATATATATATATATATATATATATATATATATATATATATATATATATATATACAGCACTGCTTAACCAATCAGAGAATATTAAAAGTGAAAACCTCTGGTGTTTTTAGCCTAAACTTTATCCACTGTATCTATAGTCTATGTCTGGAACTCATTTGTTTCATAGACGTTCCACAACATTAAATGTCACTATAAATGGATAAAAACTATGACGTTGTTTATTAATAAATATAAAATTGCAATCGTTGGCAAATTGCTGTGGTATAAGGAGAATAAAATACTTAGTCTCATGCTGTCATAGAAAAATAATCAACTTTCTGACTTTGCTTCATAACCCCACCCTATTGTTGATTAATTTACTATAACAGCATGATACGTGTTTTATTCCTTATTTACATATGATCATATAATTGTAGAAATAGTAAAAAGTTAATCATAGTACACACATTTTGAGAAAAACAGAACATTTTGGACAAAAATCCTTCATTTTTTTGTTAATATCATCCTGATCCTGTGCGTTAAAGTGACCAGGATGTTTATTTGTTGAAATATTTATTTAGCTATTTGCATTTTCGGCTCAATTTATAACCTAATTCCCAGTGTATATAAAAACATGTTTTGCCTGGAGGTGGAAAACTACAGAACACAACCATGCAGTAAAGAAATAAAGCGAGACAAATGAATGTTTAAGGGAAAGCGATTGAGGCAGCGGTTCCTTATTAGCCTTTACACACAGACCCAGTCAATAAAATCCTGGCACACTGTTATTCTTATCAATATTTAATGCCGAGGCATTGAAAGGTCTCTCGTGCTGATCTAACCCAAGGCACTTCGATTTTTTTTTCTTTCTGAAATGACAGGAAGCAAAAATGCGATTCATGTTGCGCCACTAAACGAGGACTTTTTATGGGAAATAAAGCACCTCTCCATATTTTTCTGTATCAACCCAATCTTCTAAATGTTTTAGAGCTCATAAGGGGTATCACTGGGTCCTGCATTGATTTAATATCACGTTGTAAAAATTATGGCCAGGTTACAGCATTTTTATTTAATATTAATGTTTACTGATGATATCGATCCCCGACATCCTAGACAAGCTTCATCCCATCATCGTGCTACGTTTTTAGATGTATTCTGGGTTACTGTGTGTCTTTGTCTGTCCTTTAGGATTTCCCAGATAAGAAACAAATTTAACACAGTGATTGGAAGATGATGTCATATTAGAAGAATATAAACAGGAAAATATAACCCTTTCGTTTATTCTAGCTTTATGCTAGTGTTGTACTTTGTCTGTTTTTAACTCTACATTAGCCTTGAACCTTTTTACTACCCAAACTTTATTATCTCTATAAGCTGCATGCTTGCCTGTACTCGACAGATACGTAAACATCTCATCAGCTTCATTGTACGTATAATATATGATAAGCTAACTAGCTAATGAAATGCATTGAAACAAATGAAGTTAATAAACTTCTAACAAAGTTTCTGATGTCACGCATCATGTTTGCGCCCACAAAATGAAGTCAGCAAGTCATTGGCGAGTGTCTCAGCTATGAGATGTAACATTCTGTCCTCACATCACACATAAAAGCTTTTATTAGGCTCTGCATAGCATCTTTTTCTCTCAATATATGTTTAATCATGAGGTGTCTGTGCGTAGTAAGCAGAGATTTATATGTCAGCTTTAGATTGGACTGTAGTTGCTATGGTTACAATATACAAAAATACATACCAAATTGATGTCAGAAAGGAATGTGGCTTTATTTTCTTCTTCTTTTTGTCCACTGGGCGACTGTGAACAATAAGCAAATTGCCCAGACTGCTCATTTTTCCTCCCCTGGCTATAAATATCAGACATTAGAAAGTGATACTCTGTAACTGCTGGATATCTGTCCCCTTTATAGCTGCCTGGACACTGCAGGGGTGCCATTACTATTGGGAGCATGTCCTTTTCTTCTGTTTTTGTTTAGGTATGAAGAAAGGGAAGTATTTTTCTTTCATTTATTTGCATGATGAAGGCACTTTATAAATTGTTAGTGAGATTTTGTTTAATATTTTCGCATTACTCACCCTGAAGCTAATCCTCCAGCAACTTCTTTTTTTTCTCATTTTCATTACAGTCACACCAAAATGACAAGTTTGGTGTCTGGTGTCTGGTCTCACTTCCCAATGGCTCAAAAATAGCCTGATGTGAACTTGTTTTAGAAACAGAGTTGTAGGAATCTACCCACTTCACCAAAAACAAATCGATGGGTTTTTACATGGAGGTCAGATAAAGGAACCGTAGCACCAGGGCCTTGCGTGAGTATTCACTGGGCTTTATGGCAGAGTGCTGATGCGGAGTGCTACGTTTGCCAGGAACCCAACACTCCTCATTAACCTGAGAACACAATCCCCACTGTGAAGCATGGTGGTGGTAGCATCGTGTTGCTTGCTCCTCTGACTAATCCCCTCTTTAGCTGATCACGATTTTGAGTGGACGCCTTCTTCATGTGCCATATTTTTCCATTTTGTTTGTTTCCATTTTCAGTATTTCTTTTTTAACTAAACCCTGACTGATACATTTCCAGTACTTTGTTGAGGACTTTTTTTTTTGGATTGGTCTTCATGATGCTGCTTGTTTATGTATGTTCTGTAACAAACTCCGGGTTCTTCCAGGAAGAGGTGTTTGATATTGAGATCATGTGACACTTTAATTGCACACATTTTAACTCCATTCAACTAATTACATGACTAATTCAGCAGGAGTGAACACACTCCTTATATAATCCATACTTATACAATCACATACTTATACAATCACAATTTTTAGGCTTCTTATTTGTTTAAAAAATAATGAACTATATTGATTTTTCACTAACTTCAATATTATGGGATTTTTTTTTTTACATTTATTTGAGTTCCAGGCTGTAACACTACAAAATGTGGAAAACTTCACGAGGGGGGTGAATACTTATGCATGGCACTTTATGATAAAGGGACACCACAGGACAGATAAGTGTGTAGATGGCGCTCTATGACCAAGGACGAGATGAGATGAATATTCACCAAGCTGACCAGTTAATCTAATGAGCGGTGTTGTTTCTCCACTCTGGCAACTTTTCAGCCCCGTTTTCGTTCGTTTTGCTTTTCTCCTGATGTTCTCACACTCTGTAATTAAACCCAGTGGATTTTTCAATCTTCCCTCCACCTCAAGGGTGGAGGATAAAGAGGAAGAACACATATTTTGTCTTTATCACTCCCGTGGGAATGAATTGACAGTGAGAATGTGAAGATTAACACCTTGCTGTCGTTTCAGATTCAGACGCTGAGGCTCTGAGCTCCAGTGGGAAACCTGTTAACGTCTGCGCTGATGATGCCGTAAACTTTCCTAGCTAATAAACGGAGCATAACGGGGGATTTAACAGCGATATATTTCACTCAGAAGCAGTGTGTGTTCTCTCAGCTCTGAGTCACTGAATCAATGATAACACTGCGGAGGTGTGATGGATGTGTTAGAATACGCATTGACTCACAGCTCAGGCTTTTGTTATACATACGTACAAACAAAAAAAATGTTAAATTGATTGTAGACTCTTTCAAACTTTCAAACTCTAAAAGGGTAAAATCAATGTAATTTTGTTGTTGTTCTTGTTTGTGTATGTATAACGAAGACCTGAGCTGGGAGTCAATAACACACAACAAAGTTTCACTGCGAAATCCAGGACTCAGTTTAAGGGGAGATGCAAGAGGACGTCAAAAACATTCCCCCTCGTAAAGCTGTCTTTCGCTTTGGATCAGTGTGGACACTGTGACACTGCAACAATCTGCTGACACTCCTTCAAAAAAGTGTTGATTAGTTTTCTATAACAGCAGCTCTGACAGTAGCGCAGGTTTATATTAATGCACTTACTCTGATATGTTATCGTTTCTATAGTAACAGCTCATTCACGGGGATTCATCTATAATATGGTGAACTTTTCTGTGACTTTTATGGAATGAGTCTCCAGTGTCAGCACTTCGTAACAGTCAGAGGTGAAGCTGTAACCGTAACTGCTTTGTGGTTTCTCAGTAACATGACAAACTGTATTTTTTGTTTGTTTGTTTGTTTGTTTGTTTGTTTAGAAAAAAAGAGAGGCTTGTGATGGAGCAACAGTTTATAGCTGTTTAAGTGATAACTGGAATGAACTTGTGTCACAGATGTTCCACACCAATAAATGGATAAAAATGATAACACGTCATTCATTAATGAATCACAGGTTTATATTAATGCGCTTGTTCTAATACGTTTTCGTTTCTATAGCAACAGCTCATTCACAGGGCGAACGCGCTGCAAAAACGGATTCAGAAACAAGTGGAATGGTTGAAGTTTTCTTTAAGGTGATGTTTATTTGACATTTATGGAAGGAGTCTCCAGTGTCAGAGGTAAAGCTGTAACCGGAAGTTTCCCAAGGTTATGTGGACCTTCCATAATTTTACGTGTAACTATAAAAGGATAAAAAGTATGATGTGTTGTTCTTGTCCGTTGTTATAGGAAAATAATCAACTTCAGGGTTCTAACAGCAATTTCGCTTTATCACACCACCCTGTTGTTGATTATTTTCCTATGACAGCATAGCACAGAGTGTTTTAGTGCTGTAATCTGGTTTTCGAAAGCATTTTTAGAGCAATTTAATGACATTTGTGGAAAACAAAAACAAAAACTCCTCTGTCTTTTTGTCTTTTGAACCCACCATCGTTCTATTTTTTCCACCAATCAGCCACTTATTAAGATCTTTTATTAGACATTACAATGCGTTTACGTATGGCAGTAACTATCTGTATTTACACTCTCGAGTACTGGAAGAAAATCTGAATAAGACACACATGTTGAGCTTTCTGCTTCCACACTCATGCCTAATGCTATTCCTCCAGTATCATGAAACTCAGTAAACTCAGAAAATCTGTTTCCCAAAGGTCCATCATGATCACTGGCCCCCTGAGAGCCTGCGCTAATCAGTTGCTAATCCAGACCAGAGCGCAGGTCGTTCTATCCTGACTCCAGACCTCATGATCCATATTGCACCCGCGGGGAATCAGGCGTGCAAACAGAAAGCTGTGGAGCATCAGCGGATAAAGGGCTCGGCTCCGGAGGGGGAAACAGATCGATATCTGCTTCATTGATTCACATCTCTGAATGTAAAACAGGTGGCAGTTGCAGTCGCTTCACACGAGCACTGCTGAATTTAAAGATGGAGGTCTGATGAAAGGAGGCGACCTCGTGTTGACAGCTGGTGAGGCTGATTAAAAAATATCTCGAGAAGATAAAGTGAAAGTACAAGGCCTTTAGAAAACCTACATCTTTATCACATCTGGTTATTAAAGGATTGTGACTTTAGGACACAGCTTTTATAGTTAAAAATGATTGTGTTATTAATACTTCTACAACATCTCATTAAAACCTTGAACAAACAGAGCAGAAAAAAAACAGACAATAAGAAACTTCTTCCAATTATCCATGAAATAATGAAACCCAAATTAACAGCCGAACAGATACTTAGACATGTGAGTAATTTTTCTTTTTCTTTCTGTATCAGATATGATTACAGCTTTACGATTACACATTAATAAACTCTAGGTCCGGTCTAAGGTTTCAAAGCTACTGAATTCACCGGTATAAAGTCTTCTTGTTATTAGTTCTTTTCTTTTTCTGTTAATCTTCTTAGGTCTTGTTAAAATCTGCAATAGTTATAGGACCTGTGGCAAAATGTCTTCAAGATTATAACAAGTCTAGTTGCAGCCTCACAGACTGGAACAGACAACTTCCACAAGTTTACAAAGCAAACATACTTTATTGCAAAACGCTTAAACATTTCTGGTAACCCTCAAGTGTTCATAAGGCTACATAACACCTACATAAGCCCTTCAGGACAACTGATGCAATCCTACAGAAGCATTAAGGCTTATTTCAGCAGGCTTCACCTGACATACAAATGAGTTTTTGAATATTTTCTTGTTGACATAAGATTGCGTTATGTCACTTACATTAACACCTTATAACCACTCACCTTTTAACGCGCTGCACTTCTAATACTTGTGAAGTCGCATTATGTAACATGACATAAAAACATGTTTTAATTAAGGTTCAGAGTAAAAATACAGAATACATAACTGTATAATGTATATTATATTACATATATATATACTATATTACATATACATATATATGTATATATAAAATGTAACTTAGCTGACATGAGCTAGCGATCACGCATCAAAATGTCAAAGATATTTTTAATCTTTATTTTCTAAATTAGTATTCTTTAAGTCTTCGTTAACGGAACATTCATAAAGCATTGTCTCATCTTACCATTTTCTTTCTTTTTTTTGGGGGGGAAGTGAATTTTCATCTACTGAATTTATGAGTATGGAATCTAATGTTCCTCAGCTGAAGTGTTGGTGCAGTAAATCTTGTTATAAAGCCTTATTCCAGTGTGACGTTACTTATTTATGAAGCCTATATATCAGCCAAATAAATGATTTTCATGTCCTCAGACTGAAGTGGTATTCATTTTGGCATTAATAACACTTTTATGACGCACTATACTTATATGAAGCGCTTTATTTATAGCAGAAGCACATATTTCATCTAAATGAATAAGGATGGAATAGATATTTCATAGGAAAGTCTTACAGTTTTATGAATGGGATGTTTATAAAAATGAATAATTTACAAGACCAGGATTAAAAAAAAATAATAATTCTTACTACATAAAGCATCTAATGTCATTTCTCAAGTTTTGACATTAATCCTGCAGAACTGTTTTCTAAAAGACTTCTAAAAGGCTTATAAATGTTTTATGAAGCCACTATACCAATTATATCCATGTCACTTGACTCAGGTGTAGTTTCAGCTTGACATTACGGAAGCAGTCATTATGTCTTGACATATTGATTTTTAATGGTCCGACTCACGTTCTCAAGCAAAGAAAATCACACGGAAGCAGTATCATAATTTTACTGAATTTATTTAGTGTAATATTTCAGATTTGTTTTTAATTTATTTACCCACAATCACTATCTATAACTCTTTTTCACACAGGATAAGACGTATCATGTGGATAAGACATAAGACGTCCAATACATTTACATTTTCACTGTATATGTTCACTACATAGGGTGTGACATAACAGTGTTATGACCCTACATAGTGCGCTCTATGCCTGATAAAACACCTATTTGAGCTTTGTCTGCAGAAACATTTAGCAGGAAGTAAAATCATGCTTTTATATTTGACAAATGTATCACAGTTTATTGCTGTAATTATTGAAACACCACTTCGGCTTGCAATATAATAGAAATGATCTGTAACGTCACCGGATGATCAGGACTCAGGACTCAATAATAAACACATCACTGACTCTATAAGATGTTGCTTAGATTGTTGTTGAGACTTGGAGTAAAAATTATTGCAGTGGATGTGAGGCAGACTTTAATGAAGTGTAATTCTGAAGGTCAGAGGTGATACAGATCTGGAGGTGCTGTGAGGAATAATGTTTTCCCCACACACACAGCTACAATAATGAGATCATGGTGGTTTAATGAGCAGAAGCGTTTTCTGTTTTTCTGTGGAGCTGTCATTAGTGGGGTGTTTTTGTATCTTGCAATGACATGCAAAAAAAATGCTTTTGGTCTTTACCATCAAATCTCCTTATATCTGCCAGGAATTCCCAGGGAGTAGGATGCAACTGCAGACAGCTTTATTATAAACAACTGAAACTAACAAACAATGAGAAAAGGAACCAAAAACTCCAAAAGCTAGCGCAAGACTAGACTGGAACAAGGCAAGGCAAGAAAACTGAACATGAAAACAAAAGCTATTCACAGTGCAAGTGGCAACAAACACATAACAGCACCAGCACAACCTATACACACACAATGCTCCACAACTAAAGAGGGAAAACACAGTACTTAAATAAGGTGACTAATTGGGAAACACAAAACAGGTGTGCACAAACAAGGAAGGAAGTGGGGAAGACAACAAAAGAAGAATTTCAAAAAAATGTGAGTGAGGGTGTCCTCTGATAGACTGGGGGGAGGATTGTCCATGGTGGCCCCCCTTAAGGCGTGGCTCCTGACAAACCCAAACTTGGGAGGGCCTGGACCCCTGGGTAGAGCGACGCCCACGGTGAGGCCAGAGAGGGGATCAATGACCACGGTGAGGCCAGAGGGGGGAGCGATGACCACGGTGAGGCCAGAGGGGGGAGCGATGACCACGGTGAGGCCAGAGGGGGGAGCGATGACTACGGTGAGGCCAGACGGGGGATCAATGACCACGGTGAGGCCAGAGAGGGGATCAATGACCACGGTGAGGCCAGAGGGGGGAGCGATGACCACGGTGAGGCCAGACGGGGGATCAATGACCACGGTGAGGCCAGAGAGGGGATCAATGACCACGGTGAGGCCAGAGGGGGGAGCGATGACCACGGTGAGGCCAGAGGGGGGAGTGATGACCACGGTGAGGCCAGACGGGGGATCAATGACCACGGTGAGGCCAGAGGGGGGAGCGACAACGACAGGAAAACAAGGAGGTGGAGTGGTGTCCTCAGGGAGGCGGAGCAACGTCTTCATCCGTGCAGGGAGGCGGAGTGACATCCTCAGCTGAAGAGGGAGGCGGAGCGATGTCCTAAGCAGAAGAAAAGAAGACTATCGGCGGCGGATTGTCCATGGTGAATGTGACAATATCAGAATTGTTTGTCGCTTTTCTTTGCTTTTGTTATAATTTTACATCACATCTGTATTGATATAATAAATTTGATATTTACGTTATACACCGTATGAGAACAGTACACATTTGGGTTCATAATCGTGGCTGAATGTTGTAATATTTAATTGCACTGTTATATTTATTAGTCTGTTGTATTAGCATGCTGGTTAGCTAGCTAGTGAGCTTCATATGAAATCGTGGTCGTACTATAAGATTTGTATTCTTGTTTAGGAATTTCCAAAGAAAATAAAACTAAATCTGGGCAAAAGTTTGCACCCCTCCCCCCACTGAGTCTCTATTCTTTTAATAAATAATCACACTGCTTCCCTTATGGAAAATTTAACAATTTAAAAGCAACCTCTGGTCATTTATAAACAGTTTATAACGCAAAAAACTAAAGAAAATATTCATACAAACCACATACTGTAGTGTGACTCACCCGGATGTAACGTGTTTTTCCATTATCCCGTTTCCTCCCATCATTCCGTGACGCTACGCAGGCCCGAGTCGGAGTGGCAGCACAGATACAGGACGGTTTGTTAATAAGAGGAATGGTGGTGTGTGTGTGTGTGTGTGTGTGTGTGTGTGTGCAGTGTAATGACTGTGTGATGGGAAGTGATCAGTGAGCTTCATCTGCCGTACACTGATTAATACCACTCTGCAGGGACGGCTTCTTTTCTGGCCTGTGTTTTCTTTTTTCCACTGCAGGGAAGACATGATGAATCCCATGACAGTGTGTGAGCTTATGTTGGATCTGGGACTCGCAAGCCAGAGACAGTGAGTGGAGGATGGAGGGAGGCTTCTGAGCCCGTGGTGTTGAACAGCAGATGGAAAGTTGGGGGTGTTACAGACAAAAAAGTCACATTTGTTTTAGTGTGAAGCAGACTGTTCGGCTAAATCTCTAAAATCCCCTAAAAAAGATTTAAAACAAGTAGAACTCGATGCCAGCAGCGTCTGTGAGGATTCCTCCAACGCCAATAATTCTTATCCTTCTTCTGCTAATGTGTGGGAATGAAATACCCTTAAAAATATGCTTCAGACGGGAAGAAAAATGATTTCAGATATGCGACCTTGCTGTGACATTGACGCTGTTCGAATCAGTTCCAAAATTTATTCAGTTCAGCTACCGGTTATGGTGATAATTCCATATAAATCCTACAAACATGCAAGCACTCGTTCATGAGATATCACGCTAACGGGAATCTCGGATGCATGGATGCATGGACAACCTGAAAACATAATGCCTCTACCACTCAGTGGAGCTGGGGAAAAAAAAAACATGGAGTTGGGCTGAGATACCCGGAATGATCTGCAGTTAATCGATTACATTTGATGAAAGAGTATCGTATATTGATAGCTACTGAGGAAATAACGCACAATAAAAATAGCTAATTTCCTCAGTTCACATATGTGCTTTTAGTGAGCTAGTAAATAAATAAATAAATAAATAAATAAATACTCAGATCCACAAACACAGAAGACTCCTTCCATAAATGTTATATTAAAAACCTAGCTTGTCATGTTACCGTAAACCTCCTCCATCCTGAAGATGCTGGAAAACTTAAAGTTCCAGCTTTACCTCTGACTGTTACAGAGCGCTGACACTGGAGACTCCTTCCATAAACGTTGCATAAACATCTCCTTACTTCACCAAATCAATGATTTTTAAAATCATTTTACACGAAAGTCCCTGTGAATGATCTGTTACTATAGAAACATTAATATAAACCTGTGATTTACAGCTGCACTACTGTCAGAGCTGCTGTTATAGAAAATTAATCAACACCTTCTGACCAATCAGAATCCAGGATTCAGCAACACTGTGGTGCACAGCTACACTGAAATTATACAACCTGCTGCAAATTTTTCACTAGTTCATAAAAAAAACTCAAACATAGTGGCAATCTGAGTTTACTGGAGAAATGAGTGTACACACTTTTACACTTTTCTCTTTAACGTTTGACACATTTGTCAGTTTTTTTTTAAATTAACAACATTATGTGCTAAAATATCATGTGACGAAATAAACACTCCTGCGATTCTGCTTAAATGGTTGTAATTGTAATATGAAATGATATTAGAAAGGCTTTATTTTGTAATTTTGTGGATTTTGGTGTGTTAATTTGCAGAGCTGCTGATATGCCTGACACACACACACACACACACACACACACACACACGCACACACACACACACAGAGCTCCATTCTGCTTTTACTGCCTTTGTGCTAGTAAATCAGGTTTTGTCTCTCTCTCTCTCTCTCTCTCTCTCTCTCGCACACACACACACACACACCCACACACACACACTCTTCTGCTCCCCAGCAACTGGAAATTGAATTAAATCTCCTGGACCCGATTGTGGAACTGATTAAAGTCGTCTCTGAGAGGCCAGAGCCAGCGTTTTATTGGAGCGCACCTGGCACTGTGGGATAATTACTCGCTTAAACCACAAAACGTTTTAACCTCTAAAGACCCGGCGTTTTCTCCTGTCACCAGATTTACCTACTGAGTTTATTTACTTACTCCATAGTCCTTATCCTTATACTGTTTCATTTCAGCATCTGCTTTTACTAATAATGCGTCATGCCATAATTCAGTCCAGTTCTCTGATCACACACTGCAGTTAGACAGGAACAGGAGCAAATAAAGCAAATGTAAAGTGTGTGTGTGTGTGTGTGTGTGTGTTTTCCTCAGTTCACATCAGTCTGTATGAATTATTCTGTGTATTATGGACCTGAACACACTCAGTCTGTTTATTAGAAAAATACTACAGACCTTGTTAGGAGTAAATATATTTTGGGGGCTGTTCAAATACGGAGAGACTCATGGCAAAAATATTACAAGTACTTTTATTTTTGATACTTAAAAAAAAAAAAAAAAAAAAAAAATATATATATATATATTATTTATTTATTTAAGCATTTCTTTTATATTTAGCATTTATAACATCTATATTTCTTGAACACACTTCAAAACTAGTTAAATCTAGAACCCATGAAGGTTCCACACAGAACCCTCAGAGAGAGTGTCAAGTGAAAAAACCCTGGAAAGGTACGTTATAAAGTGTGTATGTAGGCTTATGAAGGCTTTATGTAGACATCCTTCACATAAACTGCAGGTTTTACTTTTTCTTTCACGTTAAATGTCACACAGAACATTTTCGCTGTAGGTTTTTGTCGACCTCGTTTCATTATGTCGAGTACGATCTCGATAAAATTATCCATAATTTTTGGGGAAAAAAATAGAGGAAAACAAGTTTTTTAAAACTGTTCATTGTGCTTAGTTAATTTCCATGACTTTAATGCATGCTTACCAAAGGTTTGTTTGCTTTCTTTATTGCTGCATTTTTTTTAAAGGAATTTAAAAACCAAGCAAAAAAAACAACACTTTTTCAATCTGACCCTTAGCACACGAACCTCAGCAACTGATTTTTAAAAAAAATTATATAACCATTTAATTATGTTTAGCGAACGAAAGTAAAAAAAGTAACAAACTCTGATTCTAACAGCACCTGAGCTCAATTTAACTGGAATAAACTGGAATAAACATGGCGCGTGTGACCCAGCCCTTAGACAGATTATAGCTTTGAAGAACAATTTCAACAAAATGCATTGAAATATTTTCCGGTAGATGAAAGAAACCTAACCTTCCCCATGTGACAATTCTAAAAAGAAAACAATTTTTTTTACACATCTGCCTGAGTGAGATAAAGCTTCTCAATATCAAAATAAAATCATTGTTTGCCTTCGCTTTCTGCTTCTGTGATTAAAATTTACATTTCATTTTAAAAGACATGTACCTGAACCGTTCATTTGCGTTATTACGTTCCCTTCTCTGCATTAGCATTAGCACACGTGTGCACGTCTGAGAAATTACGAGCTCTATTCGTTGGATTTCTTATGATAATGTATTCCGTAGGTCTTCCTGGTGTATGACACGCCTCAGGCTTTAATCTAAAACAACGCAACGCTGGCTGAAAAGAGGTTGGTAACATTGTTGAGAAGAAACCATCGCCACCATAGCATTAAAGTCCATCCTGGAGAAGAATCCGTGAGTGTTTCAGTCACCAGGAGAATATTTATTCCGTCTAAGCACTTTTTTCCTGCTGGTGGAAAAGTTTTGGCACCCCAATACACACTGCCAACCCAATAACCTTTAAATTGTGATCTGGAGATTATATATAAGGAGATCAAACCTTTACATCTGCTGTAAGATCTTTAGTGCTGAATGTGTTAAACACACATCAGGAGCAGATGGAGAAGATATCAGTAGGAAATTAAACTCCTGGTTAATGCTCTCAGGGTTTATCAGTGCCGAGTCTGCGCTTAACGGGAGTCATATTGTAGAGGTTGTGGGGTGAAAGGTCACAGGGTGAAGGAAATGAAACCAGACGTGAACATCTGTCTTATATTGGATACAACACAGACCGATATCACGTTTTTTTTTTTTTTTATTATTATTATTATTTTACCATTTTACTTTTTTCCACAAATTGTATTCAGTTTATAGTAAATGGTTCATTTTCTTTAATTTCTTAAGAGATACATACTGATTAAAAACTGTAATAATAATAATAATAATAATAATAATTTGCTTAAAATTTATTTATTTATTTAGTTAGTTAGTTACTTAGTTAGTAAAAAAAGGACTTTTCCCAGGGGACTCGGGGCACAAGGCAGGGGACACGCTGGAACGAGTGCCAACCCATCACAGGGCGTAATCACACACACTCTCACACACACATTCACACACTACGGAAAATTTAGAGATGCCAATCAGCCTACAGCGCTTGTCTTTCGACTGGAGGAAACCAAAGTACCCAGAGAAAACCCCCGAAGCACGAGACGGGGAGAACATGCAAACTCCACTCACACACGGCAGAGGCAGGAATCGAAGCCCCGACCCTGGAGGCAAACGTGCTAACCACTCAGCCATCATCGCTCTATTTCAGGAATTAAAGTAAATCCATACTAAAGAGGTCTGTGGAATTTATGTTGAAGTTAAAAGGGTACCTGGCTACAAAAAGCTGGAGAACCTCTGCTTTAGTGCCAGAACCCTGATGGATAATGGATGGATGGACACATGGATGGATGGATACAAGAATGGATGGATGGATGGCCACATGAATGGATGGATGGACACATGGATGGATGGATGGAAGTATAAACACATGGATGGATAGATGGATGGACACATGGATGGATGAATGGATACATGAATGAATGGATGACTGGATAGATGGATGGATGGATAGATGGATACATGAATGAATGGATGGTATGGAATGGATGGATACATGAATGAATGGATAGATGGATGGATGGATGGATGGATACATGAATGGATGGATGTAATGGATGGATACATGAATGAATGGATGGACAGATGGATGGATACATGGATGAATGGATGGAATGGATGGATGGATGGATGGATATATGGATACAAGAATGAATGGATGGATGAATAATAATAATTCCATTTCTATAGGGTTTTTCTATAGGGTTTTTTATAGGGTGAGAAAATACAGATATTAAATATATTACATTATAAATATGGATATTAAATACAGACTCAGCTGTGTGGAGAAATGGAGGACAGTGTGTGTGAGTGTGTGTGTGTGTGTGTGTGTGTGTATAATAAGTACAAGCAGGTGTAAGTATGAAAGTTCGCATCCTGAGGGCTGTGTGACATTTTGATTCAGGACTAAATCTTTATACTTTAGTCAAGGCCAGTAATCAGCATTGTTCCTCAGACTGAGGCATTTCCTGAATTATTCAAAGGTCATGTAGACTCCACAGCCTCATACATGTTATTTCATCCTCACATCCGAACAGACCATCCTTTCCACACACACACACACACACACACACACACACACACACATTGTCTCTTATTGTGAGATAGGTCTGAATAAATGTTGCCTTTCACTGAGAGATTAATTTTTCTGTTGCTCGAATGTAAGTGAAAAAGCCAAAGCTGGGGGTGTTTAGTCCAACAGAACAGTGTGTATGTGTGTGTGTGTGTGTGTGTGTGTGTGTGTGCGTGCTGTGTAACATTTCCCCTCCACAGCCCACGAGGAGTGTGTCGTCTTTTCACTCTTTCCCAGAATGTGTAGGTTTGAGCATGAAGGCAATAAAAGCTTCTGGCCTTGAGGGATTCTCAGACAGCAAACGCTTTCACTTCTTTTCGCTTCTCCATGCTCTTGTTCCTCTACTGTGTGTGTGTGTGTGTGTGTGTGTTATAGATGTTTCTCCTCACTCATGTTTACCAGGAGGTTAAATATTGCAGAAATGAAGTGATTTTGGACTTAAGAAATGGATTTAATATGAAGTCAACATAAAGTTTACAAAAAAGTATCTTTTTTTTTAAAATTTCTTTTCTTTTATACAGACTATCTATATCAGATCTGAGCACTGATGATTTCTTTATTACATTTTTGAAAAATGGAAAAATTATTCTAGGAAAAGCTTGAAGATTCAAGAACTTCATAGTCATATAAACAAGCTCCTTGTCCAATGAAATTCTTAGGTGCTCGTTCTTACAGATGCTGCAGTAGAAAATTAAGGGTAAATAATAACAAATATCACCCTTTTGCGAGTAGCGCCCCTCAGTGGCCACTCATTGCCATGTTACATAGCACAATAAAGGGGCTAGAGTTATACATACTTATCAAGTTATGTAACTGTAATTCAATGCTATCCATGTGAAATGCCTGCTGGAAGCTGATTGGCTGATGGAGGATTGGCAGTTATGTTTATGAAGTAACCCAGTCTTCATTAGAAAACCACATACAGATTAACACAACAATATATTACACCAATTTTCAGCTCAATCGGATTTATGGCTGCTGAGAAACAATAATTCAAACTTAACTCCGCCCTCACACCCCGAACTTAGCAAACTGCCTCAGAATTTAGTCCAGAACATGTCGAGTTTATCAACTGTCAACATGTTTTTGAGAAATATTGAAAAACAGTCTCAGTAATTTTGTGAAGATAGACCAGAAATCTTAGGACTAGTTCGCAAAGATAGGTTTTGCATATTATACAAATGATTATAAATTTGAGTGGGCGGGGCTAAAGTAAAGTCCAGGGATGACTTTTTCCCTATCTAAAAATTTCACACTGTTTCAACAAGTTTATGTAAATCTAAAATAATAATATAACATATATAAATAAATAAAATAATATAATAATTTATATATTATTTAAATTTATATTATTTATTTTTTATTTAAAAAAAAACAGTCTAGAACGCTGCATTTCAATGTTCTTATTAGGGATTAGGGATAAGTGATTTTTCTGTATCTCTCAGTCCTCGTGTCAGGGATCTGTAACTGATTACAGCATGGCGTCTGGGCCTTAAGTGGACCAGCCCGTCTCTAACAGAGGATTCCACACTGAAGTCCCTGCAAAAGTGGCTCCATCACACACAAAACGAAAGCTTTATTCGCCAGAGAAAGAGGAGGATGTCGTGAACATCATGTCCCTGAGGACCTACTGAGTTACTGTTAAATATTAGAGTTTTTAATCTTCACGCTATCTGAGAGAATGCTCCAGAATGTTCTGGATGAATGTTCATGGATATAGAAAGAAAGCAAAGACATTTTTGATGACATTAGAGAATTCATCAGAAAAGTCAGACTGGAAGCGACGAACCTGACAGACGTGTCACTTTCCCAAACTCCTCATTTACAGTACATTTGCTGGTTTCTTTATTTTTCTAACAGTTTGACTTCTGTAACGTTTAGAGTTCTTGAAGTATGACTAAACAAAAACAAGTCCGAGCCTGCTGTCCGATGGGGAGTCATGATGCTCTGAGATCAGTGATGATGATGATGATGATGATGATGATGATGATGATGATGATGAAGGTGTGTTAGCAGTCTGATGGGATGTGTGAGTTCTGCTGAAATCAGCAGTGTGACTCATCAGCCATCGATCTGCTGTGAGCTGTTTAAGCTCCTCACTTCAGAAAACACTCCTACTGAACAAGCTTGATGCAGAGGCGATGTCTGTGAGGGTTGTGGGAAGATGAAACTACTACAGACTCCGCTAACATACTCTCTAAGCGAGGAACATTCAACATACGGCCTGCTTATCAAATCAGACTGGCCCCTGATCAGATCTGATTACTAATAAATTTGTAAAAATCTGACATTTTTGCCTCAATAAACCAAAACGCTCTGAACCTCTAATAAGAGAGCGGAGATCTCCTGCTGTGGCGTCAACAGCCAATCACAGAGATGTGTGATTGATGACGATATCGACTGTTAGTTTTTGCTAGCGTAGCTAGCTAGCCAGATAACTACACTGGCAAAGTGATCTCATCTGACTTTAATGGTACAGCGTACTGTATTTCATTTTAAAACTGAATCCAGACTACCTAGAGAGCAAAATGCCACTCTCTACACTTAAAAGAAAAATACTTTAAGCACTTATTATTTTCTCTTTTTTAAAATTCGTTAATTTTTGTGACAGTGTGAAATAATTTCTAAAGGTGTTAAGATTACATGCACTTAACGGGAGGAATGATAACACGTGGAAAATGTTTGTCCCCTATAAAAATTGACCATCAGAAAATGTCGAATAGCCCTGCTCTAAGGATTCGTATTGGGCGTTGTGTAAAAGTGCTCCAGTCCTGCAGGTGGCGCTGTTAAAATTTCATGACTACAGGAAAAAGATTGCTCCTCCTCAAAGTCAGCCATCTTGGAATGAATTAATTTGTGCACCCTTAATTTGTAACGACCAATCACAGGCTCAGAAGACCAATCATAGCATGCTCATCTATGTTTATAGTTACATTAATGCTGTGGAACGTCCCTGAAACGAGTTAGTTCCTGTTCTCACTTACGTTATAGCAGCTATAAACAATCGTTCTCTCACCATCCTCTATTTTTTCTCTCTCTTGAACTTAATAAAACAAAAACGTAGCTTGTCATGTTATTGAGAAACTGCAAAGAAGCGTAAACTCCTCTGAAGATGTCAGAAAACTTACAGCTTTACCTCTGACACTGGAGACTCCTTCCATAAATGTTGAATAAACATCTCCTTACAGAAAACGTCACATATCAATGATTACACGTTTATGTGGAGTATCTATCATACAAATCCCTATAAATGAGCTGATACCATAGAAACGCTAACGGATTAGAATAACTGCATTAATATGAAGCTAGAAAATAAATTATGGGTCGTCCTTTCGTGAAGGTCACAGTTTTGGCCAAATATTTGCGCTTGCCACAGTTCTGTCATGTAGGGAGCGGTGTGAGGCGCCAACCTCACCAACTCGCCTGTACTGTGCCTCATGGGAAACATCGTGGCAGAATGAGGGTAGACCTGTTTAGAAGTCGGATTAGCCTCTGCAAACGGATCGGCACGCTTCCAGCACACGCAAACATGTGGCCAATTTACAGTGATGGATTACGTGTCGGATGACATCTTGCGCCTCTTCAACATTCAGCGCAGCACTAAACCTTTCTCCTCCATCCTGCACAAACAATTGATAGTGTTTTAGCCGTTTAAAGCCATTTACAGCTGCTGCAGCTGTTTCAATTTGTGTTAAAAGCTTCTAAAAGCCTCCCCGAGCCGTGACGTGTGTCATTATTCAGGTCTGATCAGGCACTTTTACTGAGCAGCTGCAACTGTGGTGGTGTGGAAGCAGGCTGCGGGGTTTCCTGTCTGCTCACTGGCGTCTCAGCTCTTACAGAGGAGCTGTACAGAGGAGCCGTGGTCGAAATACCCACCACGTCACCGAGCTGACCTCCGATCTGAGGAATATTACAGGTCATTCGGCGAGTTAACTACTGAATCCACACAGTATTCACTGTATACACGCACATTACGTTAGTCAAACAACCTTTCTCTCAGAGATAAACACTTTGCTGCATCTTTCCTTTTTTCATTTGGTTTTAACTTCCAGGAAACATTTAGGAAATTTGTTGCTGAATTTTGATTTGTTTTAGTAGTTATAAAGGGAATTATTTAAAGAGTATATTGTACGTATATATAAACAATAGAACTGTATATATAATGAATTCTTCTTCTCTGTATTGAAATAAGCAGCTGTTGGCGAGCCATGGGTATGTGGTTACATTTATTTTCTAAAAATTAAATAAATGTAAGAAAAAAAATTAGTGATTGAGACCAAGGTTTATTTGTAATAATGAGTTTTATTTATTTATTTATTTATTTATTTAAGTTAGTTAGTTTGTTTTGCAGTTATGATATATATATATATATATATATATATATATATATATATATATATATATATATATATATATATATATATATTTTATATACATAAAATAATAATGTATTGAAAAAGATTTATTATTATTTCTTTATTTTTCTTATTCTTTTTTTTTAATACATAAAATAATAGGAAGTAGTCTTACCATTTCTTTGAGCTTTTGCTTTCCACTTTGCAAAAATAAACAAATAAATAAAAAATAAAAATGAATTTTGTATTTTAACAACAAGCCGAAACAGGAAGTTTCACAGAACTCACATTTAATGTTAACATTATTTATTTTCACTTTTCTTTTTTTTTGTACTGAATATTTTTTTCTAACTTTAATCTTCGGTATCTCAAGCTGCATCGTGGCAAAATGAAACTTTCTTTAAAACTTTCTTTCTTTGTTAACTTGAAGATGAGAATATAGGATGTAGATATGAGAGCACTGGTGCACAGAGATCACGTTTATTTATTTGTTGGCATTTTTATTCATTAGCTTTTATATCATAAATTCTCATGAATCATCTTTAAAAAGGAGCTCCATGGGAAAATAATTTTATTTCGAACTATCACGTGTTATATTAATGTGTGTAGCTGTTTAACAGCAGGATGTAAAATGAATAAATCTGTTCCTCAGCTCCGTCTCTGCCCCGATGGTTCATTGCTTCAAGGACACGTGTCCATCTCCTGGCTAACGCAGATGCCAACATGGCGCATTAGCATAATGGGTGTGAAAACAGCGAGTCAGAACAGCTGCTGTTCCTCGTTTCCCTCCGTCTCACCCACTGGGCCTCTCCTCATCACTATTAATGTCTTTGTGAAAGCTCTGCCAGGTTCATGGTGGCCTGTACTGAAGCTACGTTAGAGTGTTTTTTCCTCTGAATAAATCCCAGCATGTCAGATGTCTAGACACCTGACTGAGGGGAAGTTACTCAGAGATGAGGCGTATAATGACATGAGCAGCATTAGCGCAGAAATTTCCGAGAGGAGTCAGGGTCATGTGGTGAAGTTAATTTTCTCAAAATTAATTACTTTTTAGTTTTTAGGAAATTAATTGAAATTATTGATTTACTTTTAATTACATTTAACTGCTTGATACCAGGGTTTATTACAGAGCCCCCTGAAGAGACCTTGCAAAAAAAACAAACAAAAAAAATACTTAAAAAAAAAAGCTTGTAAAAGCGGAAAATTATCGTGTGCATGTGAATATTTGTCAAAGATTTTTTTTTCTTAAAGAAAATCAGAAAGTAATTGCTGTGCATGCAATAATTACTTCAAAAAATTACACTATTTCATTTTCTTTCAGAAAAAAAATCTTTTGAAAACAACGAACATTCATTTTCACAAGCAAATTCGCACAAGATTTTGACAATTTTTTTTGTATGTAAATATGTTTTTTTTTATATTATTATTTTTATTGCAAAGGTCGCTTCAGGGACTCGTTAGTTTATTTATTAAATAAATGAAACAATAGAGAGTAGTTTACCTTTTCACTGTTGTCAGGGGGTACGGGGGAAAAAAAGTGCAGGTACACAAAAGCTTTATTAGAAAAACATGCAAACAAATCTGAATCATAGGCAAAATCAGGAACAGGAAACAGGGAAAGGTCAGGCGATTGGCAAATAGTATAGACTAGGCAAGGCACGAATCAAATAATACCAGAAAAAAAACAGAAACAGGATGAAAACCAGAAGACAGAGTGTGTACTTCTCAGTGACCTATTCGGTTGTGTGTCTATTACTGAGTCGAGGTGTGTGTGTGATCAGGATGATGGTGACTGTGAACGTGACAGAGTCCGTGTGTGTTTGGGGTTGTAGTTTGCAGCTCTGTGTTCAGGGAGATGTAGTGTGACGCAAATTCTTCTCAAGGTGTAGTGTATTATTAAAAGATAAATCATTATTTAAAATGTTAGTCGTGTTTGAACAAAAATCCAAAACACGATGTTGTCCATAAAAAAGTTCAATAGATCAATTTGCCAACAATAATACGTTTTATTCATTAAAGAATGGCACATTGTACCTTTTTATCAGTTTACAGGTACAGTTACTGTTGTGGAAAGTCAGCAAAATGAGTTAGTTCCTGTTCTCACTTACACTATAGCAGCTATAAACAGTGGTTCCCTCACCAGTCACCAGCCTCTTGAAGTTAATAAGATAAATAAATGCAGCTTGTCATGTTGCTGAGAAACCTCGAAGCGTAAACTCCTCCTAATATGCTGTTATAGGATATTAATCAACACCTTCTGACCAATCAGAACGCAGAATTCAGCAGCAGTGGGGCGTAAACTGCATTAAGACCCCTGGCTGAGGGGAGATTACTCAGAAATGAAATGAGATTTAAATATGAAAGCTGAGTGTAAATGAAGAGTGTATAGAGATCATATTTCCGTATTAATCATCACAGCATGTGCAGGCTGAGTGCGTTATCCGAGTATTACGTTAAAGCGAAAAGACAGCGTCTCCTACAGAGTATAGAACTCATTTTATATGATTTTATCCGCCACAGATTCGCTCCTGCTGATTTCACCACGCAGCCTGTTACAGAAGTGTACCAACAGACGTGATAAATGTATGAGCAAGTGTCGCTTCTGTCACCACGTCTCCCTTTCCAGAGAATCAGAGTGTAAGTGTGTGTGTGAAGTGTGTGTGAGGTGTGTGTGGAGCTCTCTCTGAGCCGAGAGGCGTTACAGGCCCAGCGTGAGATCAGACAGTCGAGTGTACACACGGTGATCAGACAGACTGAAAGCAGTTTGAACTCGGAGGAGCAGAATTGTTTCCTCAGGGTGAGGAGACATCCTGAACACGTGACTCGCCTGTGTGTTTGTTCAGCTGTTTGTCTGATTCGTGTGTGTGTGTGTGTGTGCGATCGCACCAGGTGAGAGAGTGGAGATCAGGGTCATTTTCGTGTCTATTTGAAGACATGCTAATGTGTTTACAGTTCTCACGCGTCTTTAAAAGTGTTCTTCTACAGGAAGCTGGTTAAAGGTCGTATGTTGTAGAAAGCCAGGTAAGTGTTTTCCTGTCAGAGCAGAAGAAGCGTTTTTGGAAGCTAAGAGCTCCTAATGAACCCTTAAACAACTCTTCGAGAGCTTTTTTTTTGAAGTGTGTATGAATTAAATGGGTAAGTGTGTGTTACAAACTCCAGATTATTGCTCATTAATGTCTTCGTAAGATCTAGAACCTGTCAGGAGTTCAACGTTTTTCTAAACTGTCTTGATGCACGCTTAAAAAACAGAGAGGTTTTTGGTTCTTCGGGTTTTTTTGAAGGTTACGCTGGATAATTAAGGGTTCTTAGCTTCCAAAATGGTTCCCTTTCTGATAGGAAAACACTTTGTTTCAGTGTTTTTTTGTTCCTGAGATTTCAAGCAGGCTAACATAAGGTGAAATGTTTGCTAGTTGAACTTTTTTTTGCTGTTTTGCTTTTTTTTTTTTATCAGATTTTTGCTGTTTTAAGCTACACAATCTTACCCTCAAACCTTCAACATATTTTATTTTTTGCTTCCTTTTTAAGAAAGCAGGCTTTCTTTTAAGAAAGTTCCTCCAAACGTCTCACACACTCGAGGTTTGGCCTTGTTACTGTCCATGAGGCTTACATTTCATTTTAAAATTCTCCTTGCTGCACTTACAGAACGCTTCCTCAAAAAAGCTTTGGAGTGTTTGTTGTCAGCTTTGTGCTTGGATGTTCCTCGTCTTTCATTCTCTTTTTACTGACAATATAACTGTCCATCTTAAGAGATCTTAAGGAGTTGAAAAGATAAAGGCATTTTTAGCTACAGTGAATGAATTAGCTAGCTAATAGCTCTTTACATGTTAAGAATTATTATCACATGAGCAATTCAGTCAACTTCTATCACTTTTATATCAGTCAACTTCTAACAATCTTATTTATGAGGTTACAATAAAATATTAGAATATCTTGGTTTATATTGTTTCAATGACTTGAGTTTTTTTACTTGTAAAAAGTATATTTTAAGAGAATATAACTTAAGTTGACGTTGACATTTCCATCACAAGCTCACAAACCCCCTGCAAGTGCCACCCTGATAATGTACAGATTCACTGCATAATGTACAGATTCACTGCATAATGTACAGATTTAATGATTATTTAAATGGTGGTTCCTCATGGGTTCTTTGTGGATGGTTAATCTTTATTAACCGTCTGTCGTAGGGTTCTCCCAGAAGGACAAGCTAAAGAACCCTTATTTATCACACATTATGCCTCACCTCTTTTCTCTGCTTTAAGTATCCATCCCTTCTTGCATCCTTCCTCGCTGCCTCACATTATTCTTCTAGATTTGACCTTTTTTTAAACGTGCAGCGGGAATGTAGCATCCAGGTTTCAGATATTCCGTCGTTGAGAACCGTGAGTGACAAACGCCTTTGTAAATGTAGTATTAGTACTCTGTTTTATAAAAAAAAAAAAAAACAGCTCTTGACAGTGTATTCAACAATAAGGAATAAAACAACGCGTGGGTTTTATAGAATAAGGAGTGATGAAGCGGAGTTAATGGTAACACCCTGACGTAGATTATTTTCCTATACCAAATATAAATGTTAAATAAACGTCTCCTTAGAAGAAGAAAATTTCACCACATCAATGAGTACACGTTTTTTAATCTGTTTAGATTAAAACAAGTCCCCGTGTACGAGCTGTTACTATAGCAACAATAACGTATTAGAATGAGTGCATTAATATAAACCTGTGCTACTGTCAGAGCTGCTGTTATAGAAAACTAATCAACACCTAATCTTTAGCTGCTAGTCCACCAGCAATCCTCCACAGCGGATCACTGGTCCAACAGCGCTGTGGTGTAAGCTCTTAGAATCGTCTGGAAATTATGACATTTTACAATATATGTTCTCAAGATCGCAGATGCATGAGATCATTCTTCAGTTTTGGTTTAAACGCAATGTTTAATATTTCAGTTGAAGTTTAATTTGTGTCACTCACTTCAACTTCGCAAGAGCAGTAAAAGCAAATGCTTAAAAACCTACTACTTTTAGTGCTGAAGCACTTTTTAGTCTGATTATAGGATATTCCATGAGTCAGATTTTTTTTATTATTATTGAGGAGAATATCTACTGAGCATTCTCACCAACACGTGTTCTTACATTTTAGCATGAATAATTTAAAAGGCATCCAGATCTGACAAAGTTGCTGAAGGGCCAGCATTACAAACACTGAAAGTATATTTCATCACTGTGGTTTAGATTAAATTATTAATCAGGTTGTGTACATTAACTATGATCGTGTGCTGCTAATAATGAAAGTGTAGCACAGAGATATTAGCATTAATCTGAATAATGCTATAGGAATAAAGGTGTCATGATGTCGGGTCAGTCTTTTATCAGCTGTTGAAATGCTGCGACTTTATGATTTTAATATCCTGCAGCAATGAGGAGTATAATTCATCAAATCTACTGAAAAATGGAGGTAACAATTTGCATGGAACTGTTTAAATAATCCCAAGACATGATAAAGTAAATTAAGTAAGGCGGATGCTCTACATAAATGGATTTTTTTTTAAAAAGTGTGCAATAGATAGATAGATAGATAGATAGATAGATCACTTTATTCATCGCTGAGGGAAATTCACCTATTATAGCAGCAGTTAGAAGTATACTAAAATTTATTTAACATTACAAATAAAATAAAATAAGAATAATTATATATGAAAAGAAGAATACAGTGTAAGAGTGGGGTGTAAACATTGAGGTGGATGCAAGTGCAGATTATTTATTATGTGAAATATAAACCATCGACCGAAAAACTGTAAAAAAAAACAAAAAAAACAAAAAAAACCATAAACCTACACTGTGGATACAAGACGAAAACAGCCAGACTACAAACAAGACTGTAGCACACACACACACACACACACACACACACACACGACACACACCACAACACAAACACCACAACAAAACGCTTGACAGTGAGATGCAGGAAACTGGAACATAAAGAGTGGTGCTAATTAAAGTGAAACAGGAAACAGGTGTGTGTGTTTAGTGCATGTGATGTGCTGGGGCTGATGGGTATTGTAGTTCTGCCATGACACACTGTAGATATACGTAAGCAGCAGCCTTGAGTGGAATAAAAGGGCAGTGCAGTGCAAACACTGTCAATAGCATTACCATTGTAAACAGGAATAAAATGAACAGGGATATACAGTGTTGTATAGTGTAAATATGAGAGAAGGAAAGAAAGAGAAAAACGAATAGAAATAAAGTGGCAGTGCGTATGGATATGAATAGGATGGTGATAAAGTTCAACTATTGTCCGATGAGCATATCTTAAGCAATCGCTGATATGGTGAAGTTTTCTTGAAGTAAGGCGGTGTATATTTAGCATTTATGGAAGGAGTCTCCAGTATCAGAACTAAAAGGGTAAAGCTGTAACTTTAAGTTTTCTGACATCCTCAGGACAGAAGAGTTTATGCTTTTTTGTGGTTTCTCGGTAACATGAAAAGCTGCGTGTTTTTGTGTGTGTGTGTGTGTGTGTGTGTGTGTCATTAATTTAATAGAGAGAAAAAAGAGAGACTGGTGAGGGAATGAATGTGTATAGCTGCTATAACATAAGTGAGAACAGGAACGTGTTTCACAGATGCTCCACAACATTAAATATAACTATAAACAGATAAAAATGAATGATGTGTCATTCTATAATAAAGAAAAATTGTAACCATTGGTAAATTGCTGCGGAATAATACAACACGCTGTTATAGGATAATAATCAACAACGGGTAAAAGTAAGTCTGCTTCATCACACCACACCACACCACACCATCACTCAGTACTTTTTATTCCTTAATTATTTTCAGGATATAGTTTCAGTAAAGTAAGCATTAAGAGGTAAATTTGCAGACAATGTATTTTTTTATGAATATACATATTTGTGTTCATGTATAAACACACAGCTAAATGTAAAAAAAAAAGGAATGAAGAAGAAAACTGAGAAAAGGAATGAAGGAAAGCAAATAAAATAATGAAATACAGCAGTTTGCTTGTACTGCATTGGATACCTGGAGAGGAAAGAGGGAAAAGCACACAGTTCATTTTTACACTCGTGTAAAACGTATACATTAAGATCTGGATATGAACGTGTGGTCTGAATCCTAATAAGCTCAACTCCACACACACACACGCACATACACACACACACACACACTCAGACTCCTGCTCATGAATATTCAAACCCTCAAGGTACAAAGAAAAAGAATAGCTGCAAGCTATTTAAAGA
The DNA here is from genome assembly GCF_027358585.1 of Pangasianodon hypophthalmus. NCBI lineage: Eukaryota > Metazoa > Chordata > Actinopteri > Siluriformes > Pangasiidae > Pangasianodon > Pangasianodon hypophthalmus. The sequence goes on from NC_069728.1 coordinate 19,151,441, forward strand.
GAGTGCTGTTAATTATTATTCTTCCAAAAAAAAACTGTGGATCATATGCTTGTCCCTTCCAGTGCTGTCTCGCACCTCTTCCCAGTGTTTAATTACATTCACAAAAAGAGAAGCAGGAGCCCAGTACTGTATATCATAAAGCTGCAGCACACATGGAAGGGTGCCATTACTTTTGATTTTAAGAAGAACAAGTTGGAAAGTGTGACTTTTGTAAAGTTGCCAGTGAGCCTTTTTTTTTTTTTGTCAGAAATGACTGCACAGAGAAGAATAAAAGTTTTCTTAATCCCTGTATTGTTATTCCAATCACTTCCTCATGAAATCACGCATTCGCCTCAACACACACACACACACACACACACACACATTCCTCTAATTATGGATTTTATTCTTTACAAGAAAGCAAAGCGAGAGTAATGATTGTTTTTGGCCTTTGTGTGTTGAAAAGATAAACGGCGATGAAATGAATGCTGCCAGAACTTCAGAAAGAGAAACGTAATAAACAAAGACGTAATCAGGCGTGTAAACGTGACAGTCGTGTTTCATCTCCCTGCTTTCTGCAGTGACATGATGAGGACGCTGGATTTTGGTGGAAAAAGTAAGTCCAGGATTTAAATTGATGATTAAAAATGAAATTCTGCTGCAAACATTACAAACATAAGAAACATAACAGTTATGGCGTTTGGCAGACTCCCTTATCCAGAGCAGCTTACAGAAGTGCTTTGAAGTCTCTATATCAATAATTACATCCTGATAGTGTTTCACTAGATCACAGACTAAGAATACCATCAGTCTAAAAAACCCTGTTGGGGAGGTGATATAGCAAGAAAAGCATAAAAACAACACAATTTTTTAAATTAAAGTGCTAATTTAAGTGCTTCAGGAAGAGGTAGGTCTTTAGACGTTGTTTGAAGACTGCCAGTGACTCAGCTCTTCGGACATCTAGGGGAAGTTCATTCCACCACCGAGGCACCAGAACGGAGAAGAGTCTTGATGCAGGTCTTCCTTGTACCGTGAGAGATGGAGGGATCAGTCGAGCAGTGCTAGAGGATCAGAGGGAGCGTGGTGCAGTGCGAGGTGTGATAAGTGCTTTGAGGTAAGTGGGTGCTGGTCTGTTTTTGGCTTTGTAGGCGAGCATCAGTGTTTTAAATCTGACGTAGCAGCTACAGGAAGCCAGTGGAGGGAGCGCAGCAATGGGGTGGTGTGGGAGAACTTCAGAAGGTTGAAAATCAGTCATGGAGCTGCATTCTGGATCAGTTGCAGAGGACGAATGATGCTCAGAGGCAGAGCTGCCAGGAGCGAGTTGCAGTAGTCCAGTCTCGAAATGACAAGGGACTGAATAAGTACCTGAGTGGCCTGTGTGGATAGAACTGGACAAATCCTTCTGATGTTGTAAAGGAGAAATCGACATAAGCGTGTCTGATTAACAGCGTGAGAGAAGAAGGACACTTGATTGTCCATGGTTACCCCAAGGTTACGTGCAGTGACGGAAGGTAAGATCTGAGAGTTATCCAGGGATATCACAAGATACTGACATGGGGATGAATCACCTGGGATGAGCAGCAGTTCAGTTTTGCTAGTATTAAGTTTCAGCTCATGAGCTGCCATCCACGCTTGCCCTGCATTGGAGAGCAAGAGAGTAAGATGGATGTCTGCCAGACATGCTGAGATCTGAACAGAAACATGAGTGTCAGAGGGAGGTCAGGAGAGGATGAGTTGAGTGTCATCTGTATACCAGTGGTATGAGAACACATGTGAGGATAGGACTTCACCAAGAGATTGAGAAGAGGACCGAGTACTCAGCCTTGTGGGACACCTATGGAGAGTCCGCATGGAATAGATGTGGATCCCCTCCATGTCACCCGATATGACTGACCTTCCAGGTAGGAAGCAAACCATTGCCATGCTGTGCCATGAATTCCAAGACTCATGAGGATGGACAAGAGAGTCTTTTAGTTGAGTGTGTCACACACTGCTGAAAGTTCGAGGATGAGGACTGATGACATTTCGGCTGATCTAGCAGCATGCAGCTTCTCAGTGATGGCCAAAAGAGCAGTTTCTGTGGGATGTGCAGCTTTGAAGCCAGACTGGTTAGGATCTTGGAGGTTGTTCTGTGAGAGATAGAGACAGTAGATTGTAGATAATGTGTTTGAGAATTTTAAAAAGAAAAGAGAGAAATGATACTGGTCAGTTGTTGCTGATGAGCTAAGGGCTCCAGAGTGGGTTTCTTCAGGATGGGAATAACCCTTGCTCTCATGAATATAGTTGGTACATGAACAGATGTTATGGAGTAGTGAAGAAGAGGAGGAGATCTTGTGAGATGGTCTGGATTATGGAAGGGACTGGATCCAATGGGCAGGGGGTAGGATTGCAGGACAAGATGACTTGCAGGATCTCTTCTGTTGCTAGATTAGAAAAATGTGCCAGTGATGGAGAATCCTGAGTGTGTAGTGTAGGAGCTGGGGTAGGAGTGAAGGTCTGGCAGATTCTTTTCAATCTTCCCATCATAAAAGGTGGAAAAGTCTTCAGCAGTCAGGGAGGCTGGATGGAACAGGAGGAGTCGTCAGATTGAGTAGTGAAGAAAGATGTTGTGGAGCTTGCGAGGATCTTGTGCAGAGGTTTCCAACTTTTCCTTACAGAAGGCATTCTTAGCAGAAGTCACTTCAGATGAGAATTTGAAACAGTACTATTATTTACATAAATAAAAAATGTACAGGAGAAGCTAAATACTGTGATATTAACAGGGTTCTACAAGGTTCCACACACACATCACTAAAATGAGGTTACATCCTCTGTACATGATTCAGCCTAAATAAAATGAACAAGAAGTTCAGTTATTCGAGACTGAGTCGAGGAGACAGAGGGACACAGCTAGACACGTAAACGAAGTTAACATACTGCAGCAGCCACGTCCAATCAGCTGGACATCACCTCATTACTTCTTGTTAACCTAATAATCTGGATCTCAGCCAGGTATGTTCATTATTAACCCTGCCTGGAACTACTACATACTCTCTGCATTATTCTTTTCAATTAACTTCTGAATCCTGGATTGTGATTGGTCAGAAGGTGTTGATTAGTTTTCTATAACAGCAGCTCTGACAGTAGTGCAGGTTTATATTAATGCACTTTATATACATTATCATATCTATAGCAACAGCTCATTCACAGGGACTTGTATGGCAGATGCTCCACATAAATGGATTAAAAAATTGTTGATATGATATAGTTTTCTTTACAGAGATGTTTATTTAACGTTTATGGAAGGAGTCTCCAGTTTCAGAGCTTTGTAACAGGCAGAGATTAAGCTGTAACTTAAAGTTTCAGGACAGAGGAGTTTACGATTTGACTCTAACAACACAGCAACTTGCCAATAATTACAATGTATTTATCAATAAAATGGCATGTCGTACATTTTTGTCTATTTGTGTGTGTGCTTTATTCCTTATGTGACATCTCAATAGATGCAACACAAATGAAACCTATGGAGGAAAATAAATTATCAGTATATTATCCATAACACAGCACTGGGATTAAAATGATATCTCCTATAACTGGCATGCATACCAGATGGACACATAGATATTTTTCATGGAAATAGAAGCTGGCATTTTTATTTAACCCAGAGGTCAGATTTTCCAGGCTGGGGAACATAATGGTTGATGTGATTGGGGACTTGATTAGATTCCACCATCCAATTACTTTCCATGTTATTATCATTACATCAGCCTGCTCTGCACTGAATCGCTCATTTTCCTCATTATTTTTCATGTCTCAGTTGATATAAATGAAGCTGTGAGTAGTCTAGCACGATGTGTTTCGCTGTTTTTTTTCCAATCTGCCTTTATAATGAGCAAATAATAACGCTGTCAAGTCGATTCATTATTGTTTAGTCCACATGTAATAAAAATTGCCCTGAATAAATAAACGATCTATAATTAACAATGATTTTTGATGTTTTTCTGATAATTCAGTACATATTTCAGCTTCGGCAGAACAGTGGCCTGAAATGAACAATCTTAATAAAACATTCCTTCAGCGTGCCAAAGGAGAACACAAGTAACCGATTGCCCATCACTTCCCATTAACCTCCTCCGGTCCACAAAGGATCAACACGTCACCTCAATTAAACTCAGCAGAGTGAGCTAAATGATCAGAGTCGCATTAAAAACACAATCGAAACCAGACAAACACTGGAAGTCATTTCACTTTACATGTAACAGACATGTAGTGTAGAAAGATAGAGGGAGCTTTATACTGGATTAAATTATAGAAAAGTAAGGCAATTAAATTCGGTGAGCCTTTATGGCAAGAAAAATTATCACTCAATGAATTCAATGAATCACAGATTTTTTAGCTATAATACTTTCCCTCGTAATAGTAGGCTTGTGCTATATCTGATATTGAGGTGTTTTTTTTTTTTTCCTACTCATGATTAACCGTTTATAAAACATCACGATAAACAATTTAATTGTCCAGAACCAGTCAGGAAAACAAGCATTTCAGGCTTAAGGAGAGGAAGAGAAGATTTAATAATTTTACCAGCTGTGCAGTCGGGCACTGCTTGCTGGCAGTGGCAATCATGAAAACTCAATCAAAAGCAGCCAAAATTTTTTTCTGTCCTTAAAAATATATATTTAACTGTTTTTAACTCCGTATGCAGGCCTACATATCTAATGTTAACTAAGTTGAATGTACACTGTTAGAGTTTATTTCAAATGAATGGACTCAAAATATTTTCTTTTTACCTCGACAGAAAGCTAGAGTAATTTGTTACAAATTCCCCTCTCAGTTTCACTTGTTTAGTTCCCTTTGTGCTTTTGATTTGGATTTAGGCTTTTAATCCTTATATTATTTTTTATAAATGAACTAGATTTCATGGCATGGAATTTCTTTTCTTCAAATAGATGACAGTTTAATAGGTTTAAGGAGTCACTATTTAGCTTAAAATCACAACTTTTCAACTTATTTTTGGTTCATTTCTCAGCAGTCGTCACCTATGAGATACCTCAGGGCTCCGACATGGGCCCACTTTTGTTTTCATGATACATGCTGCTTCTTGGTTCTATCTGCAGAAAGCACAATATATTCCACCACTGCTACCAGCAGAACCCTAAAATCTTCTAAACAGTTGCGTCCAAATTGGAGGACAAGATCTGCCATTCCCAAGATTATGAAACCATCATCCTCCACAATAGACCCAACTTTATAAACCCAATTATAAAACATATTTATTTCCCTGGGCTTTTAATCACTCATTTTATTTTGCTTAAAAAAGCATGATTAATTATTTTGCACAATATGCATTTTTAAATGTGTTTGGCATTTCTATTCTAGAAGCAGAAGACAAGCAAATAGATTTAATGCCTAATTACTATGTGATCTCTGTGATTTATTTATTTTATTTGCATTATTAACTTTAGCAAAGGTATTTTTTAAAATGTGTACTAGCACATTCAGATACATGTTTTCTTCCTAATATTGTATGCATTTAAACCCAAACTGAACTGAAAAATCTCTTCTTCCCGTATCCACACCATGGCACATATACAAGTCATGCATTATTCAGCGAGCATTCCTAAACATCGTCTGCATCAAACCCTCCACTGCTTCATATAACCTGACAAGCCATGAATGGGGAGGGTTACAAATCAGCACGCTGTTACCAGGGCTATTTTTTACTGGGAATTTTTGTTCTACTGCACCGTGGTGGCTTCAGGACTGATGCTGAATCTGTGAGCAACCTGTCAGAACTCTTACTTAAGCTGTGTACTGAGATCATGGACTTTTACAGACCGGAAGGATGATCAGAAGCATGGTACAGTCATTTTAGATAGCCATTCTTTCAGTTACGACTGCAGCCGATATTATTAGCACTGTAGCTTGCGAGTAATTGCGCGAGTGCAGAGCTGACATTGAGTAAATTGGATGTGGCTTGAGGAGAAGGGTGAAAGCACTCAGAGACATATGGCTGGACTTCTACGCCACTTCTACATTTCACTTGCTGCAAAAATTTATAACAAACACAGTAGTGGTGAGTGAGGAATATACTATCTAGCAGGAATATACTATCTAGCAGGAAGAAGTTTCACAGTCTATCCACCAAAACTTCAATTATTGCATAATTCCACACAGCATTAAAGTAGCGGTGTGTAAGATTCAGGTTTGATTATTGTACCATAGTGCAGTTAAATTCTCAAATCTGATCCGGTCATCAACCTGAGAATAGCATCCCCTCGGTGAAACATGGTGGTGGTAGCATTGTGTTAAGCGTTACCAGTGGCCTCTTGGTAGTTTCTCTGATTATCACCCTCTTTACCCGGTCAATGAATTTTAGTGAACGGCCTCCTCTAAGAAGAGTCACGGTTATATCATCTTCTTTCCATTTATGTTATTTTTTTAATGTTCTTGTCCCTTTGTCAGATTCAGTTAGAAAACAAAAACTCTATTTATCTCTCCAGTATGTCTGAAAACTAACGAGGAAGTTTTAATGATAAATTTTGGTGATGATTCCAAGATTTGGATTTAATTCCTTATATTTCTTGTATTTATCTATTATTTTTGACATTGAATCTAAGAAAACATTTATCTAACTTTTAAAAAATAAAGTGTTAAACCATTATAGGCAACAATGTCATTTTAACAAGGTTTCTTTGCTGTCATTTTGCTCTTAAATCAGTAACAAGGTTGCATTTTTAGCAAAGAATTAGTAAATACACAGAAGCTGTTTAACTGGCATCCGTGATAATGACATTAAGGACATTCTAATGATTTGTTTAAAATTCTTTTTATTTTTGTTAAGTTAATAATTCATTTTCAATTTCAAAAACAGAGATGTACTCAAAGTGGCCTCATCAGTCAATATCACATCATCATAAATGCAGAAAATAAAGGGAAAAAAGAAAGAAAAAAACTTACTTTTCTTCTTCTCCTGATGTTCAGGAAATGTGAATGATGCAACTTCCTGTTGAACATGTGACTTGTGGACTATTCCAAATATTCCATAGGGGTGAGTGTGTTCAGGTAGCAGGGTTGAACTGAAAGGTAAAGTTTTGATGATGTGTAATGGATGAGTCGTGAAAGAGGATGGCTCTGGCATGAGTTACACATTATTGGGTTTTTGAAGTATTTTAATAAGATTATATTTTAAGGAAATGTGAAATTACAGTGCGCTAAGACAGAAGAAATGCTGTTTTACTAAGGTTAAGGTTAAGTAGGTTGATGTGAAGGAAACTTTACCTGTGTTTCAAATGTCTTTTATGTGTCTTTTTTGAAATGTTATATCAGTGAGACATGAGCCACACTGTATCTGTCAGAGAGACTGACATCTCTTTCTCTCTCTCTCTCTCGCGCTCTCTCTCTCTCTCTCTCTCTCTCTGTGTGTGTGTGTGTGTGTGTGTGTGTGTAAGACTGTGCAGTTCAGGCGGTGTGAAGAATAAAGCTCAGCGCTGAGTTCTATAGATATAGTCGGTGAATTGTTCACAGAAATGTTCAAGATGACAGTTTCCCACTTTCTCTCTCAGCCGGCCTGCTGCTTTTACTTTCCCACTTGCCTTATGTAATTAAGGTGCAGGCGAGATGGAGACAGAGGGAATCTATTTCATCCAGACAGCGGGTGGAGAGGACGTGAGGATGGATGATAATGTCCTGAACGCAGAGAATCTGAAATGATTTATAACCCGAGACCGGAGTCTTATAGAGTCTTATCTTACACTGACTGAGTGTGAGTGTATCCTCGGCCAGGAGGACGTTTCACCTGGATATAACAGTGTGTTTGGAAAAAGATCTTCTCCACTCATGAAGAACAAATAATACAGGAATAAATTTACACTTTTCTCTCTCTTGAAGAACAAAAACAAAACAAAACACAGCTTGCCATGTCACTAAGAAACCACAAAGTGTAAATTCCTCTTTCCTGAAGATGCTGGAAAACATACAGCTTTATTTCTGACACTGGAGACTCCTTCCAGAGATGTGATCTAAACATCTGCTTACAGAAAACCAAGCATCCAAGCGTCTGCTGTACAAGTCCCTGTGAATGAGTTGGTACTATAGAAACGGTAACATATTTGAACGAGCACATTAATATAAACCTAGTAAATGAATCAACATCTCCTGACCAATCAGAATCCAGAATTCAGGAGCACTGTGATAGCTGAGATAGTATTAGCATTAGACACAAAGCAAAACAAGACAAAGGCTGGAATGTAAAGCATTATAAAAGCTTCAGTGAGACAGTGATGGAAGAAAAGCACTTCAGCATTGACCTTGTTCACTGAGACGTGTGTTTTTGCCCCTTTACAATCCCAGGATCCAGAAATGCGGATTTTCCTCTTTCCATGTCCAGCCGAGCATGTTTATTTCCAGAGAACCCCCTGTGGACCTCGACTTGATCGCCGCTTTATTCTAATACTAAAGACATTATCTCGATAAATGGACTGGAACAGGACTCGTCAACACTGAATGTCATGTGACCGAGAAGGATGAAAAAAAACCAGGTCTATTTTCTGAACATTAGGGTTCTAGGACATTCTGGTTCAAAGAATGTTCAATCTTTCAGAGAATGTTATAACTTATATAACTTATATATAACTTATATAACATTTCAGAATGTTCCTCCACCATTCGGGTTGGAGGAACATTAACCATAACATTTCCATGATGTGATTTTTTTCATTCAGTAAGGAAAGTCTGTCAATGATGTTTTACTACGATTGTGGAGCAAACCATTTGTAGAACATTGTACAGTAGGAACGTTATTTTGGAAAATAACAACCAAAAGAACCTGTTGGAAACTTTTTGAACCCTTAAAAAAAGGTTGATTGGATAATTAAGGGTTCTTAGAGATTAAAAAAACACAAAAAGTGTAGATAACGGAAAAAAATAAAACAAATACAGCAAAACTAAAGCATTTATAGAAATAATTGTCCACTTCATTTTACATATTGTAAATGTGTAACATATACAGAGAGAAAAATGTAAAAAAAAAAATCTAAAAATTGGTCTAAATTAGAGATAAATATTAAACTAAATCCGATGAGTGTATCTACAGTAGAAGCAGATCTTTTTTTTTTTTTTTTTTGCTACAAGTCTGAGCTAAAAGCCTCGCACACGCCCTAATTAATACCCAACATTACGGCTAAATCACAAAAGCAATCCCAGGGTGTAGCGCTAATTAAACAAAACATAACTGGTCACTATTTAATACGAGTCAAATCCTCGGTAACAATTATGGCCAAATTTAATTAAAGGGAAGTTTTCCCTTCCAGTCGCACAAAGAGGAGTCGTAAACACAGCAGCCGGCTTTACGAGCACAACACAGAGCCTCTTTGTGTTTCACAGATCATTTTCACCGCCTCTCTGTTTTTTTAATCAAACAAGGCACCGTGCCAAACACTTATCTGAACTGGTTTTATGACTGTGTGATTTACACACACACACACACACATACACACACACACTTCTGGCACATTAATGATGTGGTCGAGACACAAGCACCCTCCATATTGATGTTCAGACATTAAGGTGTAAAGAAAAGGTTCAGGTTAAGGACTGATTTTTCTATTTTCTACCAAAATATTTTAAATATGGCTTGAGCACAGAGCTGTTGAACTCTGCATTCTGATTGGTCAGAAGGTGTAACACGATGAAATGAAATGATTGGTCATTTCCTGTAACAGCAGCTCTGACATATGTTATGGTTTCTATAGCAACAGCTCGTTCACAGGGACTTGTACTGCTCCACAGAAACGGATTAAAAAACATGTATAATTATTAAGTTTTCTGTAAGGAGATGATTATTAATGGAACATTAATGGAAGGAGTCTCCAGTGTCAGCACTTTGTAATAGTCAGAGATAAAGCTGTAAGTTTTCCAACATGGGAAAACAGAAAAGAGAGAAAAAATAGAGGATGGTGAGAGAACGACTTTTTATAGCTGCTATAATATAAGTTAGAACAGGAACTAACCTCTTTCGCAGAACATGAAATGTAACTATAAATGGATAAAAAAAAGCAATGACAGCTTGTTCCTTAATAAATGAACACTTGTCAGTGAATTGCTGTGGTATGAGAGGAATACAACACTTAAAGATGTGCTGTTATTGGAAATTAATCAACTTCAGTTGGTAACAGTAAGTCCATGACTCATTATTTTCCTAGAACTGCACAACACGGAGTGTTTTATTCCTTACATGTTCATACGAGTGGTTTTATCCAAAGTGAGACAGAATGTAGAAGAGAGAGGTGTTAAAGATTCAGACAGTGATATGAGTGTCAGAAGATCTGACTTCACACCAACTGACGAGAAAAAAGTGCAACACAGAACGTGGTGAGTGAAGGGTGAGTAAAGTCCATGAAGTCAAAAAGCCACTCAGACTCTGACTGATGCAATCGTACAAGTCTAACGTGCAAATGCCTCGGGCACATACGCTGAAAAAAACGCATATTAAAGGAAATTTTACACTTATAGTCATGTTCCATTGTGTTTTATTGAATTTTTTAAAGGTTGAACTGCGTTGGCTTTTATTGTGAACAGTAATTTGATCAAACAATGGAGGAGCGCTTCAGTTTTAATACGGAGTTCATTTAATTTATTCAGAAAATATTTTCCATTTTGCTTTCTCTTCTGAAACACACTTCTGTTCTCTTAATAATATTTTACACAATGAATTAAAAAGCACTCAAACAAGTGAAGAAGCTACTTATGTTTCCTATATATATAGGCATACCAATAATTTTGTCAAATATATATATATATATATATATATATATATATATAAAATGCAAACAAACAAGTTTTAAGAAAACTGCTCTGAATATCCACAAGCAATTGACTTTAATGGTTTCATGTTTCCTTGCGATATAAAATTTTTTTATTAGGTTCTTTACTAATAAAGCCACTTTCTCATCCATCATCATAGGGAAAACTAAAGAGTTTCCTTACCAAAAGAACAGACGAGACAGATGGCAGTTGATCTGCACAAGTGGATGAATAGATTAAAAAATGGATATGTACATAAGCAGTTGGAAATACCCACAGAATTGACAGAATCTGAGCCATAATAATGAAAAAAAAAAGCAGAGTAAAGCAAAGACGACTCCAGAGATTACAGTCTGAGAATTACGCAGTTCAACTGAGTCACGTCAACTCCAATTCCCAGAATTCCATGCCATCACCGCCTACTTCCATATCAAACTCCATTTCCCAAACACTGAATGAACTACAAACTCCACCACACGACCGGTCACATGATCACAGACACCGGATCACTAACCCAACACATCTGTTCATCATTATCCCTTTAATTAACTCAGACTTTTATTCTTTCACTGTGAAATCTTGCTGTGTTCTAACGTCAGAAGTCGCATGTTTATTGATTGATTTTTTACATTTTGACCTCCATTTGTTTTATCGCTTTTTTTGCTGTCACATTTTGCCCAGCCATGATGATACTGGTGAATGTTTCTTATTTGTGCATTTGCTTCCAAACATGTGCAAAATCTCAACATTACTAAATCAGCTATCAGCCATTATGTCTGTAACAATAAACTGCTCAGGAGAAGTTTTTTTTTTTTTCTGTGATAGAAATACAAGTGCAGTTCCTGAACATCGCTAAGGCTACATCCACATTAATCTGGATAGATCTAGCTTTGGCTTGTGTCATTTCCGTCAGGTGTTTATTTACTTTCTGTCTCTGAATTGATGCGGCGATGGCGAGGAAGAGCGCCGAGTATTTTAAATGGACAGATGAAGAGCAGGAGTTGTTGCTGCGGCTAACCCAAGACTATAAAGTTGAAAAAAAATGCAATCTGAATCAAACTGGATAGCAGGCACAACAACTGCAGTACAACATCGTCCACCATCTTGTTTGTTTTCAGCTGAATGGGTCACAAGACTGTCACTGTTTTGAATATCTCTGTTTTCTCAATCCACACTACAATGTGAAAACAGCATTTTCAAATGTATCCATGTATCCAAACGCCGTCTCTGTGTGGACGGAATGTCAAAAACGTCGAGAAAAAGATGCGTTTTCAAGTTTATCTGGATTAATGTAGATGTAGCCCAAGGCTCATTGGAGCTAGAATTGGATTCCTGTGCTTATGAATCTATGTTTACGATTGTACAACCCTTGGGCCTGTTTTGTAGCTCTTGGGTAAATAGATGACATTGTGAATCTGCTGAGTACCAGGATATTTTAACTCAACACCCAGATGCCTCTGCCAGGAGGTTAAGCTTTGGCTGTAGATGGAGATTTCAGCTAGATAATGACCTCAAACAGACATCCAGATCATCTGATCAATGGTTGTGGGACATTTGCCCTTACCAGAGGGTTATGCTTTTGCCCTAGATGGACCTTTGAGCTAGATAATGGCCTCAAATTTACACACATCAACACACACACACATCAGCAGCTAAAAAAATGTAGTGGGACAGTTGCTTCTTCCAGGAGGTTAAGATTTGGCCCTAGATGGCACTTTCATCAAGATGAAGTTTAACCTTTAACTTTAACCTTTAAATCCAAATCAGTGTAGAAATAGTTGTGGGACAGTTGCCTCTACCAGGAGGTTAATATTTGTCTCCACCTGAAGTTTTTTATCAAGATAATGACCCCAAACAAGCATCCACATCAAAAATGTAATATTTTGTGTTAAACCTCTCAGTCTCTGGACTTGAACCCTGCTGTAAACACACGTTCTGAATTGAAGAAGACGTCCACGTGCACAAACCTGAGGATATAAAGTCGATTCAAATATGCATGGAGGAGAACCAAGATCCTCTCCATCCTTGTAAGACAACACTGTTATTCTCTAATGAAGGGTGCCAAAAATTTCCTCTCCAATTCTTCCAGAGGTTTGACCCCAAGTCAGAGGATGACTGACGGGATGTTTAATAGAGTCAGGTGACAAGGTTTAATTAAGACCGTGGATTTGAGCTAATGCCTTTATGAGTGTGAGAAGGGAGCAGATTTGCTTCAGGCTAGCCGAACACGGGCCAATTTGCTCTCCGATGAATCAGTAAAAACCATTTTATCTGAGTTACTGAGGCACAAAAGATATGTGGATTTTTTAAAAAAAGTGATTAATTTTCTTCTCAGCTGTAGGGAAAGAAAGAAAAAGTCTTGTCAAAGCTGTGTCTTGTTTTAAAATAATTTCTCAATTTAGTCATTTAGATAGTTTCTCTTTTACAGTATTCATATTAAAGGATTAGGGATGCACTGATACTGATACACTGATACTGGTATCGGGAATCGGTCTGATATCATGCTAATAAAAATGCTCTAATATAAAGATCTGATACCAGGTGATACTATGTGACATAACCCTAGTATACGTTGTCACTCTAACAAACACACACGACACGTAATCACAGAGATCTGAACGTATTTCACAAATAACGATGACACTGAAAGCAAAGCAGACTGCAGACTGTGTTCTGTTTAAATATCAAGAGGAGGAACTTCAGCGTCTTCCTACAACACAAGTGATAAAACATCTTAAATATAAAACTCAGCACTAGCAGCAAATGTTAGCTAGAAGAGGAAAAAATGTCTTCACACAACACTGAGTGAAAATAACAGCTCTTATGTTCCAGCATGTTGTTCTTGACGATCAGCTGCGATCGCTCACTGACAACGAAGCAATGAAAACAAAAGCGTTACTTTCTTTACAGCTGTACAGAAGAGCTGTCCTCTCGATCTGAGCGAACTAACATAGCTAGCTAATGCACTTCATCTGGATTAAAATCAGCTCGCTAATGTTATAAAGTAGGAGTCTAGTAGTGTAAAGGCATGAACACACACACACACACACACACACACACACACATGCTTTCCATGGCTGCTATTTAAACCAGGAAACACAAACACAGCAAAAATAAAATATTCTGCAATGTCACTGATTGATTAAGTCGGTTATCACTATTAATGAGTACCAAAAACACGTACTCCTACTCATGCTGAAAAAATCGTTATTGATGCATCGCTAATCAGAATAATACATTCCTTCATTTCTTTTCTGTTTCTTTCCACTAATGTATGGTTTGCAACGTTTTTTAGAACAAAAGTCGCATAAAGAAAAGGAACAAATGAAAACGCCCTTCATCCCACAAAAGAAAATGCTTCACTCGTCATTAGCCATCATGGAATAATAACAACGGGAGCAAGCAAACACACACTCCTACTAAGCTTAAAAAAAAAACGAAAAAAAAAAACGCTATATAGAAGTCAGGTCTTTTCAAGGAACCACAATGCAAACGGTTGCCATGACACTACATTGATGGGATTAATGCGTAAGACGTGACAGACGGCACAAAGACACCCCCTCTACACACACTACACACATACACACACACACAGCAACGAGAACCAATTAACCCCGTCACTGTCAGACCCTCCACTTCAACACAAGAGCAAAGAAACAGCATGGCCTGTCACCACCGCGTGCCAATCATGCCCTAATCTTCACCACCCTCACACACTGTCCGAGGACATGTAGCCGTCCTTTCACAAATAAATGACTTCCCATTGTCCTCTGTCCTGCTTCCTGCACTTAATCAAGAGAACAAAAGGGAGAACCGCACAATAGATGTTGCTGAAACCTTTTTATCCTCCAGCTTTTCCTGCTTAAATGATCCCTGAATGTCATTTTTAAACCATTACAATAATCTTTGCGGAATGAAAAAAAAAATGATGTGCCTTTTATGTAAATACTCTCTATGTATCATTTATTCATATACACACTGTATAAATGCTTCTGAAATAGTTATGTAAGTGCTAAAACCCTCAGCGTTGTGCTGTTACGGGAAAATAATCAACGGTGAAGGGGCGGAGTGATGGTGTGACGTGTTATTGTTACCATCCTAAAGTTGATTATTAACATCCCAAAGTGTTTTATTCCTCTTATACCGCAGCAATTTGCCAACAATAACAATTTTGTTATTTATTAGAGAATACTTTTTATCCGTTTATAGTTGCATTTAACGTTTAGCTTAAGACAGCAAAACTGCAGCTGGTCACCGGTAAGCGTAAACTCCTCTGTCCTGAAGATGTCGGAAAGCCTAAAATCCCGGCTTTACCTCTGACTCTTACAAAATGAATCAACACCTTCTGACCAATCAGAATCCAGGATTCCAGTGAAGTCACTTAACACTATATAAACCACAACCATGTCTTTCTGACTTCATAATGTCAGGCTGCATAACACATTACAACATTTGTTTATTTTTTTTATAGCTTTTTATTTGTTTATTTAGTGTTTATAGCTGCTATAACATAAGTGAAAACTTGTTTTCATGGATGCTCCACAACATTAAATGCAACTCTAAATGGATAAAAAGAATGATGTGTCATTCTTTAATGAATGAAAAAAAAATGAAATTGTAGTCCTTGATGAATTGCTGTGGAATAAAAGAGGAATAAAACACTTAGGAAAATGCTGTTACAGGAAAGTAATCAACTTCAGGGTAGTAACAGTAACTCAGCTTGTTGTTGATTATTTTCCTATTACAGCACAACATACACTTTGTGTGTTGTGGTACAGAAATTGAATATTTTATGATGAGCTTCTCGCCTCTGAATTTGAAATGAAGAAAACATCCACATACACAAACCTGAGAATATAAATGAACCTCAAATAGTGTTTACTTTGTGTCAAATCTTCACCACGGTAATATATATATTTTAATTTATTTATTTTTTGCTATTTTTTTCCTATTAACTCCCCTGGTGTGTATAAACGCTGAATCTCTCTGAAGCTCTCAGCTGGTTCATTACAGAAACACATTCCTGTCAATACAAGTAGACAGTTTGGCTGCAATCAGCAGCTTTCACAGAATAAAGCGGAAAAAAAAAAAGAAAACCTGAACTGTATGCTCTGAATGAGCTGGAATTTATTTCTGTACTAACACGCCATCCTGGCACTTAGGATTCAGAACATTCAGGTCAGTTCTATTTAATTCTGTAATGAATAGAGTGCTAAAACGATGGCCTTGGAATAATTGGCACCATAAACAAACATTTAGGGCTTATGAGTGGCACAGGAAAGTGAGCTGTAATGCTGTACCTGTACCACTGCATACAAAAAGGAAAAATAATTGCTGCTTCTTTTTTTTCTTCTTCTATTTTTTCATTAACCTCATGTGCTTAATTCAGCAGAAATTTCACACTTCTACTGTGTCTACTGTCAGAGCTACACATTGTGTCAGAGGTCAGGAACGACAAGCCATAGAGCGCTACTCCATTTCCTCCACGCTGGCACATATTCAGCGAAAGAGAGGACTCAATTACGATTTCTAGCCTGAGGGGAGGACTGCTTTCTTCTGAAACTTCCTTCCCCCCATTCATGAATGAAACCGAGAGAGGGAGAGGAAAAATCTGCTGGAAAAAAGGACGCTGCTGAAACCTACACGTCACCATTTTTATTAGGATAAACAAATCTTTTTAATAATCAAAAAAAGAAAAAAATACACAGAAAAAATGTAATTGAAGACTACCTTCATTGGGGTGTCATAATGCACACATAAGCAATCAAGCATAATGCATATTAAGCAACTGAGTTTGTTCTTTGAGTTCCTCATGTTAAATTATTTATTATTAGGGACATCTAACATCTAATATGCAGTATATACAGTAAGTGAGTTAAAATGACATAAACATGCACAAACATTTACAGAGTTTGATTCCAGCTTTCGTCATCTGTCATTAAGACTGCATTTGTCACTTTGCATGTCAAATATGTCAAGACACTCTGACATGAGCTACAAAGTCAGTAGTCATAAGGTTATAACCTAAGACAAGCTGTGGAGTGTTATAACCTAACCTTATGTCAACATAAATCTGACTCAGGTCTTACATTGAAATGATATCAAAAACAAGTCATTGATTAGTGAAATTAACCTTTATAAATGTTTATCAGTCATCACAAAGGGCTTATGTAGGTGTACTGAAGCTTTATGAACACTGTCATAACATAACCTTATGTCACTTGACTCAGGTGCTATGTCAAACTTGCTATCAAGATTGCCAGCTAACAGCTGATGGAATAAACCTTTATAAATGTTTGTGTAAGTTTTAACATTCATCACAAAGGGCTTATGTAGGTGTCATGAAACCATATGAACACTGTCATAACCTTATGTCACTTGACTCAGGTCTTCAGGTCAAAACTGATATCAAGATTGACAGCTGACAGCTGAAAAAGCCTTTATAAATGTTTCTGTAGTTTATATCAATTGTTATGTAGGGCTAATGTCGCTGTTTTGTAGCCTTATGTATACTCAGTGAATTATTACCAATATTTGAACTATTTGATTTCAGTCATTTTAAATAGGAGTAATAATGATAGTAATTTAATAGATTTTTTTCCATAAAATAATCCACATAATCAGTAATTATGCTACATATTTGTGCGTAGGTGTGGGCAGCTGGTGTTTGAGGGCAGTTGGTGTTATAAACTCATTCGTAGGTGATCACAGGAGTACACAACCGTACACACAGGTGCGTGACTAAGACTCTGGTTCCCTCCTGAACGATCTGGATTCATTAGGTGAACACGAATCAGGCATAAATGAATGGCTGTCTTCTGACTAGTGTCTAATTAAAATAGCTCATTCTATTTAACAAGGCCATCTGCTGAGGAGAAGGAGACCAGGTGGACTAGCATGCTAGCAGATACACTCATAAACCGAGGTACCCCTGTAGGTCTATAAACCTCTCCGGGTTCCTATTTGTGCTTAATGATATTTTTACAGCCACAGCGCTCGAGAGTATAATTAAATAACTTAATTCAACGACTGTTTTTTATTGACTCGCAAGCCGAAGAGTCCATGGTGTAATTTAATTCTCGACTCGTATCAATGCTAGCCGTCTCTGTTGTTGCATCATTTCACCAATCCTTCATGTCTGGTAACTCATTAACAACTCTACAGTGGGTGATTGGGCTGATTTTATGCTGTCATTCGTTTACCCAATCTTATCCCTGAGCAATGCAAATCATCAGTGACTGATGGGTCTTAAAGTGCACATCTGTTAGAAAGCTGGCAAGCGTTCAATGTCTTTAAAAAAACATTTATTTTTCTCCAGCAAAAATACCAACTGTCAAGTCCAATACAAGATCAGGACTCACCAAGCTCATCAAGACCGAGCCTTAAGCGGGTCGAGGTCAAGTCAAGCCAGAGTCTTAAGGGGTCGGGGTCAAGTCAAGGCCGAGTCTTAAGGGGGTCGGTGTCAAATCAAACCCAAGTCTTAAGGGGGTCGGGGTCAAGTCAAGCCCGAGTCTTAGGGGGGTCAGGGTCAAGTCAAGCCCGAGTCTTAAGGGGTCGGGGTCAAATCAAACTCGAGTCTTAAGGGGGTCGGGGTCAAGTCAAGCCTGAGTCTTAAGGGGTCGTGGTCAAGTCAATCCTGAGTCTTAAGGGGTCGCGGTCAAGTCAAGCCCGAGTCTTAAGGGGGTTGAGGTCGAGGTCAAGTCAAGCCCGAGTCTTAAGGGGGTCGAGGTCGAGGTCAAGTCAAGCCCAAGTCTTAAGGGGCTCAGGGTCAAGTCAAGCCCAAGTCTTAAGGGGGTCGAGGTCGAGGTCAAGTCAAGCCCGAGTCTTAAGGGGGTCGAGGTCGAGGTCAAGTCAAGCCCGAGTCTTAAGGGGGTCGATGTCGAGGTCAAGTCAAGCCCGAGTCTTAAGGGGGTTGAGGCCAAATCAAGATCAAATCAAAACTGAGTCTTAAGGCAGAGCTGCAAGACATAGTCAGGACTGAGACAGAAAAGGATCAAATCATTTTTGAGGCAATCATTTACTGCAACCAGTTGGCTTCATTTTTGTATTGCACCAATGATTAGGCTATTTTCTAGGAGAAATTCCTTTTTGACAAATTTGTTCATGCAAAACTTTATTTTACAAAGTCTATATTTAGTGAGATCAATGCCCAAGACCAAGGCAAGTCCACATCCAAATGGCAACAAGTCAGACAAGTCCAACTCAATACAGAAAACGTGTTGAGATCGGATTCAAGGTCTGTAGTCCTATGTATCACTTTATAAAACTTGATTTTTGTCATTTTCTTCATTTTCCTTAACACGCACAATCCCCTGAAGCATCTCGATGATCTACAGACCTAGACTGGAAATCCTAGACTGGAAAATAAATGGGTTTAAATCTAGGCATTCCTCAAGGTTCAGTACTATATCCAGTTCAGTTTTTAACAAAAGAAGCATACACATAGCAGTGATTTGACTCTCAACAAAAATGCAGACACTCTGGATGGGATGCTCTGCTGAAACTGGGAAACTAGTGAATCCACATACTTGAAATTGCTAGAGATTGGGTATCAATCTCTGGTGAAATCCTGCTAATGCTAATGCTGTGTCATCTGGATAGTTGATTAGTGTCAAATCATTGCTATGGCTGTGTTTATTGGTAAAAATTAAAAACTATGCAAAATTTTAATCCATCATTTTTATTCATGCATTTTTATTTTCTTTAACACATATGTCCTTCTAAAGCATCTGGATGACTTATAGATTAATCACACACTGAAATTTATGTATAATTAATTTTAAAACTAGGCGTCCCTCAGGGATCTGTACAATGTCTGGTTTAGTTTTTAATTAAAAGAAAAAAAAACCACAAATAGCAATGATTTGACTCTAATCAAATATGCAGATGACACAGCATTTGTATTCTTATGTAGGATATCTGAAAGACATTCAACCTCTGGGCTCTTATTTCACATTTCCGTCTCTAGTGTGGTTAGATTGCAGTGAGAAAGCGATTAGACTCTGAATCGACTCAGCTGCAGGAAGTGAATCAAACGTGCTCTGTGCTTTGGGTTGTAGCATTTCTTTTTTTTTTTTTTTTTTGTAGATCTGATCTGCTAAACTGAGGCAGAGAATAGAGCTGTAGTGCTGCAGAAATGTAATATATTCTGGTGATTTGGACTAATAGGTGTGAAAGTGCACCAAGACTTCTTCTTTTCTCTCTTTTATGAAAAAGACAAAGTCAGATACTACATAAAACTTTGTCAGCTTATGGGTTTTGACATAAGCCTTACATAAATCCTTTAACATTTCTTTATTAAAGCTTTACACCATGCTGAGTTGCCCTTCAAATAAAGTGTTACTCCATTTTTAATCCCTTTTTATGTCTAGGCAGTTTCCTGACCTGCTAGACTGCTCAGCAAACTGGATTATGCTAAAACAACTACCGTGACACAGACAACAAAATCTTCTAATGGCTTATTACTATTCATTACGGTAGTGCAGAGGTGAGAGCAGGCGGGCTGAAACAACACTCGATATGCAAATTAACAACACTTGATATGCAAATTAACACCGTTCGATATGCAAATCAGGATTGTCTTTCTGCAAGCAGTGTGTAGCGTAATGGAAACACTTCTCTGTGCAGATTGAGCCGTGGCTGAATTTTGGAAAACTGTCAGAAATGATGAAACATCAGGTTTTTGCCACAATTGTGTTTTTCTGCCAGTAATGGGCCTTGTTTTTCATTCTGCATATGAGCATTTATTTAAACAACAGGTGTGGTATTCACATAAATCCAGTTCGGTCAGAAAGATGTTCACGTCCTACAAGAGTTAGTGTAAGCGTAAGTGTTCGTATAATGAGATTCACTAACGTGAACCTTGATTGATTGGCTTCAAATAACAATTGTTGATCAATTACTGCAATTTTATAAATGGACATTTATATAGTCAAGTTTACTGTCAAGTAAATCACTTATTTATTTCAGTTACACACAAATAAGATAGGAATTCAATTAGGACAAAAGTAATGGCACCCTATACAATGAAGAAGAGTTAATGTGTGACTATGGTGGCTGATCAGCTGCAGTGGCTGAGCTGCATTACTGGAAGTTTTAGCGTGTGCCGCATTTAGGAGGCGCGATTTCACAATTTGTTTTGTGGATATGGCTAAATGTAAATCAGCTGTGAACATACTTGGTAATCTACAGTTGTTTGGAGTTTACTGACATTTGCACATGAGTATAAAGAATTACAGAAACTGTTATAAATCTGGCAGGAACTCATAGATCAGTTTGGTGAAAACACGGCAACGCGATTAATAAATGAATACGTTAAGAAAACATAAATATATTGCAACTAAATAATGGTATATTTTTATTTAGACTACTTTATAACCTTGCCATAGCTGTCTTCCTAGCTAATTGTGATTTCCTCATAATTCTTTTCAGGTAGTTGGATAGTTACATGTCACGGCATAGTGGATTCAGTGTGTAATCAGATAGCGGCTGTCAAAATGTCCGCTATGCTCCTGCTCAATCACATCCTCATCAAAACAGAGAAGGTGATGAGACAGAGCCTGATGTACATGATGATGTCTAGATTAGGTTATAAATGTAAAAGTAGACGTGGTGTCTTTGGAATTGTGGACTGAATGCATACTTAAATGCGATTTTATCTGGTTTCACTTTTGTGGGAGTTAAAATGCTAGAACTTTACCGCTGCTTGAGAACCTGTAAAAACCTATAGTCCTAAGAACTGCACTATATCCAGTAAAAAATACCAAAATAATACCAAAAAAAACAATAATCTTAAAGATAATTCTTAAAATAGCAGTGAATTTTTAATGTATTTAATTTTTTTTTTGCTCTATAATCCAAAGAACTCAATAATTAAACATCAGAGGATAAAATGGCTCAGACAGCGAGCTACAAAGTCGAAAATTTTTTATTCATAATCATGTACTGATGCATATGGAAGGTTCTGTACATGTTCTTACAAAGCGTTAAAAAACTGTACAATATAAAGCTGAAACACTGAGAAGGTCTTACATATCTGTAAAAAAAAACACTCTTAAAAACTCATAAAATAATGTAAATAATTAGCTAAAAATAAGAAATCCTAAAGCATTAAATAAAGAGAACTCACGCGCTCAGGTTTAAAAGCCTGAGGCTTCTTAAATAAGGATTGATTTGAATTTAAGTGTTAATTTTTTTAGTGTGCACTCTGCTTTTTTTTTTTTTTTAATAAATTTGGCAACACATTTCCCACAGGAATTTTTTTTTTGGAATACAGATCATAAAGGATGATCAGGAATCAAAGACTCGAGAGGAAGCCAATAGACCGAGTCGATCTTGATTATTTTTGTCTTTTGGCTCATTGAGCAACATCTGAGCAAAATTACTTCGAGTATTTAGAGGCAGGTTCTATTCCAGCAGCAAAAATATTAATCAGTGTTTCATAAATTGATGAATTTGTTAATTAAAAGATGTCATGTGTCACATACAAGGCTGCTTTCATGCTTGGTATTCATTAAATCTTGGGCATGTTTTCTTTATTGCCAATTTCTAACTGGCAATTATTTTTGAAGAATAAAAAAAATGTTTTTTCGACGTTTCTTAAGAAATCTGAGATTAACTAATCGGGATAACTGCAAAACCAGATTATGCCAATCCACATATGGATCTACATGTCTGTTATAGATATGATGCAAAATTATTTGGGCGTGAATACTCGATGGGTTTAGTGGTTTAACGTTAATATATTAAATAATAAAAATTTGGCAGGGTTATAAATAAAATAAACACAATAATTAAGCAATACAGAAAGGTTAATAAAGATGGGCAGCTCCACAGGAGGTTCTGGGATTGGCAATAAATTACCTTATTGCTTTTTCTCCCTTTTTTCAATTTCATTATTATTTTTTTTTTACACACTACATTACAATGCAAAATAACTATTATATTCCAAAAGAAATCTGCTAACGGGTTTGCTTAGGTACAGTCGTGATCTCAGCACTAGCACCGATCAGAAACAATGATTTTTTTTTTTCAAATCAAGGCACTTCCTGGTATCATAAATAAATATCTCAGTAAATATCCACTGATGTTTTCTCTCCTCTCGTTATCTCCTCATCACACCTCCAGCTCCTGCCCCGGGGATGTTGGTGCCAGAATGTCGAAGCAGGTCTCCATCATGACGCGAGACTTGCACAGGTTGACGCAGAACTCCAGATCTCCCGTGGCCTGAACCAGAGCCTCCAGGTAGTCCTGCGACTCCGGGTCCAGATCCGGATCCACGTCAACTGAGGAGACAAATGAACGACAAAGAGGGTGAAATAGAAGCCAAGATACTCCAGACATCCACATCCAGGACTGCATCCTTGTTCCATCACATCACCTTTAAATTTAAATGTGCAGCATGAAACGTACATGTCATGTAACATCTTATAATTTACTCTGTCCAAAATATTCTATTTAGCTAAACTAAATGTTATTACATGTTATAACTAAGTGTTATTATCTTATACTAGCGGACATAAACACGAAAAAAGGACCACATGCCTAATACACAGTGACCATACACAGTGTAAAAGGACAAAAAAGATGGTAAAAATAAAGGAATAAAAGACTCTGTGGCACGCTGTTACAGTAAAATAACAAATGCCTCTGATTTGTTTAACCGAATATGGAATTCTGTTTAATAAACTGTAGAATAGAGCAGCAATGTTCATACAAAAATAAAAAATAAACCATGCGGTGCAGGGATACTCCAGGATCAGCATTAAGCCGGTGGTGCTGTGTAAGATAATGATCCTCTTTAGGGCTTTAATTTGACTCTTTAAACTTGTACGGTGCTTTACAGGAGAACATCGAGCTAATTAGAACAGCGGGTTAGCACTTTTACACAAAAATCCTTTTCTAGTGATTTGTCCTTCAGTGATAAAATACACACTGGATAAAAATGGTTCACTCCTCTTAAACATCTGACTCTGAGGTATAGCAAGTGCTTAGTTCAATTTCCTCATACAGAGAAAAAATTCTTGTTCTGGCATTTAAACCTGATTTGGGGCGGGGCTACGATTGAGCTTAGTTTGTGATGTCATAAGCAGCCTATCCTTGCATTGTGATAACAGGAAGTTTGGGAAGTTTGTAGATCAGTTTGTTAAACTCTCAGCTTATTATCCAGTTATTCATTTCAAAGTGAAATACTTAGTAAGTACAATGAGCGATTATAAAAGTCAGAACTCTCTGATGGATTCTTTCAGATTTAAAAGTTTAAAATGTGATTGGATTAGAAACCATTGATCCTCTCTGACAAATCTGATCTACATGTCCAACTTCTTTCTTAACTTTATTGGCTTGACATTGGATTTTTATCCAACAAGTCAGGCTTGGAATGAATTCCATTTTAGAGAAAAGCATCTGCTACATGGGAACGAATCAAAATATTTCAATAAAATGGAGCCAAGGAATTTTTTGCACTACAAACCCATGTTGACACGAGCAGGCGACATAGCGATAGAAGAGCGTTCATTTTCTACGAACGTGTGCGATACAGAGACCGGGTTTCAACAACAGCGACATCTGAACTGAGATTTTCTCACTTCTATGCAAATTAGGTATGTCAGTTCAAAAGATTCCTCGGACCAATCCTATGGTGCGTGTGGTGCGACGTTTCTTCAGTTCCTCACTCACAACTTTAGTTCCTTCCTGCAATTAGTTTCCGTTTACTGTTTGCCAAAAAATGGAAGAAAATCTAAGAACTGTGCTTTAATTTTTTCCTGTAAAATCCGACCTAAATGTGTACAGAGACATTACAAAGAACAATAAAGCTTTGAAGGAAGTAGCAGAGATCGTTGGTGATTCTGATGAGTGTATGTAGCTAGCACAGTTAGCTCGCTTTGCTAATCTAATCTGAGGATAAAGCTAGTATGAATCTGAGCATGTAGCATGTAAATCAAACAACCAATTTTCACACTGATTACTGTTTTATTTAGAAGCTACATACAGTGTACTGTATAGCTACTACAGTTTGGCATCTGAATTTAAAAAAAATGCTGGACAGGCCACGCCCATGAATGACAACAGTCTGCTAGTGTGAACGCAGTGTAATGCTATGCTGCAACGTGACCAGCGGTTGAGATCAGTGAGTTCAGTCTGTGTGGGTTCAGTGTCTGTGATTGCTTTTGTGCTCGGGGAAGAAAGCACAAAGAAAAGCTAAAATATTATTTGTAAAAAATAAAATAGCAAAAAGCAGAACTATGACTGAAATTTGAAATTGCACTTGCAAAGTCAATGAGAGAGCGAGTATGAGAATGAGAATAAAAGAGGCTGTGTGTGTGTGTGTGTGTGTGTGTGTTTGTGCAGCATGTCCTTGAATCAATAAGCCGTTATTTTCCCTACTGCAATCAAGGTGTTTCAGCAGTGAAGCCGTGATGGTGTCTGTCATGCTTTATAAATCATGGCCCTCTTCAGTAAAGAGTCAGATGAGGGCTGTGTGTGTGTGTGTGTGTGTGTGTGTGTGTGTGTAAGCCTTTCCCATCACCTCCTCACATTTAACTCTGCATCAGGAATTGAGACTAGTGCTGCATTTGTCTAAAGCTCATAACTTTTCTGACCTCCGACTAGGAAAAAAGAAAATAAACAAATTCCTCTCAATGAAGAATTCCTACTCGGAAACTTCTCCGAGTTCAGCATGTGATGTGGCTCCCCGTCGTCATCAGTGAATACTTTAAAACATCACTTCACTATTGTTAAATGAGACGAAATATCTTGTTGATTTCACACAAAGGTGTGTAAACTTTTGCACTTTTTTTTTAAACCATACTGTTAATACACTAGAGGAAGGGAACTCACACTCTCCTGTCCACTTGTCGGGGTCGAGCATTAGCCGAGTCTTGGCGTCCTCCAGTTCACTCCTCAGCCTCTCGTGCTTGGCCCTGAGCTCCCGGATCTGCTGCTGCCTCTTCTCCAGCATCCTGAGGCGAGCGCTGAAGTACTGCAAGCCCTGCGACAAGAACCCGAGAGAGCAAGCCGTGTTTATCTGACTGCAGAGCCAAACGACTGCCTCGCACAATCCCTCCTACATCACAGCACGCTTACAGCTTAGGTTAAATTGAGTCAGGAGTAATCTGTGTGGTGCCGCTCTATTGGCTGGATTAATTACAGCCAAGCTAAAAATAAAAACACACATCTCGCTAGGCCTAAATCTCCTGGGGGAAAAAATTGTTTGTCCAGGATGGAGGAGCTTTAAAAAAAAATAAAACAAGATTACAGATTATTGTAAAAGTAATCAGCCTGAATTTATTACGTGAGGCAGTTCTCCAAGCAGGGTCCGGGTCTGTGAAACGTAGCCAAGGGGTCAGTGATTGATTGATTGATTGATTGATTGATTGATTATTTTGTTGCAGTGGTGGAAACCCACTTTATCAAAGTTATTATATTTAGGTGTCCAAACACCAAAGCCAACTCAGAGCAAATGTGTTCTATCAGTATCAGGAAAAGAAAGCTCCATAGATCCAAAAAAATATTATTTGAAGAATTTTAATAATGTTCATAAAATCAATCCATACTGAAGGGGTCTGTGGAATTTCTAATTTATTTACAGTTAAGGGAATCCCTAGCTACAAAATGTTTAAAAACCACTGATCTAAGGCATAAACCACTCCGTGTCAGTGGAGTTGATGTTTCCATCCTGAACACCATCTCCTGAAGTGTTTTATTCCTCTTATACTACAGCAATTTGGCAATGATTGCATCATAATTTTTATCCATTTATAGTTACTTTTAGTGCTGAGGAATGTCCTGTTCTCGCTTACGTTATAGCAGCTATAAACAGTCGTTCCCTCACCAGCCTCTCTTTTCTCTCTCTCTTGAATTTTTATAGGACAAAAAAAAAACGCAGCTTGTCGTTTTACCGAGAAAACGGCGAAGAAGCGTAAACTCCTCTGTCCTGAAGATGTCAGAAAACTTCACATTACAGCTTTACCTCTGACTGTTACAAAGCGCTGACACTGGAGACTCCTTCTATAATCGTTACAGAAAACCTCACCGTATCAAAGCTTACACGTTTCTGAAGTCTGTTCATGTGAAGCGTTTGCTGTATAAGTCCCTGTGTATGAGCTGTTACTATGGAAATGATAATGTACTAGAACGAGCGCATTAATATAAACCTGCACTATTATCAGAGCTGCTGTTACAGAAAATTAATCAACACCAATCAGAATCCAGGATTCAGCAGTGCTGTGGTATAAAATATTTTACTTTAATTAACAATTAACATGCCTTTTGTGAACTGTGAAACGGCTGACAGGAGACAAATGGGTGGATGTTTGCGTATGCTAATGAAAATATAATTGACACACAGAGATGAAAAATCTATCTCTTTGTCTCAGACAATCAAATAAGGTAAATGAGAATAGTCTCTCGGTCATAAAACAGCTCCTCCCCCTCGACTGCAGAGAGAAACCTACTTCTTACCCTGAGCGGTTGAACTCTTTAAAGATGAACTGAAGCTTATTTGAAAATAAATCATTCCAGCTTCCACTGGCGAAGCGGGTCAGACTAGCAGGAAGGGGTAATGATCCGTGGACATGCAGCACAGCGCTGGCCGTAAAGAGCCATCAGACAGATTGCAGATTGAGAGAACACACCTCGTTCATCACAAGCTAAACGTATCTGTCATATGCAGATGAGACGTCGCTAATTGTTCCTGAGATCACCTCTACAGATGCAAATTCCTGCCGCAGTCAGAGTGGTCACAGAGAGAGAAATATTGAGGGACCACCACAGGTGCTTATGGTTTTTAATTAACATCATGCTCAATTAGGAATGATGAGCTACCCTGGCCCCTTCAAGTTATCACACCAGGACAGTCCTGGAAGTGGGAAAGCTTTCATTCTAGCATGCCATGTTTCATTCTCACCTCAATCCACTTTTTCTTTTGCTTCTCTAAATCGATTTCCTTTGAAACAGACACTATATTTTGCTCTTCTGCATTTCTTGGGCTTACTGTCATTCTCAGATCTGATCAATGAATTAATTTAATCAGTTGCAGCAAAGACAAGTTATTGATCTTTCCAAGAAACAAACTGGGAAAATTAAGTATATTATCCATGAAACTATGGAGGCAGCGATACACTAAAATAAAAAAAAATTCTTTTTTATAACAGCAGCTCTGACAGTAGTGCAGCTGCAAATCACACTTTTTGTCATTAACACTATTATATTTTAATAAAGAAGGAGTCTCCAGTGTCAGCGCTTTGTAAGAGTCAGAGGTAAAGCTGTAACTTTTAGTTTTCTGACATCTTCAGGACAGAGGAGTTTACACTTACACTGTAGTTTCTCAGAAACATGACCTTTTTGTCTTATTAACTTAGAAAAAGGAAAAAAGAAAAAAAAAAGAGAGGCTGGTGAGGAAATGCATATCTGTAGCTGCTGTAACATTAGTGAGAACAGGAACTTGTTTCACAGATGCTCACTCAACATTAATTTTAATGATAAATTTAAAAAAAAAGTTTTTCTTTAATAAAAAAAAAATTGTCATGATATAAGAGGAATAAAACATTCTGGGATGTGTTACAGGAAAATAATCACAACACACCATCACTGATTTATTATTATTATTATTATTATTATTATTAGTATTAGTATTAGTATTAGTATTTTATATAACAGCATAACACAGAGTGTTTTATTTCTTATATAATTTAATTAGATTTTAATGCTTCTGGAAACTGAAAGGAATCAATTAAAATTAATCAATTTATTCATGAATTCATGCTTAATTTAAAAAAACACAAAATAATAAAAGCATTCTATCAAAAAGGACATTACTTCACAAAACTGTGCAATAATTAAAATATTTCTTAAATTAAAATATGGAACTGAATATAAAAAATGTCTTTGAGTAAAACTTTTTACCCTTTCACACTGTAAGACGGTACAACCCATGCTCTCAAATTACCACCCAGCTCTTAGTGACCACCCTCACAGCAAACGTTTAAAATCAAGCATGCAGACCGAGTGCTCTCACCTCAGTCACCATCCCTTCCTTGCATCTCTGCAGTCTCTCCACGTCATCTATCTCGTACACTTTAATCTCAAAGGCATCCTTCAGGGAGCCCCCCAGTGGAGGCAGGTCCACCCACTGGCCTGCAGCTCCAGCCTTCCTGCCAGGAGAGGAATTATCCGGCAGGGGAGCAGGAATCAGCCGCCGCCGCTGCAGGCCTGGAGAGGTCAGACAGGGTAATGCTCTACATCTGGGCCGTAGGTGCACACCAGGAATATCCAAGGAGTTATAGGCATGCTTTTTAAATATGTATGTGGCTTGAATGATGTTACAGCATTTAAAAGTAGTCAGAAGATCAAAGTAGTCCAGAGTGGGGCTGATATATGTTGATATATATGCATTAAGGGCAAGATGGTATGATTGTCTCTTTGTGCAAGCTATATAAAGATACATCCTTTAATTAAACAAAGATTTCTAATAAGAATACAAAGCATGAAAAGTCCATGTGTAAACCACAATGTGGTCTTGAGTCTTGCAAATGAATATTTTTGACTTTCAGACATGCGTACAGTAGTATAATGTGAGTACTTCTGGTGAACACAGAATGCATGCATACACTATTAACATTACACTTCAAATTAGCAACTCTAGACAGAAAGGTCTGAAGAAGTGATGGCAAATCAGCAGTATTGTCAGTGACATATTGTTAGCTGAAGCAACCTAGACATGAGAAATTGATATGTCCTTGAAAGTAAAAAAGTGTCAGACTCCTACTCAACCCTTCATTTAAACAACCAAGTAAGTTTTTCAAACAATGGCTGACAATTCCTGGTATCTACAACAGATATCATTTCTTAGGAAAGTTCAGAGAAAAAGGCATTAATTCCTGGGTGACTTGGAAGCGAAACCTACCATTGGCTCTCTTTTTGGGAGACTTTGACACCTTGGTTCGGCTGGAGGTAGACACTCCGCTCTCGCTCATGGAGTCGTGGGTGGAAGATGCACTACCTGTGGTTTCACTATCCCTGATCATGCTTTCATAGCCACTGCTGCCTCCACTGTGGTAGAAGAGAGCAGTGCGGCCCATGGCTGGGGGAAGCTCCCCACTAAGAACGCTGCTGTTGTCACTACCATGGCCGCTGCTGTAGCGCTGCGGTCGTCGAGGAGCAGTGATCTTGCTGTACGGTGATGGCAATGAACAAGGCAGTAAAAGCTCACTTTTTGGAGTTGATCCAAAATCACCAGAAGCACTTGCCTGGTCATCGGTTCCCTTGATGTGTTTCTTGGGGCTGCTTGATGCTAGTTCACTGACCCGGCTATTAGCAGCTCTAATGGCTTGCTTTGTGCCCATGAAGGTGCCTTTACCTGCTTTTGCACTTGCCCCCATAACTGAACGAGTTGATGTTTTTCCACTTGGAGGTAGGTTGGCAGTCCGTACACTTGAGGTGGAAAATGATTTTGTGGCACTCAAAGGTTTGGAACCATTGTTAGACAAGGACTTTGTTTTGTTTCCATTGCCAACCATGGCTCTAGGACTTATATTAGCTTTGATCTGCCCTAATTTGCTGACTCCAGGGGTACTTGTCAATGGAGGAGATAGGGGTGCAGAGGTGGAGCTGGTAACCCCAAGTCTTGGTACCATCCTATTAGACTTGCCATTACCACCCAGGTTAACACTACTGCTCTCTCTCATCATTCCTGGTTTAGATCCAATTGATGTCAAGCTGTCACACCTTTCAAGGGAGAAAAGACTCCCAAAGTATCTTCCATTGTCTCCTTTTGCACCTCGCGTCTGAAGACTGGATCCTGCCTTTAAGCTGAATGATTTAAAGCTAAAAGATTCCCCTCTAAGACGAACATCAAAATCCTCTTCAGATACTGTTGCTTTGGATGATGAGGATCTGGCTGCATCATTGCTCAATGACCTTAAGGCACTAGGAGACACCAAAACACGTGTCTTCTGGTCCAGGCTAGATTTTCTGATGGGTGGGGCAGGGGGTGACATGCTGCCAGACATTGGGAGCAAGCTGCTCTTCTGCCCATTTGACCGCTTCCCTAAGGATGAGTATTTCAACGTAGTACTTGTTTGCATGGCATCATGGCCCCACTTGGACTCTGAGGAGCTTTGAGGCACCGTGATCATGCCAAGTGTTGTGGCTCCTCGTCTAAGCTGTGGCATTCTGCTCAGGCTCTCTCCTTTTTTAACACTGGATTTTTCACAACCATCCACCACCCTTTGGGAGGAGGAAGATGGAGGCATTTTTGGAGACCGTGGTACACTGCTGCTGCTCCCGCCTGTGGTCTTCCTGGACGGGATTCCACTCATACCAGTTTTGGGTGGCTTGCCTGCAGAGATAAATTCTGTACTTCTTGAATCTACCTGGCTACTATTGGGCATCCAGTGTTCATCTGTCCTGCTTCCTTGCCTCTGTAATTCTCGGTTGAAGCTGCTATTTGGCTCAACAGATGAGGTAGGTTTGTTTTTTCTCGGGAGAGTAGACTGGTTCGTACTAGGTATCTGTGCTGACTGTGAGGAGCTAGTGGTACTACATTTAACTGATTTTTGACCTCTGAAAGATGTTTTATTCGTATCAAAAGTTAGTGGGCACTTGGCTATAGGAATTTTCTCAGAGGTCCCTGATTGGTAGTCTAACTCTGAAAAACATATCGCACTGTCACTGAAGGAGCTGTTTGTGCTTTGCTGGGAGGAAGACTCCATACATAAAGCACCAGGCATATTCGTTGTTGAAATATTATCACGTATGGTCACCCCCTTTGATGAAATACTTCTAGGCAAGTATGTGGCATCGGTATTCGCTGTTTTTCTGAAATATGAGCCTTTGGAAGATAGAGCTGTGCTGTGGTCAGATGACATTTCTTCTTTTGACCTTGCATGGGTTTTTTGTGCACTGTCTGCTTTTGATACATAAGCATCAAACTCATCATTGATGCTGCTGATTATACTGACTGGACGTGATCCAGAGGATATAGCCTGCAGGGAGAGGGAGCAGTCGCTGTTAAAGCTGATTATGCTAGAGGGTCGGCCGTTGTCTGGAATTAGACCAGTGGGCAGCTCCTCGACCACAGTAAACACTAGTTCATCCTCCCCATTTAGTTCCACAGGTTGCTGTAGAGTGACAGTAGTTCTTAAAACATCTCTCTCAAGACATCTGCTCTGAAAAGTTGCTCGGAGGTGGCTCACTTCCATTAGGCTCCTACTTAGATTATAAGGTACCCCTTGTCTGAGGGCTGGCTGGCTCATACCCACTGGAGGTGTCCTTGTGGCTAAAGTGCTATCACTGGTCAAATTTGAGGTCTTTTGTAATGAGGATGAAGGTCCTTTGTCGAGGAAGACCTTCTCTCGTACAACTGGCTCGGGTTCTTGAGCTGAAGTTTGACCAGATATAGCTCCATCTGAGGGCATTTTGGAGTGTTCCATGTACGAAGGCTTTTGGAGGGAGGATTTAATCATCTTGGTACATGCAAGAACCCCATCTGTAGCTTTCCCAGCTCCACCTTGAGTCTTAGGGACTGTCTGAGGTCCTTTTCCTTCACCGATAAAAGTAGCTGTGCTCTCACTTCCATCAATACACTCAAGCCGTTCTTGTAACTCTGCAAATGTGTTGCACTTTAGATGATCCCCATCTGATTTGGGAGCCTCTTTTGCACGCTTTTTGTTCAGTGAAGGAATGATGGGAACGAAGGCTGGAGGGCCCTCATTGTCGCTGAGTTCACGGTCAGAAATATGGGCTCCTCCAGGACCTACATAGATAACTGTATCACATGAGTGTTCACTGCTGGAGGAGTAGTCTGGATCACTGGACAGAAGTGCAGGGTGGTCTGGGTCTAAAGCCACTGTCCTGGGATGAAATGGTCTTAAGTGAGGTGGTCGTCGGGTTTGTCCTTCCTCACAAGAGCTCTCCCCTCCCGAGGAACTGGAGGCATACTGAAAAAATTTTAAAAAGACAGTGATCAACATCAGGACACAGCTCTTTCATAATAAACTAACATTTTCTGATGATACTTGTCAATAAGGGTAAAAGTACACACTGCATTCAAATAAAATATTAGCGTCGAGACAATGTACTGAGTTGACGAGATCTACCAAATATTAATAAAAGCTGTCAATATGTCACTGTCAATTGAACACCTGAATTATTTTCCTTCTGGACTACACCATTGATTACCACTGCTACTGACAGATGCTCTCAGAGAAATCGATCAGTCCACCTTCAGTTGACTGCTTTTATAGACGTTTCAGGTTTGCGGTGATGTACACAATTTTAATGCTTTCTCCATTAATCTATAATGCAAAAGTAAACATACCTGCATATGCACATAACAGCGAAACAGACAAAATAAGCTATCATGAATAAGAGATCCTGCCTTGGATTTCTTCTTCCTCATGCGATGAATACGAGAGGCTAGCTGCACAGTAGAGAGTGACTCTGTAAAACTGGCCGGTGAATCCGAGATGTGGGCGATCATGGTAGTTCTGCAGTTGATGTTGCCCAATGATTCCCTCAGTAGCATGGTGAGCTTGCTGTCCCTGAATAATTCATCAAAAATCCCTTCGTTAGACAAAAAGGAAGCCAGAAATCCACGCTCTTTCCCCTCTTTCATAGAAAGCTGATCTTATTGCAGTGCACATGCTGGTTGTAGATGTGAACCTGAGCGTTCAGAAATTAATATTTATGCTTTCAACTCATCCCATTGTTTCTACTGGGAGGTACATTTGGCTTCTTACACTTGAGTTTTTTTTAAATTAAATTTAATGATACGGTGTAAAAAAATTCTCCAGGTGCTCTTAAGCTATCTCCTGGACTGAATTCCTGACAATAACATTTGTATCTCGCTTAGCAATCTTCCCTTTTCCAAAGTAGGCTAATTGGTCTGATGACCTGAGGATGTGCATGTAAATCAGTGTGTCTCTGGTTCTCAATGCTCTGCAATATACCTTATCACCTTACCTCATTAAAATAATCTGTCATACCTGATTAGCTTTGCACTAAATTGGATATTTGACATGTTTCACATGGACATACCTATAAGGAACATGCTTGGCACCATTGGCTAAAGCCAGGATGACGTTCCCCAGAGCGGCCAGCGACAGACACTGGCCTCCACCTCCATCCCTTGTTCGAGTGACATCGGATTCACAGCTGCCCAGGTCCAGAAGATGTAGACGACTCCGACCCCCAGACACTGCACCAGAAAGAGGATGCATGTTTACAAAAGCCACATTTGTGCCAATATAGCCCACTCTGCTGCAGGGATCCTGCTGAAGTAGGCTCATTCTCTACAGCAGTGGCCCAGGACACATCAACACAAGTGAAATCTTTATTTAAGCTATCTTTAATATAATATAGCTTAATATAGCATTAATATAGCTATATTTAGATGCTATCTTCGATTAAAACACAAGTAGAGCTTGTAATACAACCAAAGTACTGTACAGCTGGGATAATATTCCTAGACAGTATACAGTATAACTCTTAAGTAAAAGGATGTCTGTATATGATCGATTCGCACAGGATAAGCCACGTAGTCCACCAACCCAAGAGATCGGTTCTCTTGGTACACTGATCAAGGGAAACAAAATTCAATACCGTTACTTGCAGTTCAAACCACCTGGCAACGGAAATAATGATCAAATGTGGGATCGCAGTTAATAACCAAAGCTGTACTGTACTGCACTGTCTGGTTTCAAGGACTAACGCACACAGATAAAGTAGTTATTCAAAAGGCACATTTCAAACTGCTATACGTTTAAATATGGTGCATTTACTGTAAATGTAGGTCACTAACCTAAAGAGGTCCAGTATCATTACAGCAGATAGATGAGGCACTTATTTCGGAAAGAGAAGGAGACCATTAACTTTGCATCAGCAGGATTTAAATCTCCAAGCTGAGAATGCAAACTAGCTTCTCACTCTTGCCAAGCTCTATAAACATTCCACAGGAGGAGACTGCAGCTCATTATGTATTGAAATTTATTCTGGAAGTGGCAGAAGTACGTGGTCTGTAGTCAAGACAAGAGTGAAATACGAATGATCAGTTAAATGGCAATTTGGTATCTAGGCCGTGTCTGGACATAAAAATGGACTCCCACTATTAGGGGTGCTGTCATTTAGTCATTAAGAGCAGAAAGACATTTGGCAAATTATATGCAAATGGAAGAAAATGGTCTTTTTTAATTACTAATGCTACATTGAAATCAGGCCTTGACATTCCTTTATTATAGGCCCACTTCACATTCTGATCTACAAACCCAACGTTTATTAGTTTTGCGTAGGAGCTCTGCATTTTAACATTGTTACGCTGCTATACGCTATCATTATCAAAAATACACAAAAAAAACAGTCTTTTTTCCTCGAATAAAAATGGCAGATGAGTCAGTCGCCATATGAATCTGGAATGATTGACAGTTGCATAGGTGTGCTGAAATCTCTGATATTAACTGATGCTCTAGAAGCTCTGCCTCCTTCCTCCCATTTCACAATCGTAATCTTTTGTATCCTCTGGATTTTCCTGCTTGTAAGTTGGTATCTTTGCTTTCTGATAGTAATCAGAAAATGTTCTGAGTTCATTAATGTGAAATAAACTATATCAGTGTGTGTTCGACTCAACATTAGACACATATATATAGATAAAGTCAGTTAACTATATTTAATAAGGATGCTGCAGAAGAATCTCAGCCAAAAATATTCAAAAGTGACATTTATTTTGGCCGAAAGAGGCACTTTTGAGAGTTTCTACCCCCCCAATGATAGATTTGGCAACTCTGTTAGTGCCAAAATCTGCTCAGAAGTGGTCACTGGAGAAATATTCAAGAGGCATGAAAATGCCTGGTGTGAACGTCTCTCATTAGACAAATGACACAAATAGTGTATGAGGACGTACTTCCTCCTTTGGCGCTCTTCTCCATGCGGTACTGGGTGACGTGGAGGGTGAAGAGCATATGAGAGTTGCACGGCTGCTCTTCAGCATTTTCAGGTCTGCTTGTGCTCCGTGATGCTAAAGCCGAGTCCAGAAAGAAGGCAGCTCGCTCTGCAGTAGACGCTCTTAGCTCACTCTGATTCTGGAGCTGGACAAAAAAAAAAACACAAGATCTGTGAGCATGATGAGGAAAACA
Source organism: Pangasianodon hypophthalmus (assembly GCF_027358585.1). NCBI lineage: Eukaryota > Metazoa > Chordata > Actinopteri > Siluriformes > Pangasiidae > Pangasianodon > Pangasianodon hypophthalmus. The sequence goes on from NC_069728.1 coordinate 19,187,326, forward strand.
AGGAAAGGAGACAAGAAAGTCTGTGGTGAAGCTGGATCTTGGATCCTGGAAGCTGGATAATCAGTATGGAGAGCTGGGCTTCTATTCAAAGGCTTGGCAAAGGAAATTTACATAAACCTGTGGACAGTGGAAAATCCTAAGCCACTAAAAAATACATTTTTATGTGAAAAATCATTTTAGACGTCTTTATATTCTGTGCAGTAGGATATACAGTACTGAATCGTTTAATAACGAGAACGTCATAAAACTTTTCTTATCTGAAATTAGTAATAAGAAAGTAATATGATCACCTATCTGATAATAAAATGACATAATAAAACTTAAATATAAAGTAAAAAATATGAAAAAATATTATTGTTTGCCTAGACATGTTTAGATGGAGGTGAAAAATGACTCATGTGAAAAAATATAATGTATTATTATTATTATTATAATTATTATTATTATTGTTGTTGTTGTTGTTGTTGTCATTGCTGTATTAATAGAGAAATTATTCCAGTCAAGTGGGATTTATTTTATTTTTATATACTGTACATTAAATTTTTTAATTAAAATTTATATTTCTCTCAGATTATCACAGATAATTATGATTTTGAAAGGGGAAAAAAGCCATATCTACACCACAGGTAGAAAAATGGAGAAAACACACCAGACAAACCCATCCCAAGTACCTGTGAACCGGAGATGGGGTCCTCTTTCAGGTAGACCCCTGCACCCTGGACTTCCTGGAACGTTCCTGTAGAGAAGTCGGCTAGAAGGTCCGTCAACACCTCGTCCCTCCCGCTGATCTCCACGGCCGAAACGCGCACAGAGAACCGAGCACCAGCCTTCTCTTTCCTCTCCTCGATGAGCTTGAAGAGCCAGGAGATGGCACACGGGGCGACGCCCAGGCTCTGAGTGGAACCGTCTTTACCGATCATGGTGTAGGTTTTACCTGTAAAGAGCAGGTGAGAAAAACAAATCAATACAGGTACAGAGGGGACGCTGAGGCCTGTGAGGCCAAACAGAAATGCAAATTTATATAGTAAAAAAAAAAAAAAAAAAAAAAAAAAAAAAGCCGATATATAAATCAAAACATAAATGGGGAGAGGTATTTATAAATTATTTGTATTAATATTTAAATATTTCAAAACGTCAATAAAACTGACATGCCATAAATAATAAAATGAAAGATCCAAAAAACTAATTTAACCAGTTCATATCATGTTGTATCATATTAGAATGCACCACAAAGTAAAAATCAGCAGTATATGCCAGCATGCAATATTTGATAATATTATTCATTATAAAATGGATCCGTAATAAACCTGGAGTTGCAATATGGATATAATCGGATTTGTGATAATTAATAAGATATAAAATGTCACGCTGTGACAGGAAGAGGCACACAGTGGGGGATTGATGTAACACAACAGGAGGCAGACACTTTCATACAGTGTGGAAAAGAGAAAGACAAAAAAAAGGAAAAGAGCCTGCAGTGATTTCTCAACCAGAGGCACAAAACCCTGTGACCAGCAAAGTCATCGGGACTAATTAAGCCTATAATTAACCACATCCAGCTCTCCTTGTTTAAATATGACATCAGAACAATGTGGTGTCTTTATGTGTGATTATACAGTATAGAGCTCGCAGCACTGAGATCGAGCAAACGTGTCCGTTTAACTCACCACAGCTTTCAGTTTGAATTATTTCTTACTGTAAGGAAGAAAACACTCAGTGTCCTGCTGTTATAGTGAAATAATCAGCGGAGTTACTGTTACCACCCTGAAGTTGATTATTTTCATGTAACAGCATGTGTTTTATTCCTCTTATACCACAGAAAACCTGCCAATAATTATGATTTTTCGTTTATTAAAGAATGACACGTCATACTTTTTAATCCTTTTACAGTTACGTTTAATGTTACGGAACGTCTGCCAAACAAGCAGTTATAAACAGTCGTTCCTTCAACACACTCTCTTTTTTCTCTCTCTTGAAGTTAATAAGACAAAAAAAAGCACAGCTTGTCAAGTTACAGAGAAACCGCAATGCGTCAACTCCTCTGTCCTGAAGGCTGGTACAAAGAGCTGACACTGGAGACTCCTTCCATAAATATTTAATAAACATCTACTCACAGTAAACTTTCCTCGTTTTTAATCTGTTTATGTGGAGCGCTTGTCGTACAAGTCCCTGTGAACAAGCTGTTACTATGGAAACAATAACGTATCATAAACCTGTGAGTTGTAGCTGCACTACAGTCAGAGCTGCTGTTAGAGAAAATTCATCAACACCTTGGAGTTTGAGTTTGGATCATTTTCACAGGATACAGAAATGACTCAGATGGATTTTATTTAGACCTGGCGCGGATTTAAACGTTAAAATAGAAGTGGATTTTTTGTGCAGCTTAAAGGTGCTATGGAGAACCCTGTGAGAAATCATGAGGAATCATGAGGAAGGTTTTTATCCTCTGTGAGAAATCATGAGGAAGGTTTTTACGGAAGGAAATTACTTCTCAGTTCATTGTAGCAATAAGAAAAACAAAACAGAATGAAAGATGAGCGCTGACCGAGGTTGGCGTGTCCGAAACAGAAGATGCAGCCGTCTGCACCGTTGACGACAGACTGAATGACCTCCGCCACCGTCCCTGAACACACCTCCGCCTGTGAATATTCAATCAATATGCAAATGAGTCGATGACATCATCTGGTGATGTCTAGCAGCCTTCTGAGCATACATTAGCTACTTTCCCCTGAAAAGACATGGCAGCACTGGAGGATACAGCACCAAAGAGACCGTTCATTACATCTGAACTTCATTTGAAGCATTATCTAAAGGAACGGACAGATGAATGATAAATGAATGAATATTAAATGAAAGACGTTTCATGTGTTGCATCACATGTCGCGAAGGCTCTGGGCTTTTACTAATGATCTCACCGCACCCCATTGAACCACACACACAGCACCTTTGCCTTCAGGGTGACAAACTTAAAGAGACAGGAAATATGAAAGTTCACTGATGCTTTTTTTTTTTTTTTTAATTATGGATTTGTGTAAGTGTGTGTCTGCCTGAGGAAAGTATAGTACTGCCTCTGATGTTGGCTTCATCAAAGCCTTCTCTCTTCTGAACAACGTGGAACCGGCGCTAATCGTCAGAACTGATGATGTTGAGACAGGAAGTCGTGGAGCCATTTGTGATTAGATATATATATCTACTGCTTCACACAGAAACAACTGATTTCTCAGTTAAGAGCAGTTAATGCTTATGTAACCTTTTCCATGAGGGTGGTGTTCATAAGGCTGCCTGACACCTGCATAAGCCCTGCAACATCTGACATAAACCTTATATTAATAAAGCTTACATTAATAAAGCTTATTCCAATAGGAGTAAGCTATAATAAAGACTCAAGAGTCAACTGACCAATGGTTCTGTTGTCACAAAGTGCTTATGAAGGTGTCATGTAGCCTTATGAACACCACCCTTGTGTAAAATCAGTTTAATATTTTTACTTATATTTGAGTACTTGCTGTATGTCAGACATTTAAAAGGATTATTCCAATCATCAGAAAACTGAGATAAGTGACCAGTTTTAAAGATAGTAAACTGAATGGTATCATAGAATTGTCATAGGCTTTCATTAATATCTTATAAGGGCCAAAGAAAATGTATATAACTATGGCATTGACATACTGACATAGATACTCAAAGAGCCGTATAAATAAAAATATTAAACTGACTTTACACAATATTGGTGTTCATAAGGCTACATGACACCTGCATATGCACTTTGTGACAACTGAAATAAACCTACACAAACATTTTGAAGGCTTATTCCAACAGGAGTCATCTATCATAAAGACATAAAAATTCAAGTGATATAGATTTTTGCTGAGATAAGACTGTTATAACACTTTTCAGACTGACACCATGGGGTTCATAAGCCTACACGACACCTGCATAAGCACTTTGTGACAAGTGACATAAGCTTATATAAACATATTAAAGGCTTATTCCAACAGGAGTCAGCTATGACAAAGGCTAAGTCAAGTGACAGAGATTTTTGTTGACATAAGTTTGTTATAACACTTTCCAGACTGACACTATGGGGTTCATAACTATAACTATAACTATAACAGGAGTCATAAATCTGTCATAAAGACCACGTTACTTAACATGTGTCAAATGACATACAAGAGATTTTTCCTCACATTAGGTTGTTATAACACTTTCCAGGCTGACCACACAAACAATATCTCTACCACAAAACAGTTCAAACTTAAATAACACTTTACATAAGGGTGGTGTTCATAGGGCTACATGACACCTTCATAAGCAGTTTCTACCAACTGACAGAAATCTACATAGACATTTAAAAGGCTTATTCCAACAAGAGTCAACCATCAAAAAGCTGAGTTAAGTGAGCAATTGTTGTTGACATAAGGCTGTTATAACACTTTCCAGGCTGAGTTATGTTAGAAGATCCTGACAGCTGACTTTGTAGCTCAATGTTACATTATGGTGATGTCAATTATCAAAAAATGTTAGCGAAAGTAAACTGTACATGATATAATATCATTACGGTGTCATCGAATTATCATTGGTTCTCTTTAAAATCTTATAAACATAAATATAAACCTCACATTAACTATGTGCCAAAGTATATATACAGTACATAACTCATTATATTACATTACAGTGTCATGGCACTCACATAGGTATTCATAAAATCTTATAAGCAGAAATATTAACCCTACTTTACTTACTGTCCAGAGAAAATATACACTTAAGTCAAGTGACTTCTGTTGACATAAGGTTGTTATGACACTCTTTGCATTGATTTACCTTAAAACATCACGACAACTGACTTTGACAAACCAAAAATATACTGAGCGACAATGTGTTTATAAAATAATTATAAAGTGAGATGTCTGACATACAAATAACTGTTATTATAGTGTCATATCATTGGCATAAGCATTTATAGAAGCCTTATAAGCAGATACGGGCCAGGGAAAGCTAACATCACTTTGGCATTTTGGTGTAATAATTGTAACTCATAAAACCTTGTGTCACTTGATGCACGTTATGTCAACTTTATGACATAATAAACATTTATTATGCAAAAAATAACCACTGAGAAGAACACAAACATACTTGTGAGGCATCCTGGGTGAAGATTGCATCAAAGTTGAAGGTCTTTGGGGCCGTGGTGGAGGAAAAGCGTCTCTGACCTGCAGCGCTAGTTGGAGGCTCGCAGAAGGTCAGCTGCTTCTTATGAGCGTCCACCTTCAGGAAGGACATGGACTCCGAAGTGTCCTGCTCCCCTTTAGCAGGACAGATGCGCACCATTACTTTAACCTGAGAAGTACGCAAATGGAGGAAATAAAACTTCTATAAGAATATGCAACTCAGATTGAATAAATATACCTTAATTCTGTATCAGTTACTCGGAATCGGAGAGAATGCGATTTTATTTGGTTCGTTTGTTATTTGGTTTGGTTTGCTTTCATACTGTGCATAATTAAACAACCCAAAAAAGCAAAAAAATAAAATCTTTGTCTGAGGTGTGTGTAGGCCTGAAAACATCTGTGAAAAAAACTCTTTTTTGCAGAAAAACAGCAACAGATAAAGTGAAACAAGCCTTTATCAAGTGTGCGTAGAAATCCCAATAATCACCTGAGCATGGAGTACGTGACTAGTTTATTTTCAAATCTCCAGAACACATGGCATTTCTGTAAAATCATGCTATCATGAAACTCCAAATCATTTAAACTCCAAATCATTTAAAAGATCCATCATTGTTAACTTCATACATTCCCCTTTCACATACAAGGGATTACATCGCAATTAAGGTGATGCTCATTTCCACCTCTGTGGGCTGGTAAAACTCCACCGGTCTGTGTTTACCGTTTGGATTGTATAGTCCTTCCAGGGACGGCTTCAGAGCGTGGAGCTATAAAGACTTCCACCAGCTTTAAGAGACAATAAAGATGAAAGAATTCATTTGTCAGAAAGTGAATGTCTCAGCTGGCCGAGCGTAACTCTCTCACACACACTTTGTTCACCTTCTGATAGTGAGGTGTGTTTCTTTTATTTCTGATTAAATTCAAATTTTTTTCAGCCCTAAGGATTGAATTCAGATACAATACGCTTTCAATTTTACATTAAATTGTTATGACCCACTCGTGGATAACACAAAACCTGCACGGAAAATACCTTTTTTTTTTACTGTTAGATGAGTAATTAGTCTGAACATCCTGTCAGGTGTTGTGTTGTTGAGTGTGATCTGAAATGTAGTGTTTTTGCCAATCCAGTGGTCTTTGACCAGCTCATGGGAACATTTACTTTTCTATCAGACGACTTAATAAATTCTTTTTTCTGTTTTCCCATTTTCTGCAGAAAGCATGAATCACATTTTTTTGGCCACCAGCTGATATGGTATAAAACAGGATTAACCAATCAGAATCATGCATTTTCCTGTTTCTGTTAGAAGGCTACAAGAGATTGGGATATTCAAGTGATGGCAAAATGATGAAGTCCTGGAGGTCAAGTGCAGGAGGAGAGAAAGAAGCATGGATCTGGTTTTATGAGGTAAAACGTCATTTCCACCTAGTTGCATGTTATTTTAATAATTTATAGCATGAAAACGTGGCTGGCTTCACATGTATCAGAGCAAGCATGTGATAGCTGGTCGGTAGCTGTAATGTGAGGCGGGGCAACTAGCTAGTGGGTGGATAGTGGAAAGGAATAAAAACTGGGAGAATGATGGGGTAAAATTACTGTAATTTACTTCTTTAATTTTTAAATATAAAATTAAGCTTTAATTGTGTTTTCATTGTGAGTGAGCACATTAGAATGTGAAGATTTGAAATATTTGTATGACAAATTTTATGGGGCAAAAAAAAAAAAGAAAATTCATTGGATCTTGCCAAGATTTTGCCAGTGAAGCTCTTGACTGTAAATAAGTAGTTATAATTATAAATAAAAACTGCCAGGACTACTGGACATCTGCAAGAGGTTTCATAAGGTAATTACAGTTTTTAAAAAAGGGTAATATCTTCCCTATTACTAGCAAGTTATTTTAGAAATTTTCACAGAAACTGTCATAAAGATATTACATTTCCTCTATCTATTAATGTTATTGATATGGTAAATTTGGTTGATGGCAGATTGCTCATTAAGTAATTAAATGACAAATTCTTAACACTACCACTGTTTCTACTAGCACCATCAGGCATCCACCTAAAATACATGAGAGAATCATACTTATCGTTAATTGTGTTCACTTCGTTATCTGTTCTGAAATGAATTCCTGGCTATGCTATTGCTTGGGTATCTTGGCCGTCCATCAAACAAGGAGACAGGCGGTAAAGAGCAAGGCGTGATATGTGAAAAATTAATCTGAGAGTCTGGATGCCGGCCCACTCTTCATCCTTCCTCCACCATAAACGCAGTCAGAGGACAGACAGGAACTCTTCCAAGGGGCGATGCCAATTTCTCTGGCTGGCTGCCACATCACACACTAAGAGGGAAAGGTGATCTCTGGAAGCCTACTAGAATACAGTAACATTAACCCTTAATATTCAGCTGTGTTTTCTCTGACTGCAGTATGCATGGCTGCCCTGATAAATCCAGATGAGGAAGTAGCTACAAACATCTACAATGACAACAGTAGCATCGCAGAAATGTAGTAAATAAAGGTGGTTGTTGGAATTGCCTCATTTCGTGTATTGATGGTAAAAACACTGTATTAATAATGGCTTAAGAAATCTTAAGAAAGGTAGAGAATTATGCTTTAAGTTTATAGGAGTAGCAAAAATCACAAAAAAAAAACTATTTGAGAGCTTTGTTTATCATCAGGATGTTCATAATCATATACCACGCTTACATTAACCTTCAAAACGTGAAAATGAATAGACGTAGCAGTGATTAGGTCTGCTTTTTGGCCAGTATTCATATGAATGGCTAAATAATTACTGTCCAGTGGTCACTGCTCACAAATATTTTTTTAAAGAATGCTACATCTGGTGTTGCTGTGACTCAGCTATCCCAGCTGCTTTTGATGTAACTACTCACCCAGATGCTACCTGAAATTTTTATCATGCACTGAACAGAAAACCGTAAACGCACCCATAATAAACCTCACAAGTCATTACGCCATCCCACTCATCCCAGCGGTTCTGCTGCGCTAAGCACAGTACCACGCTAACCAAGCTGCAGTTCGTAAGTGCTCCATACCCAACTAGATCCAGCTGTCAAAACAATTATTGTCCATGATCGGATCATTTGGACCTAGAGTGGAAAAGTGGCTTATAGTCATACCACAAATGGGACTGAAACCTGAATTTCCAGCTAAAGAACTCATCAAATTAGTAGCTGATGTACTGGGTGGACAAATTGGGTTACAAATTAATATCAGTATATGTTAAACTTTTTTCTTGTTTACACCATTTACAGAATAATTACACTGCCTGTCTTCTAATACGCTCTCACATCCACTCCAATTACCTACCGCAGAATATGACCACTGAATATTTCAGCACGGTCTGCATTTTATTTTCCTCAGTGCAACTGCACTATAATAACTCAGTGGACCTCATTAGGTGTTACTTCACTGAGCCTTGATGCAAAGCTCATTAGGAATTTGCAGCTGCAGGCTTGTAATGCCAGCTGTCCATTTGTAAGACAGTGCACAAAACACTTTTCTTAATTTAGGTCTATGGAACAGGTAGGTTTCCTACCTGTGCAGGTCTCAGGGGAATCAACAAACTGATCACCAGGTCCTGCATCAGGAATCCATTTCCTACACCTATAAATGTGTGCTAAACTAGCAAACATCCAGTTCTCGGCATTTTAGCTGAGACATGACCACCCCAACTCTGACCTCAAATCACAGCTCTGAGAAATCTATTACTCCTGTGTTTCAGTGGCGAATAATGAAGCCAGAATAAAAGGGAATGGAGGTTTACCTTAATGTAAATACTTAATTTTTAACCCTAGGAAAAAGAGTCTAGTAAGCTTAGCTACAAAGCATTTAACTAAATGTTGCTGAATTGCCCTGAAATCGCCACACAAACTATTTCATGAAGAGAGAAGCTAAAATTAATATATCTACACAGAAAAAAATAAAGAATATCCAGGTACAGCCATTAGTTAGATCACTAGCCAACCTAATTACTAATGTAACAACCGAATTAAAGTGACGGAGCTTCTTTAAATATAGCAAGGAAGTAAATCAATTTTATTTATAAAGCACATTTAAAACAATGTCTGTTGACCAAAGTGCTGTACAAAGTGCTGTAGTTAACCAAATATTAAGATGATCCCCAAAATTAACAACACCTAGTACAAGTATCCTAGGACAAGTGGAACACAGCCACTGGTAGAGGGGGACAACATCTACTGCTACAGAGAGAGCACATCCACTGGTATTGTGGGGACGGTATCCACTGGTACAAGGGGGGAAAAAATCCACTGGTAGAGGGGGACAACATCCACTGGTACAGAGAGAACACATCCACTGGTATTGTGGGGATGGCATCCACTGGTACAGAGAGAGCACATCCACTGGTATTGTGGGGACGGCATGCATTGGAACAGAGCGAACACAACCACTGGCATTGGGGGGACAGCATCCACTGGTACAGGGGGAACACATCCACTGGTTCTGATGGAGGCTTTACCTTGTATCAGAACAGAATCCACTGATTTAGAGGTAACGTACCCACTGGTACAGTGTAAATTGGGTAGATTTGTCTTGCATTGGGGTAACACCATCCACTGGTACACATAGACTCCATCCATTGGTACAGGGGTAACAATTCCAATTGTACTGGGGGATGGTTTTCCTTTGTATTGAGTGATGGCACCCCCTAGTATCAAGGGGCTGGCTTTCCTTATTAGGGGATATCCCATGGTACCAGGGAAATGGCTTCCCCTTGTATCAGGGGAAAAGCAGCCACTGATATAGAGGGAACACTTGCATAGATATCAGAGGATTGCTTTCACTTGTATTGTGTGATGATACCTCCTTGTATCAAGGGGCAGCTTTCTCTTATATACCAGGGAGATGGCATCCCATGGTCTCATAGATGGTTTTCCCCAATGGAAGGGACAGAATCCCCGTGTATCATGGCATTGCGTCCCCTAATTATAAAGGACACAACAGCACTGATATTCTGAAAATGGAACTGATATTGTGAAATACTGATGTGCTGTATACGTAGCTAGTGCCACTGCTTAGTATGCTCTTGCCCCACCTTTGCTACCTCACGCTGTGCTGCCAGCCAGAGCTGACATTTAGGTTCTTGTACAGACTTGTCTTTGAAGGTGAGCTGAGGACACATGTTGCACCTGATAGCGGGATTTAGGGGGTCCCTGAAGGTCTCCTTAGTGAAGCCTGAGATGGTGATGTCATTGTCCTTGGTGGAACAGTTGTGGGAAACCATCTCCCTGGAGAATTTCCTACACAGCGATCCTGCACCATATTTTGGTGTTTATAATTTAACTGGTCTAGTGCTCTACTTCTTTCAGGAACACACACTTCTAAAACTGTGTTATGACACAAATCGGCTGCTGTTTATTTGGTGTAAACCTGAAGAGGGTCTAAGGGACTGGTGTGAATTTGTTATTCAATAAAAGATGACTTAATGAAGTAGAGCCTTTAAATAAACCAGGATGATGTAGAGAGCTTGGCGCTTTTTAAAGAGAACGTGGATCATGTGGCACATCATTCAGCTGACATTGCTATAAATGTAGATAAGCAGATGTCTTGTCAGTCTTGTTCACACATCTTGATGCTAGCTGTGAGACGTGTATGAAGATGGCTGGCAGTGCTATATTAGAATAATGTTTCATCATTTTGCACTAATATGTGGCTCACCTCACTCTAAGACTCAGCACTAAGCTCTGGAAAACACTGGACTGAAAAACAGCCAAGACTGAAAGCATATTTCCGCTGGATAGTAAATAAATAAAGCTACATGATTTGCACAAAAAGGGATATTGCAATAATATTCCTACACATTGTGACTGCACTAGACTTTACAATGCCGAAACAAGCTTATAAACCTGGTCAACAGTTAAAGGCAGCTTTTATGGGACACATTTCTGAGTGAAACATTGCAGTGATTTTTTCGTTCCCTCACCAGGCTCTTTTTTCTCTCTCTTGAAGTTAATAAGAGGAAACGCAGCTTGTTACCAAGAACCCGCAGAGCGTAAACTCCTCTGTCCTGAAGATGTCGAAAACCTTTAAGTGCTGACGCTGGAGATTCCTCCCATAAATGTCTCCTCATGGAAAACTTTTCAACAATTATATGTTTTTCATGTTAATTAACTTTAAGTAATGTTTTTTTAAATCAATTTATAATTAGACTGACACTATGGCATAACTGCATGGTTATCAAAATAATCAACACCTTCTGACCAACAGATTCGAGAATGGAACAGTGCTGTGGTATAATATTGCAATAATTTAATTTTAGCCCTGCCCACACACACACACACACACACACACACACACACACCATAAATGATTCTCATATATGCTTTAGAATTTGGTCAAGGATATGATCTACCATCATTAAAAAGGACCACTCAGATTTGAAGTATGTTAAAATTTGCTAAGCTGTGTTGGATTTCGTCTAATCTCATCTGCATATTCGGGCTTCTGCGATATCAGGACCACAAACACCAGTAACGTGATAATAACTTACGAGGAATATCATTTTCAGTTCTATAAATACCACTGACACACTAATTAACTCGATTGATTATATTGCTGAGATGAGCATGATAACGGATCAGTAATTCAGCACAAATTGTAGTTTAAATCAGACTAATCTGATTAGTGATTTAATGAATAAGCTGCCTAATTTAATTACAGCTCACTTTAAGTTGTGGCATTCATAGTTCTCTATTACGGACCGAGACTCTTTAACTCAAAGTGTCCTTCACCATGGGGACGTGTTACAGAGACATACTGAGACCTAGTCAGAGCTTTCGCCTCCTAATGTGTTATGGTGAATACGAGTCTCTTAACAGCAATACAATCGTTTATAAAAGTTTGCCATATTTTTTTTTCACAATATGTGTTGATATAGATGAATGTACTTTGATTTTTTTTTTTTATTTACAAACAGTGAGATACAGAAAATATATATATGTAATTTTAATGCCAAGATATAAGATATATTAAAGCAGTTAAGAAGAAGAAGAAGAAGACCCTGCAGTGCTTGGCCCCTTATAATAATAATAATAATAATAATAATAATAATAAAGACAATTATTTCTCATATTTATTATTTAGATTTTTTTATCATATATTCAATGTTCCTCATTTTAAAAATAAAATAACTTTATTAAAAAGAAAGAGAAGAAGAAGAAGAAGAAGAAGAAGAAGAAGAAGAAGAAGACCCTGCAGTGCTTGGCCCATAATAATAATAATAATAATAATAATACTAATAATAATAATAATAATAATATAGACAATTATTTCTCATATTTATTATTTAGATTTTTAATCATATATTCAATGTTCCTCATTTTTAAAATAAAATAACTTTATTAAAATTCTCTGTACTTCTTTTGTTTAGCATTAATTTTACATTTTACTGTTTAAATGTTTACTTTTTCATGTAAATTTGCTTTTCTTTTTGAAGTTGAATATTTTTAATTTACCCAATCCTGCTTTTGATTTTTAAATGCTATCTGTTTTCTTTTGTTTTGTTTAATGTTGATTTGTTTGATTTAAAAGGCACATGTTTTATTTGAAATTGGTCTTTTTTTTTATTTGAAACCAGCTCTTATACATATCATTTTTTTTAATTAAAATTGGTTCTCCACTTAATTAAACTGGGCTGTAAGATGTCTGGTTATCTGTTGAATCTGTTGGGATTTTTTTTAAAGAATGTGATACAGCCAGCTGAAAGCCTACACAAGTGAAGTATGTGTGTACATTATGATATCATGACCCTGATGTACTACTTTATGGCCATGGTAAACTTTTCATGGTCTCTCCAGAATAAAAACGTGCTCTTTTTATCCACCTGCCCCCTGACGTGACCTCTGACCTGTCCAGTTTTTCCCACTCCCACTGGCTGCTGAACCCTCACATTCAGGAATGCTAGCTGGTATTCCCAAATAGCTATTTGGAATTCCATCACCCTGGGAATTGGGACGAGTGCTCTCTCCCGAGCCATCACACACACAGACGTCTTTGATGGTGACTTGACAACTGTCCAAGATGACATTCTTACAGATCAATCTTCAACTCGAATTTTTTTTTTTACCCATAACAAGACAAAGTCATGCATTGTTACAGTGCAAAGCAAATGTTGATGTAAGCAGCATTACATCATCGCTATGTCCTAAATATCAGAGCAGCCTCAGAGTGACTACGTGACTGTACCTTGCCCATCCCGGGGCAGTCTTTGACCTTCGACCCCGCCCTGAGCAGGCATGGCGGGACAGGTGGGGGTGAGAGCTGCAGGGCGGCGCTGAAGCCGTCCGTGTAGAAGAACGGTTCATCGGGGTCAGGCGGGGACGGAGGAGGAGGAGGCTGAGGCTTCTTCCGTTTGGAGAGGTTCAGCTTCTGAGCAGCCCTGAGGAAAATAAAAGCATGGAGCAGATGGAGGTCAGACAGAGGTCACCACTGTGGAATAGAAATGGAGTAAATAATGAACTGTGCTCTTCTTTCTCTAAGGATTACTGTTTAATACTGAATAATCTGCTTTTAGCACTTTTTTGGGGTTTTTGTGGGTTTTTTTTGTTTCGTTTTTTACAGGAACTCTACAGATGTTCATCTTATGTAATTAAACTACTACCCAACACACACACACACACACACACACACACAGCTACACATACTGGTAATACTTTATTTAAGGGTGGTGTTTGTAAAGCTACATAAGACCTACATAACTATGTACAGATCACCTGAGTCAACTGATATTTATATATAATCAAAAACAGTTCCATTATATAATTTCCACAGTTTCACAGATAAACAGTGTGTATGTGTGTGTGTGTGTGTGTGTGTCTGTCTGTCTGTCTGTCTGCCTGCCTCTTTGCTTCTATATGTCTGTCTGTCTATATATCGTTCTCTCTGCCTATCTCTCCATCTATCAATTTGTCTGTCTGTGTCTATCTGTCTGTTCATCCATCCTTCCGTCTGCCTGTCTCAGTGTGTCTGTCTGCCTGGTTGTCTGTCTGTTTGTCTATCTATCCTTGTGTCTAGCTGCTTATCTGTCTGACTGTGTAACTGTCTGTCTGCCTGGTTGTCTATCTGCCTGTCTAACTCACTGTGTGCATCTGTCTGTCTATATGTGTCTATCCGTCCATCCATCCATTCATCCATCCATCCATCCATCCGTCTGTCTCTATCTTTCTGTTTGCATGCATATCTGTCTGTCTGTCTGTCTGTCTGTCTCACTCTCTGTCTGCCATTCTGTCTGTTTGTCTGTGTGCACTTGGAGATTTGGATGAACCTCTGTGTTACATCTATGACACACATACAGTGACAGAGCGACACACTGATCAACGCTAAAAGACAAATAAAGAACGATGTTCTGTCGCACAGTGACTCATTTACACATCTTCCGTAACTGCTTTGATCTCTGATCTTTTATTCTACTGCTACGCCTGCAGTCATATTGCTCGCGTGCAGTACATCAATAGCCCTATGACAGAACACTCCAAGAATTTAACAATGCTGAATTCTGGGGGGTTCGATATCACTGTTTTCTTACATCACAGGAACTGGTACAGAGGACGCACCACTAATAATAAACAGAGTTTTAAAAATGGGTGTAATCGTTGATGTGGTGAAGTTTTCTGTGATTTATTTAACCTTTATGGAAGGAGTCTCCAGTGTCAGAGCTTTGTAACAGTCAGTGGTAAAGCTGTAAGTTTAAAGGGGTAGTAACAGTAAGTCTGCTTCATCACACCATTGTTGTTGCATTCATGATTGCATTTGTTAAAGCTGAGTAAGGAGCAGAGCCTGAGCTGATTAAAAACTTTGGTGCGCTTCCTTTTTCTCCTCTTCCTCTCTTTCTTTTCCTTTCTCATGGTCTCTCACTCGTCCTCATTTTTCACTCCACCTTCTGTAGTGCAGCATCTTCAGGAGTGCAGAATCACTGTGTAATTACAGCCTCCGTGAAGGACGCAGAGCGAGACAGTCAGGGGATTCAAGTGTGTGTGTGTGTGTGTGTGTACGTGTGTGCATGTGTGTATGTGATAATGACCCAAGAACAGATTCTACAGGGTTTTGAATAAAAAAAATACACTGTTGGAATCGTGTTATTATACATTCGCATTAAAAATTTAGAAACGGATTGGATGAAGGGTAAACACGTTCCGGCAGTCATGTGCCAGTTTGGATTCTCCGTGGCAGGAATATTGAATTTCCATCAGAGGCGTGAAGGAGCGCGGCAGGCCGAGGAGGAGGGAGGCCAATCAGACGAGAACAAGGGTAGAGAAAAAAGACGACGCGAAAGGAGGAGGGTTTTTATTGGCATGTAGACCCACGTCTGGGGACAAAGCCTTGTTCTCACCTCTCATGCATGCACATGCTTTCTCTGAGCCTGAAAAACAACCTCTCTATAAATTTTATGAAGAATTGAGATATCTTTCAGGAGCATATCATGTTCACCCACCACATGTTAGACTAAGCTCTGACATGCTACACTGAACTTTGACAAGATGCAGCCACCTGTTAAATCTCTTTTCCCTGTAAGAACTCACACTGGAGAACTCCTGAACCGCAGATGCGACTTCAGCAAAGGATAAAAAAAGGCATAAAGCTTGATTAATAAACTTAGCAATGCTACAGAGTTAATACCGAACACCTTCTGAATATGGAGCGTCAGTGAGCAGTGTCCGAGAGACGACGTGTATTCATGACTGAGGTTAAATTCAACAGACCAATCTGCACTAAAAAGCATGATTAGTCAACTCACTGTATGTTCTAGCTCTGTCACTGCAGAGTTCGATAATATTGAACATATTGAACATCTAGCGAAGAAGCTCAATTTGAGGTGAAAACAACAGATCTGGCAACCAAGGCACCTATCTCTACACATTTCACAAACATTTCCATTTTAGCCAATATTTTGATCTACACCAGGAGGATCATATTCAGATCTGGTGATTTAAGTCCAAGTGTTATGTGAATATTTACATGGGGAAGGTTCCTGGTATTCAGAGTCGGGTTACGCAGCTGCTTAAGACTTGGTGAAGCGGTAGGTCTTGAGTCAGGTCTTAAAGGTTGTGGAATTGGAGCGCCAAGACTGACCCTGTGGATGTATTTAGTAATGTATTGATAGCAGACAGATGATGGAAAGCCCAAGGAAAAAAAAAAAAAACTGCCCCCATTGAGGACAATAAAGAGCAGATAGCAACTGCTCTGCTTTCGTATAAATGTGCAACAATATCAAAACCCAAGTTACAGAAATCACCCTGACTTCTGTATGTTACCTCCATTCATTATACGTTACCATGGAAACAAACTATTCATTCTGGCTGAATCGTTTTACGCAGGTTGCAATTTTTTTCCACACAAAGTCACAAAATGTGACAGAAGCGAACAAAGCAAAACAAAACACAGAAACAAGCTGCGATTTACTCTTCAGTCATGTTAGCACTATCCAGCTAGCTTGCTAAGATGTGTGCTAAGCTTCACGAATCTCACAGATGGAAAGAAGAGAAAAGAAATTCAAAAGTTTTGAAATGCTAATCTTAAACATGAAGCGATTCGTGGCAGTTTCTTTCGTTTGGTTGTTAATCCTGTTCTTACACACCAAATAGGATTACGTTAAGTAAGGATTAAAACACTGTGTGTCATGCTGTTATAGAAATAAAATCAACGATGGGGTGGTGTGATGAAGCAAATTTACTGCTATCTTATTATAACTGCACTAATGTCAGATGTTATTATCAGCTGCTGTTATAGGAAATTAATCAACACCTTCTGACCAATCAGGAGGTGTAGTGGGTGGAGGTTAGATGGATCAGGTGTTGGAGAACCTGAGTGACTCCCTCGGGAGGAAAAACGCTGTTGCAGTGTCTGGCACCTGGCAATCTCAAAGTAAACGCAACAGCTCAAGTGCAAAAAAAAAACAAAACAAAAAGCCCTTCCATTAACACTTCCAAGCAATCAGACAGTGCATGAGCGAGGATGAGGATGAGGACGAGGACGAGGATGAAGGTTGCTTGACGGGACAGAGATCTGTGAATGAGTGTACTTACAGTTCTCTCCAGTCCATTGTCTCGTCTCAGAGTTCATAACAGCAAACAGATGACTGAGGTTTATTTTTCCAGACCTTTAGCTCTTCCACACTTTCACACTTTTGGTCCATGCTTTCCTGCAGGTAGGAGGAAGTGGATGAGTGAAGAGCGTCGGAGATACCAGGGGTGTGGAGGATGAGGATTTCATCCGAGATTCGGATTTTTAAGCAAATATGAACCTCAGGTATAGGAAAGGATAATGAGGCAGAAATGACAGTGAGATGTCAGAAAAGCTCGCAAAAGTGAGCCGGGAAAAGTTTCCTGGCACGGAAAGCAAATCCGATAGACTCCGGATCATAGAGATACACCATTCCTGGGCAACTCCAAGATAAAGATCTCTTCTTTATCGCTGTTCACTTCTCGAAATCACTTCCTCTCATCAAAAAGCTCTAAAAAATATATCCATCTTTGATCTACGCCAAAGTCCGAAAAGAATTCCAAAGATTTACTTTCTTTCCTTCTTTTATCCGTGTCTGTTCCCCTTTTGCGCTTGTTCCTAATTGGGGCGCGTCTTCCCCTCTTCACTCAACTCCACACCTCTCCCCTGCACTGCACTCTTTCTCTCTCCTGCTTCCCTCTCTTCCTTAGAGCAAAGGATGACAAGAGTCCGGGATCAGGCAAGAGGGGCGGAATACCGCCGGGAATTCATCGGGAGGTTGAATCGGAGGCGATTCTTGCTCCCCCTGTTGCTGGGAAACCCTGGCAGAAGTCCAACGGTCCCTCCTTTCCTCTCTTCTCCACGTCTCTCTCAATCTGTGTGCCGCTCTCACCTCTCTCTCTCTCTCTCTCTCTCTCTCTCTCTCTCTCTCGTTCTCCTCCCAGCCCAGCCCCCTTTCACACACTTCTTCAGCCGCAGCGGCGGTGCATGACTGCTGCGCCAAGCGGCTCTCGATGGACGCCTCTGACACGCAAAAAATACCCACCCACCTACACACACATACACACACAAACACTTCCCTCTCGATCACACACACACTTCAGCCACACATCATACGACATGAATACTGCATGAGCACCGACGAGCCCCCTCCACTCATTCTGCTGGACTTCAAAGAGATTAGGATAGTGTGTGTGTGTGTGTGTGTGTGTGTGTGTACTTACACCACTATGTAAATCTACTTCCTATCACATACTTACACGTACTTAAAGTAAAAGCATGTCATGAGAATACAAAGAAAACGAGGTGAACCCACAAATGAAATCTGCTGAAATGGACGAGAAGGTGAATAAAGGTGCTGATGGACAAATCAATGTGCAGACAAAGCAAAGAAGGGAGTGTGTAGAAATAATAGACAGATGAATTATGACATGTTAATCAAGGCAAAAACAATAATAAATCCCTTAATGAAATTCATAATGCTTGATAGAGTCTGTTTAGAAAAATTAGGTTTAATGGAGGAAAAAATTACAGCAATTTTAATTGACTAAATTTAAAACTATTAAAATATCTCTCAAATGTTCCCTTTTTTCCACACAGTGTTGAATCCTGGATTCTGATTGGTCAGAAGGTGTCGATTAATTGTCTATAACAGCGGCTCTGACAGTAGCGCAGCTGCAAATCACAGGTTTATATTAATGCGCTCGTTCTGATACGTGATCGTTTCTATAGTAACAGCTCATTCACAGGGACTCGTATGGCGGACGCTGCATATAAACGGATTAAAAAATCGTTGATAGGTGAACTTTTTTTCTTAGGAGATGTTTGTGCACCATTTATGGAAGGAGTCTCCAGTGTCAGCGCTTAACAGTCAGAGGTAAAGCTGTAACTTTAAGTTCTCGAACATCTTCGGACAGAGGAGTTTACGCTCTGAGGTTTCCTGGTAACATGACAAGCTGCATGTTTTTTTTGTCTTATTATAGTGGAATAAAACAAGGGCAGGGCAGGTGACAAGGCGGCAGGCGACAAGGTGGCCCTAAGAACAGCGAGGGCCAAACTGTCCAGGGCCATCAGTGGGGCAAAGTACGCACACGCACAGAGAATCCACAGCCACTTCAATGTGTTCGAATGCTGTTCATAGACTTCAGTTCAGCATTCAACACAATCATTCCTCAGCACCTGATTGGAAAGCTGAGGCTGCTGGGCCTGAACACTTCCCTCTGCAACTGGATCCTGGACTTCAGTCAGTCCGGATCGGGAACAGCATCTCCAACCCCACCACACTGAGCACTGGGGCCCCACAGGGCTGTGTGCTCAGTCCACTGCTGTTCATTCTGCTGACTCACGACTGTGCAGCAATGCACAGCTCTAACCACATCATCAAGTTTGCCGATGGTGGGGCTCATCAGCAAGAACGACGAGTCAGCATACAGAGAGGAGGTGCAGCGGCTAACGGACTGGTGCAGAGCCAACAACCTGACTCTGAACGTGGACAAAACTAAAGAGATGGTTGTTGACTTCAGGAGAGCACAGAAAGACCACTCTCTGCTGAACATCAGCAGCTCCTCCGTGGAGATCGTCAAGAGCACCAAATTTCTTGGTGTTCACCTGGAGGAGAACCTCACCTGGTCCCTCAGCACCAGCTCCATAACCAAGAAAGCCCAGCAGCGCCTGTACGTTCTGCGAAGGCTGAGGAAAGCAGATCTCCCAGCCCCCATCCTCACCATGTTCTACAGAGGGACTATCGAGAGCATCCTGAGCAGCTGCATCACTGCCTGGTTTGAAATCGGTTTGCAAGCCCCTTCAGCGGATAGTGAGGACAGCTGAGAAGATCTTCGGGGTCTCTCTTCCCTCCATCACAGACACCACATGCTGCATCCACAAAGCCACCAGCACTGTGGACGACCCCACACACACCCTCACACACACTCTTCACCCTCCTGCCGTCTGGCAAACGGTACCGAAGCATTCGAGCTCTCACGGCCAGACTGTGCAACAGTTTCTTCCCCCAAGCCATCAGACTCCTCACTACTCAGAGACTGGACTGAAAACACACACACACACACACACACACACACACGCACACACACACACACACTCAACTGAACACCATCCCACTCTCTTTGCGCATCTCTATATTTACTACTAACTATTTTTATGATAAAATGTTTTATCCTCTACAAAGGCCTGCTTTCTGGTCTTCCTGGTCTAATGATTGGTTACATTATTAAATAACTTCCATTATTTTGCAAACTGAGTCGCTTCTCTGTCTTACCGATCGTTTTGACATGTTCATATCATTTTGTTGTGCTGAGAAAATGTTATTACATTCCGTAATGGTTTTTAAATTAGTTTTTTTTTTTATCATTATATTGCTATTTTTAAATTAAAAAAAAAATGTCATTGATTGACGTTTTTTGTCTTGGTTTTCATCAACAAAATGAATCTTGCAAAAGTATTCATTAAAAAAATAATAATGATACAAATACGGCTAACAAATTCTCCAAAATAGCAATAAAAATTGATCTAGTATTTACAAAATCATAATTCATCTTAAATAACAGGCATGATGACATGATTCTATTAATTTAAAAAAAACAAGCTGGCAAGGATTCAGGGTGTCTCAGTTTTAAAACCTTCTGATTTATGAAAGTTGAATGAATAAGACAGTGTCATCTCGTGCAGAAGGATGACTCAGGGCTTTATAAACACACTGCAGCCTCAATTTTTTTTTTCTGCTTCGTAATAAAGCTATTGGTCACCCTGACAGAGCGCAAAGCTGTGGCCTGTGTCTGCTTAGTCATCTCACAGAGAATACAGATGGAGAGCAAAAAACACACACTAAAATAAATTCTCTGTACTCCACAGTCAGTGTTCCTGATCTCATCGTGATATCGGAGTTCTGCGTGATTCAGCATCTAATTAAAACACACGGCCATGACTCACTGTTCGCTCACTCAAACGCTCGCAAAAGTTTTACCTTAAACTTTAATAAATACGCCATCTAAAACATCAGTGTTAATAAGGACCTATTTATTATTTATTTCCCCCCAAAATAAATAACTGTACCGTTATTGGTGTTTATAAGGCTACATTACACCTACATGACCTCAGACATGAAGCTACATAAATATATATAATGTATAAATATATTTTTGAAAATAAGATTTAGTCGTCATAAGACATTTTGTTTTGATCATAAAGACTTTTTGTTTTGAGCTGTTTTGTGTCATGTGACATAAGGTTGTGTCATGAGGCTTTATAACATTGTTACATAGTGACTGTTCTGGCCATGATAATCATTACTCAGCATTAACAGTTACGTACTCTATATTTTCTCTGAACGTTAAGTAAGATGAGTTTTACATTTCTGCTAAAAAAAGATTGTATGAATACTTATGAGAATGTTATGACACTGTAATGACTACATTATGTACATTTTTTGACGTGTGTGAGGGCTTTTTTCTCAATATGTGAATCAGAGTTACAATAATTTCTAACGTCAGCCGTGAAAGTGTCATAACACTACCTTATGTCATTAAAAATGAGCTCATAATTACACACATTAAGCTACATAAACATGTTTAAGTCAAGTTGACATAACACCTTAGTAAAGTGTTATGTCAACTTGATTTAAACATGTTTATGTAGCATAATGTCTGTAATTATAAGCTCCTTATGTAGTTATACTACAGCCTTATAAATAGCCTTGTGTTTATGAGCTGCCACCAGGTGGAATAAACCTTAATAAATCTTTATGTAGGTTTATGTTAGTTGTCAGAAAGGACCTTCGCAGGTGTCATGTAGCATTATGAATACTGGAGTTAAGTAAAGTGTTATCATATTGTTGGATGTAAATTTCAGGTTTCTTTCTCATACACAGTGTTTAATCCGTCTGAACGGAAGCCTGGTGTGTTCTCCTCCTCACCGAGGTTCTTTAATCAGGTGACAACACAGCAATCATCTCGAGTGGGAAAGTGATTTGACTCTGAATCGACTCGAGTGCAGGAAGTGAATCAAACATGCCGTGTGTTTTGGGTTGTGAGCTGCTGAACTGAGCCAGAGCACAGAGCCGTAGCACTGCAGAAATGCCCCCTGATATCTACACGTTTTTGGTAACGGTGATTTGTTTATATTTTTGCTTTGAGTTTTACACACGTCTCAAACAACGGGGATTTTTGTTTCGGTTAATTATGTGTGTGTGAAACCAAACCAAACAGCAAACGAATCAAAAGAATCAATTCACTCTGATTCGGACTAAATTCAGACATGGTACATTTTGTCCTTTCATTCGGCAACAGCTGTGGATCATTCGGGATTTTACATGGAATACTTCCTTAGATAAAGTCTTAGAAGGTGACAAAGACAGCGGATGGTGATTAAGGAACACAAAGGAGGCTCAAACAAAAGGCCTTTTCAACGTTTGTTAAATGGCTGAGAATCATGTTGTTGTCATGGTGGACATTAAGCTACCACAGTCTTTACCCTAATGACTTATTGACGGATAACATCTCTGTGTAACACCTCCTTTTTTTTCTCTCACCATCACTCACTATTGATTTAGATCAGAACAACATTCAGCAAGACAAATGCTAATCCATAATATCAAACAAACCACCTAGCATAAATTATCCAGTTCAGACTGGGATTTATCTGAACAGAATCTACATTTTTTCTGACTCGATTGTTTACTCTTTCGTCTAGACCGACGCTTTAATTCAGCCGTAAGCCCTTAACTGGATGGATGGATGGATGGATGGATGGAGGTGTTTTGAAGAGCAGAACGTAATCACATGGATTAACAGAGGTGCATAGAGCAACGCAACGATCAGCCGTGTGATAACAGCTCCTACGTCAGCTTTCCAAAAAGGAGGCTTAAACAGAAATGAAAATCCAATCCAGCTCTGTGAATGAGAGAGTGATGAAGTTCAAGAGCGATAATATCAATCACAGTGAGAGACAGGAGCACAGTCAGATGGATAAATCCATCCTTTTTATGATTTAGGGCTTCATTTGTTTTCTTTCT
The DNA here is from genome assembly GCF_027358585.1 of Pangasianodon hypophthalmus. NCBI lineage: Eukaryota > Metazoa > Chordata > Actinopteri > Siluriformes > Pangasiidae > Pangasianodon > Pangasianodon hypophthalmus. Next base: position 19,210,491 of record NC_069728.1, read on the forward strand.
TGTTTGGAATAAGGAATTCATTTAAAAAAAAAAAACAGGTTGCATGATGCACAATGAAAATTGGGGCTGCATTTATTGGCATTGTTATTATAACACCTTATAAACACTACTTATAATCATATTATTCCAATTCATATTGCATAATAAAAGTAGCTGTAAAGTTGTATTGCATTTTCAGAAAAAGTTGTGTATAATGCCTTATTTATAATTCATTATAACATGATGATATGAATGTGTTTATACTTTGTTATGAATCGGCCATTCTAAATGATTACCACAGTCCATTCTTTAGTACGGAAATTATGATGGGATCGCCAAGAGACTCTGGGAATACCGACATTCCCTCAGTTTTCCGTGTAAAACTAACCCTGGCTGAAAGGCTAAATCATTTGAGCTTTGTTTATTAAGGATTATAAGGTCATTATGGGAGTTACACACAAAACACACCGTCTTATTTGCTGTTACGCTGTGTCATAACATCAACCGGCACTTTTCTGTTTTGTGAACATCCATGCTAAGGCAAGTCTTAGATTATAAAGGCTTTTAAATTATTGAGCGTGTTGCAAGGTCGATAAATCCATGATCTCTTTCATTTGCACTGAGTGGCTCTTGTCGCAAAAACGAATTCGCTAATGTGTGTAAGAATTAGCTCTGAGAGCTGACGGAGCCTCAGAAGGAACCTGTAGCTAAATCCAAAGCTCTATCGATCAGTGGCTCTTTCCGTTTCACCTGTTTGAACAAGCGTCACTGGGCTTTTGTCAGGAGCTCAGAGATGAGGCAATGCTTCATCTAGGGATCTGGTGTACTTGCCTTGGCTAAGGTTGACAGCATTAGCCCCCTTCCTGGTCCCCACGTCTCACAGCATGCTAGCAGCTCTGGGTTTGCTAGAGACAAACAAGACTCATTCAATCCATCAGACCCCGCTCATTTTTAAAGAAATACTCCCTGTGGTGCCACAGATCAGCTAGAGCTCCAGGCCAAGTATGGAGCTGGCTGCTAATCAGACATTAGCACTAATGTGGTGGTGTGATGTGAGGGCTCAGCTGGTATTCAGCTAACCGCCAGCAAGACAACTCTTTACCATTTCTGCTTTGTGTTAGTGCTGTCATATTTACAAATTTGCTGTCATGTTTATAGTTTTGCCGTCGCGTTTCCGAATTTGCTGCTGCATTTCTACATTTCCTGTTGCGTTTCCAAATTTTCTGTCATATTTTTCATCCGCTGATGTGTTTCCAAATTGCTCCCATGTTTCTGGCTTTTCTGTGTTGTTTTTAGAATTTTCTGTTGTGTTTCTGATTTTCCTGTTGTGTTGTTAGTTTTGTCATGTTAACGAATTTGCTGTAGTGTTTCCAAATTTGCTGTAGTGTTTCCAAATTTGCTGTAGTGTTTCCAAATTTGCTGTTGTGTTTCTGAATTTGTTTTCATGTTCCCAAATTTGCTTTCGAGTTTCTGAATTTGCTTTCATGTTTCCAAATTTGCTGACGTCTTGCCGAATTTGCTGTTGTGTTTCCGAAATTGCTTTCATGTTTCCCAGTTTGCTTTCATGTTCCCGAATTTGCTTTCATGTTTCTGAATTTGCTTTCATGTTTCCGAATTTGATGTCATGTTTCCCAATTTGATGTCGTGTTTCCGAATTCGATGTGATGTTTCTGAATTTGCTTTCATGTTTCCGAATTTGAGGTTGTGTTTCCGAATTTGCTTTCATGTTCCCGAATTTGCTTTCATGTTTCTGAATTTGCTTTCATGTTTACAAGTTTGCTGTTGCACTTCTAAATTTCCTCGTGTGTTCCCAAATTTTCTGCCATGTGTTTGGTTTTGCTGTTATGTTGCCAAATTTGCTGTGCTGTTTCTGAATTCACTCTCATACTATGGTGTTTCCAAATTTGCTATTTGTTTTTGGTTTGTTAATGTGCTTTGCACTTACAATATACTTTTCTTTCCAAGAATCAGACCCAGGAGTAGCATTTCATCCCCCATCATTTTCACGAGAATGATTCCCGACTCCTCCTCTGCCAGCTATCATTTCTGTCAATATCCGGATGAGTTATGTTGCTTTATTGTTCCTCATCTTTTTCCCCTCACCCCCTGGAATGAAAAGGAGTGCCAATGCTTCAATCTACAGCAGCTGTTTGTTCTCCTGAGGCGAACCTCCAATAACAGGTTAATATGTTCAGGGTTCTGTAAGGGGGGTGGCTTGGGGGTGTCGTTTAAAAATGTAAAGCAGGTAATCTCCAGTGATCATATTAGCATTCATCGACAGTGGCATGGGGCATGAAATGAGAGGCAGGATTAGGCAAGTACCTCAGGAGAGGAGGCGCTGGGGGAGGAATGAGGGGGTGAAGGAAGTTTGCAGGGGGTTCAGTGGAGTATTTCTGGCAGATTGCCAGCGTGAAAGCCCGATAAATTACAGTGAATAAATTTCTTTCAGTGAAATGATTGTGGAAGCCACACCGGACCTGTTTTTCTGAAAGCTTCTCAATTCCCGGGTGATGACCGACTCGGCACAAAAAATAAATTAAACCATTAACACTAAACGAGAAGGATTCGCATTTGAATAATAATACCAATCTGAAACATAACTGAGCATAAAAACGAGGACGAGACCCTAAACAGCAACAGCTGAGCGATTAGCCAGATAAAACTGGAGAAAATAATGATTTTATTCACTCTCACTAAATGACACGGTGTACGATGGTGCACATGGATCCTGGCCGTTGAGACGTTAATTCTAAGTATAAATTGATTATTTGTCTCTAAACAGGCTCCAATTTCTCATTATACCACCGCGCCAATGAATTCTGGATTGTGATTGGTCAGAAAGTGTCGATTAATTTTCTATAACAGCAGCAATGACAGTAGTACAGCTGCAAATCACAGGTTTATATTAATGCACTTGATCTAATACGTTATCACTTCTATAGTAACTATAGACTTATATAGTGGACGCTGCACATAAACAGATTAAAATACACGGGTAAGTAGTGATATTGTGAAGTTTTCTGTAAGGATGTGTGTTTATTTAACGTTTATGGAAGGAGTCTCCAGTGTCAGAGCTTTTGTAATAGTCTGTATACTGTACGTGAGTCATATAAAAGATACCTGTAGTGTATAAGAAAAGTGTGGCATTGTGGCATAATTGATCACAATAACACTATTATATTGTGTCTCATAACCTAAAATTATGACTTTGTGCCTTTGCCAAATAAATTAAAGTTTCAAGGTAAACGATCCAGATGAGGAGCTTTATGTAGTTACACATATGGGATTATTATAATTATTATTTACAAAAACAGAAATATTAAATGTCACAGTCTATGTAGTATTTAGTGTGATGAATGTGAGACGATGATGATGATTTTTTTTTTTTTTTTAGTATCATGCCGGTAGCTGACTTGTGATACTATATTCGGTATCGTGACAGCCTTATTCACAGGTTCACACAATAATAATAAAAAAAAAAACAACACAGAAGCAGAATAATGAAGCGATAAGCAGAGTCACGCGCAGGCCTTCCTGATTTGGCAGGTTCAGAGTCGCTTTTCCTGGAAGTTGTGTGTCATATTCAGTGTGCGGAGATAAGGAGGTAATACAGACAGGATAAATATAATTACGTCCTCTCACACTTCCTGCCAGTGTTCACTGCTCCTCTCTGATGGCTGACTGTGAGGGAAATGTTTACCCGCGTTACTTTCTTCATCCTGACGTGACTCGCATCTCAGTGTCGCTGTACGCTTCACCTCTGAGTGATTCCCCGCAACACACACACATCTCAAATACGAACACAATTAAGGCTTAGGTTCCATCAAATCTCCTGCTCGTGTACTGTAAATAAACATACAGACAGTAATACTGACGTGTGATTGCACACACACACACACACACACACACTCACTTCTCATCATGAGGTACTTACTAGGATGAAGAAAAAGCAATGAGGAGAAGGCGAAGGAAGAGAGAGGCAGAAAATGAGATGGAGCTCGAGGAGTGAAAAGCTGTTCAGGCTGAGAGAATGAAAAAGAAAAAGAGGACAAAAAGCCAAGGACAGTGAGCGAGAGTGATGATTTGTCCGCAGGAGAGCTAGTCTAGAAGAGAACGAGGAGAATAAATAGCACACCTGACTCTCTGTCTGTGAATGAGAAATGTTGATTAAAGCTCAAACACTGGGAATGGATTTGTGTTAGTAACACTTTTGCAAAAAAAATAAAAATAAAAACACAAAAAGAGTAAGAGATGATGCAGAATAAAGTGCTGTTAGAGTAAAATAATCGATGATAAAGTGGAGTTAGCGTTATTATTTTCCTATAAGCTCACATCCTGAAGTGTTTTATTCCTCTTATAGCACAGTAATTTGCCATGCTTACGATGTTTTATTTATGAAAGGACAACACAGTGTAGTTTTTCTCCATTTATACTCCACAAAAACAAGTTACTTGCATTATAGCGTTCACACAATCGTCCCCTCACCAGCTCCTCGTTCCTCTCTTCGAGTTAACACGACAAAAAAAAAAATCTCAGCTAGTCATGTTAGCGAGAAACCGCAAAGTGTAGTCTGAAAAAAATAAATTTGACCTTTAATAACTTGTACATGATAAAATTTTGCTAGTCTTTTCAATTTAAATATGTTTTCGGTTCAAGGAAATAATAATACTCCATTTTAAAAAGCTTTAAAAATAAGCGCATTTGATTAATTAAAGTCAGTTATAAATAATTAAGCCTGCGTTGCTCGAGGTTCCAAATGCGTAATGTCGTTTGCTGTGAGAGCGGCCATTTTCTCCACCTCTCCGCCGTATTGCTCCTGCGGTGGGGGCGTGGCTTAGGAACTCGATTTGCATATGGTCTGAGGAAGTTTAAACTGATTTGGTTTCTATTATTTCTTGTTTTATGTTTTTTCTTGGTTTTAAGGTCTAGGGATATTGTGTTGGAAATGTTTTGCAGTATCATGTATTTGAGTAAAGTTTTCTTAGTTCGCTCTGTTTGTGTTTCTCAGTCAGTTGCGTGTGTGTGTGTGTGTGTGTGTGTGTGTGTGTGTGTGTGTGTGTGTGCAGGACTCAGGTTGGGTTTTGCTAGTTCAGGCTTTATAAAGATTGACATACACTAAGTGTTTGTTCTGATTAGAGTACTACTTCAGGTGTTATTAGCTTTTTAGCTGTAGTAATGATAAATCAGTTACAAAATCTTTCCATATAAGAAGACATGCAGTTTAGACAGTGTGTACTCTTTAGTGTTTAGATTTACATCATTTACTTAACCTTCCTTGCATGAAATAAATAAAATAAACACAAATACATGAAGGGAAGAAGCAATAGCTTGATTGACTTGTTTAATTTGTGTAATATACATAACTATTTAAATCAAGCAGATTTTACTTCAAATGCCATGAAGTTAATTTACTTAAAAATAAAAGCAAATGCAAACAAAGTTGCCAGATTTTTTAAAAAGTAAATTTTACTGACTATATTTCAGCGTAATGCATCTAGACGGAGTTAAGTTCATGACTTCATCTCCATCATTTATTCAAGTACAGAAATGGTGTAATGTATTAAAATTACTCACTTGAAGTAAGCTGTACTTGATATAATTAAGCTAATCTAACTTTAAAAAAATAATGATGTTACTTAAATGTTATGACAGATACACACCTGCATGTAGGCAAATGCAATTCATGCAACCACTTAACATAAAAAAATGAATTAAATTCAATAAGATGTTTGTAGACAGAGCTAAACGAGGCGGAACGGCACTCAAGCCACATAAACGTGAGGTTAAACCCCGGACAGTCGGTCAGGTTCGCTTCTTCCGAATCTAATTTTTCACTCTAAACTCCACTTATACAGATTTACACTTTAAAAATAGCACTTTATTTTTTACAGCACAATGTAACATTACTGTAAACAATACGAACACTGGAAAAATTAATTACAATTAATTACTAATTAATTAATTACAGCAACGTGAAACTCGGCTGCAACTCACTATGTTAGTGTACATTCACAGGATTAATATTTACAGCCTAATATTTACATAATTAATATTTTCCTTATTGTCGTTAAGTGAATAAGGGCTTAGCATTAACTATTATTTATGCGCTTTGTAATGAATTCCAAAATTCTTACATTATATCATGAACAGCGATTTAAAACGCTGAATAAATGTTTGACTTTAGAGGTATCCTGATATAAAGATGTGTGTGTGTGTGTGTGTGTGTGTTTAATCACTGTTTCATCCCTAAGGCCATCGCTCAGACAGTGTGGAGCCACAGAACGAGCTCTTCTCGCCCGAGAGAGAGAGAGAGAGAGAGAGAGAGAGAGAGATCTACAGGTGCTACACTACGACCACATGCTAAATATAACACATAAACCATTGAGGAAATTTTAATTTAAACCATGTAGACGTATTTACAGCTTCAGGATCACGGCTCATATAATCCTGTTTATTTTGCTTAGTGCTGAAATCTCCTGATTAATCCCTCATTTCAGAACAAAAAATGCTTTTCACTTCATTATTGTTTCATTTTTGCTTGTTTTATATCATGTCAGGTGCCAATAGTTCTGCAGCTGCCTGGACCATTACACAACGGTTTGCTTTAAGCCACTCATTACTCCGATCTTCCTGAAACGGCAGCTTTGTATTTTTGAAATGAAAATATAAAACTGAAATATACGGAGCGCTCGAGAGCCTCTCTTGGAATCACATGAAAGCAGCAGCAGAAGATTATTTTCTCCAGACACACAGAAGCCACGCTGCTTTTATCTGTAAATCTTTGAAGGCGAGATTTTATGCTTCACTGGAAAAAACCTGCTCGTTCCCAGCACCTGGGTTTTATAAAGGTCCACTGCACTTGGAGATCTTTCCTGTAAGTCTTTCCTCCAAGTGTCTCCTCTAAAGCCACGCCCCAAAACATACGCCATAAATGTTGTTTAGTTGTTTAGTTGTTATGAAGTGCAAGAGGCGGAGCTTGAAATGTTATTGCCAGGCGATTAGAGCCACTTCTTTGTCTTGATTGGTTGGATTTCGGTGTGCAACATCATTTCAGTTCTTTTGCTCATATGCTCATGATTGCTGTAGAAGAGGATGGGTTTGCTTTGGAGTCTGGTTCCTCTCAAGACCAAGATATAAAACTACATCTGGATTTCTGTAAAGCTGCTTTATGACAAAAAAAAATCTATACAAATAAAAATTGAATTGAATTTCATTTAATCAAAAATGTTCTACCGTATTTGGTTAGGAGAAGAGAAAGAGGTGATGTGTATCTTTTCTTTCAATTTTGTTTTTCGAATGGGAAAGATACTTTAAAATAAAAAAAAAAAAAGAGTTTTATGATATTGTTTAGTTGATTATTTTTCGTGATATTGTTTAGTTGATTATTTTGGAGTTTCTCACACCGAGAGTAAGACTGTGTATGTTTGAGTAGATTTGCATCTGGAGTCTGATCTCTAGGATTAAAGTTACGACCCTCACACTCGCATTACAAGACTGATGTTAACTGCTTTTTAGAGGTTAAAGAATGCATTGTAACAATAACAGTGTTTTTAAGTCTATAAAGTCCATAATGGACGTCTTTGATGAGTTTTAGCTCGCTGGATAAACACCAGAGATCAGTTGTGTTGTGTTTTGTTGTGTTTTGTTGTGTTTTGATTGTTTGGAGGTGATTGTGTAGTAGGGTGTGGGTGATATGACACACACATATCACAATACTTGTGATATAACATGTATCACGATATATAAGAAATAATCTATGATAAGCTTTGATGTACGATGTCTACAAAGCCTAAGAAATACTCTGAACTGAAAAGATTAAAAATAATAATAAGTTCTGATTTTAATATAATCTAAAAATACATAAAAAAAAGTTTAATAATGTGTTCAATAAACGCTTTTTAAAAAACAAAAAGTTAGCAAAAGATCTCATGAAACCTGAGAAAAGTGTACCGTGAAATAATTGATCATGATACTGATATCGTCTCATCATAAAAAATAAAAAATTGTTAAAAAAAAAATAACTTCGACATTATATTTGATGTTGCATTAAAAAAATCGTTCAGATGATATCATTGAGCTGATAGAATGTGCATGTGTATACTGTGTGTGTGTGTGTGAGTGTGTGTGTATATTGTGTGTGTGTGTGTGTGTGTGTGTGTGTGTTCTCACTCTCACTGATTTGTTTACCACAGTGTCAAACAGTGAAAGGGAGAATGTCACAACAGCCGTCTCATCCAAAGTGCCATTAGTCAGCCACCCGGGGTCGAAGGTCACTGAAACCGGAGGCAGCGGGCGCGATGATGTCATCCTGACTCAGCCTGACTTTGGCAGCTCAGCGTGCGAGCGTTAGAGCCGAGAGACATCAGGTTGTACACCGCTGATATAACGAAAATGTTCAGTTTTTTTTTTATTATACTGAAAGAGAAAAATGGAGTCTTTATGTGAGCTCTCCTTCCATTTGTCTCCACTGTTTCTTCCTCTTTTGTCTTACACCTGTGCATCCATGGCAACTTGCTTTCAGAGACCTTGGACAAGGGGTGTGAGTGTGTGTGTGTGTGTGTGTGTGTGTGTGAGTGTCTGCTGGACATCAAGGCCAATCCGAGGACATAGCTTTTACAGGACAAAGGAAACAACACCTGCTGAGAAATGAATAAAGCGCCTGCACTCTTTTCTGCGTTTCACTTTAATAGGACGATTAAAGGAGTGAATGTAGAAAGCAATGTCCTTTTCTAAAAAAAAAAGACGGATGAGAGAATGATGTGAAACCTCAACCTTCTTCTCTCTGTTTCTTTTTAATCCACCTTTCAATAATAGTAGAGCTCTATTTGGGTAAATTGGTCCAAGCGAGTTTTATATATATTTTAATGAGTAAAGGAATAAAACAGTCCGTGTCATGCTGTAATAGAAAAATAATCAGCGCGGTTACTGTTATGATCCTGAAGTTGATTAACGTCCTGTAACTGTACGTCTCAGAGTGTGTTATTCCTCTCAGAGACGTACAGACTATATAGCGAAAAAAAAAACAAAAAACAACAACTACAACAATGAACATGTGACAAGATCATATGACGTGCAGGGGCTGATGGGTAGTGTAGTTCATGACATAGAGAAGGACACGTCATACTTTTTATCCACTTACAGTTACATTTAAAATGCCATGAAACATAATTCCTGTTCTCACTTACATTATAGCAGCTATAAACAGTCGTTCCTTCTCCAGCTTCTCTTTTATTAAGCTAATTAGACAAAAAAAAAAAAGAAATAAAAGTTAAAGTTACAGCTTTACCTAGCACTGACACTGGAGACTCCTTCCATTAAATGTTGAATAAACATCTCCTTACAGAAAATGTCACGATATCAGCAATTACACAAGTGTACATCTGGAGCATCTGCAGAACGAGTCCCTGTGAATGAGCTGTTGCTATAGAAACGATAACGTATTAAAACGAGCGCATTAATATAAACCTGTACTACTGTCAGAGCTGCTGTTCGAGAAAATTAATCGCCCAATCAGAATCCAGGATTCACCAGCAGTGTCGTGTTGATAAATAGAAACTAATCCAAGGTGTGTACAGCGTATCCGAATTCTAAATGCGTCCGGTCATCAATAAGCAAATCGTATGCACGGACACAGAGCGATTAGCGGCTAACACGACTAAGCAAGTGATCCTATTCCACGTCACACAACCTCAGCCTTCAACACACACACACACACACACACACACACAGTCCAGGTTGTGTTTACCTCTTCTGTGGGTTTAGGACAGATGTGGCTGCGCAGCACATTTTAAATGACAGCTAATATTGTCAGTAAATAAACACACTGGTTTATCTTCAGTTTAACTAAAAAGCAAATCTAAGTGTCTGGTTAATTAATGCACACACCATTTCCATATTTAACACACATCAGACAGGTGAGTTGTGTTCATTTTAAACCATTCACCTTCTAGTGTTGTATAGAAACACTCCAGTGATGAAGGTGTGTATTATAAAGTCTGGGTATGTGTTTATACCACAGCACTGTCGAATTCTACATTCTGATTGCCCAGAAGGTGTTGATTAATTTCCTGTAACAGCAGCACTGACAGTAGTGCAGGTTTATATTAATGCGTTCGTTCTGATACGTCATCGTTTCTATAGTAACAGCTCATTCACAGGAGCGGATGCTACACACAAACTGATTAAAAATGTGCGTAATCGTTAATATGGTGGAGTTTTTTTAAGATGTTTATTTATTTAACTTTTATGGAAGGAGTCTCCAGTGTCAGCGCTTTGTCACAGTCAGATTTAAAGCTGTAACTTTACGTTTACGACATCTTCAGGACAGAGGAGTTTACGCTTTATGGTTTCTCTGTAACACGACAAGCTGCAGGTTTTTTCTTATTAAGGTCAGGAGACAGAAATAAGTGAGGCTGCTTTAAAGTCATTGATCACTTCGCTGTTGTACCACTTCTGTGTAGTTTAGTTTTAAAGGAATTTCTTGGACTTGATGGATATTTTGGTCTAATAACATCACTACCTGATGCATTCACGCTAAATATTCTCCTACGCTCACTCAGCAGAACACCGTCCTCGCGCCCGTTTGGGGGTTTTTGCGCTCTGTAAGACAGTTAAGATTGATGACATTTCACTGCATTATTCTGTGCTGCTGTGTACGACTCTGCAGATTCACTGAGACTGCTCAGTGCTGACACCATCACCAGTGACTACTGAGAGAGAGAGAGAGAGAGAGAGAGAGGATGAGAGAGAGAGAGAGAGAGAGACAGAGAGAGGATGAGAGAGAGAGAGAGAGAGAGAGAGAGAGGATGAGCTGAGATGAAGAGAGACGGAGAGAGAGAGAGACGGAGAGAGAGAGTGAGAGAGAGAGAGAGAGAGAGAGAGGATGAGCTGAGATGAAGAGAGAGACGGAGAGAGAGAGAGAGAGAGAGAGAGGATGAGCTGAGATGAAGAGAGAGACGGAGAGAGAGAGAGAGAGAGAGAGAGAGAGGATGAGCTGAGATGAAGAGAGACGGAGAGAGAGAGAGACGGAGAGAGAGAGAGAGAGAGAGAGAGAGAGGATGAGCTGAGATGAAGAGAGAGACGGAGAGAGAGAGACGGAGAGAGAGAGTGAGAGAGAGAGAGAGGATGAGCTGAGATGAAGAGAGAGACGGAGAGAGAGAGAGAGAGAGAGGATGAGCTGAGATGAAGAGAGAGACGGAGAGAGAGAGAGAGAGAGAGAGAGAGAGAGAGAGAGGATGAGCTGAGATGAAGAGAGACGGAGAGAGAGAGAGAGACGGAGAGAGAGAGAGAGAGAGAGGATGAGCTGAGATGAAGAGAGAGACGGAGAGAGAGAGAGAGAGAGGATGAGCTGAGATGAAGAGAGAGACGGAGAGAGAGAGAGAGAGAGAGAGAGAGAGAGAGAGGATGAGCTGAGATGAAGAGAGACGGAGAGAGAGAGAGAGACGGAGAGAGAGAGAGAGAGAGAGGATGAGCTGAGATGAAGAGAGAGATGGAGAGAGAGAGAGAGAGAGAGAGAGAGAGAGGATGAGCTGAGATGAAGAGAGAGACGGAGAGAGAGGGTGAGAGAGAGAGTGAGAGAGAGGGTGAGCTGAGATGAAGAGAGAGACAGAGAGAGAGAGAGAGAGACGGAGAGAGAGAGAGAGAGAGCTGGGACTGAGGGAAGAGGGGTCGCAGAGGAAGGCCATGAAGAATTCCCTGCATGGTAACCACACAGCACGCGAGCTTTCAGCGTACCGTGGTATCAGTTTATATCAAACATCCTCCTTCTTTCTAATGGAAAGTTAATAGAATGTGATGTTCCTAATGATTCCTGGTGCCTTATTTAATTTTATTCTCACAGTAATCCTCTACCTATAAAAGAAGTCTCTGTTGGGTTCTGCTAGTATCTTATAAAAAACAGAAAATCTCTAGTGGAGCTCACTAGGAATCTGATGGAAACCATTAAACCATTCCTTATTAAGGTCCATTACACAATAAACACCATTAGAGATTTTACTAATGGATCGTATTATTTCTTTCCTTTCTTTTTCCATTTGTTTGTTTGCTTTTTCTATCTATCTATCTATCCATCTATCTATCTATCTATCTATCTATCGTGAGTTTGAATCCCGACAATGCCGCAGCCAGGATTCCAAGAGAGCAAAATTGGCCGTGCTTTCTGGGTGGGAGGGGCATTGCTCTCTCTTCCCTGTCAGTCACACTGACACTAGCCAATCATGTGCATCTGTGAGCTCATGTATGTGGAAGAGGGCAGATAGCACTTTACTCCAGGTGTGTTATGCCGCCCTGTGATGCAGCAGGAGCAGTTTTTGTTTTTTAATTTGTGTTTTTGTTGTTTTGCTTTATTATAACTGTTTTATTCAGTTAAATCAGATAGTTTCCGACTAGTATTTTTTTCCATGACTTTTTTTTCCATGATTGTAACAACAATAATCCAAGCCCATTTTGCATATTAAAAAAAAATACATAATATATGTAACATTATAACATGACAACCACCAACAGGAGCTAAATTAGCCAGCTAGCCAGCTCAGTGCACATGTTCTGGGAGAACCACACTGTACTGCTCTGGTTGGACGTGATTGGCGCAAAGCTGATGTTACAGTATAAACTTGTATATAGCTCCTCCCCCAAATCAATTTTAGAAATAGCTACTGAGTAACTCTTAAGATTTTTAAGGAAAATTGAATGCTGTGTTATCAGAGTTCAGGGATAAATTACCTAGCATCGGCTCATCTATCAAAATCTCTAACTGTGACTGAAATGGAGTTCAGCCAAGGTTCAATCCAGGAACTGCATCGTCGAGTTGTAAAACATATGTGGCTACAGAAGATGAGATAAAAGAAAGTATGTTTCCGGGCTTACCTGAGGAAGAACGAGGCTGCAGAACTGCTTTGAGCTGGAGATGAAGATGTCATCTGGCTGCTATGTCTGTTTCCTTTCAGAGCGATGGAGGGAATAGCACTGACTTGGCTAGAGCGTGAAGTTTCAGATCTCATGCTGTTCTTGTCTGGAACCAGACTCTGGATATTACAGAAATGTAGAGAGATCAGAACAGAAGCTAATAAACACAGATTTTCAGGTGAAAATGATTTCATAAGTGTACCATTTATATATTAGTGAAAGTGGGTCATATTCAGAGTCAACAACTTAAGCTCAAAAGTTATATCAATATATATACGTGGGGAAAGTTCCTCATATTCAGGATCAGGTTACGCAGCTGCTCAAGTCAATTTTCTCGACTCCTCAGTCAGATTATTAAAATCACATCATTAAGTTGCGTCTCCTCTGTTTACTTCCATGTGAAAAAGAAAATCCTGTGGACTTTCATGGCTTCTTGCTCAAACCAATATTGCAATAATGGGATAGGTCCAAGATCAGAATGGTGTGTAACTGAGACACATCTCTGAGGGATGAATACTGATGTAACACAACTCTGTGTACTAGCTCAGTAACATGAAGGTTTGCATGGCAGACTGTGAAAGTAGCTATCGTGAGAAAATCAGCCTAAAAGATTTCACAGTAAGCAGCAAGCCTTGCAGAGCAACCGTCAAAGGTATTACAGAAGAGCTTCTCCCCGAAAAATCACAAAACAGATCAGTAGCAGAGCCACGAGGAAGGGGCAGATGCCTTAAGGCAGACCTCTGAGAGATCGATGTGATTTGAGAAAATCCTTCCTGGTAGAGGTCACTGGGAAATAAATAAAAAAAAAAAAACTAGCAGAGAGAAACAGCTGTTCGCTAATGTGATTAGTGTTAATACTGAAATTGAAGATTTTGGAGTTAGAGCATTTAACATATTAGGAAGATAAAACCACAACAGGGCAATCCAAGTATCACTGTGACCTAATCTTGAAATCTTGAGTATTTTTCAGTGATACTTTTACGTTTTTATTTAAACTCCCAGGAAACATTGGTTAGCATTACACTCCTCACTCTGGTGAACACAAGCCAATCCAAGTTATTAGACAAGACATGAAGTAACGTTAGTCTCTTATATACTGCTATGTCTCACATTTCTTACGTTTTTTTCCCAAATATTATTAAATATTTTATTTGTAAAGCACTTTTATCTATAGACATTTTCCCAAAGCAGCTTCACAGAAATCCAGATGTAGAGTTAGATCCCTAGTGAACAATCCAGAGGCAACAGAGATGAGGAAAACTCCCTGACCCTGTGTAGACACTAGCAAGTGACGGGTCTCGTGTCGATTGTCGTTTGTGTGTTGCAGATGTGTACCGACTGCTGCTGTTGTTTCTTGTGGGTGTGGCCTGTCCAGTTACAATAAGAAACAGTAGCAGATATAGTATATAGTTTCAAAGCTAACTAGTTAAACACAAAATAAATAAAGCGCTAATCAGTGTGTGAATCAGTTTGATTTACTTGTTTTTGTACTCGGCTTTGTACTTGCATTGTTCTCAGATTAGATTAGCAAAGCAAGCTAACTGTACTAGCTATACACACACACACACACACACACACACATGCAAGAGGCATCAACGATCTTTACTACTTCCTTTCAAGCTTTATTTTTCTTGGTAATGTTTTTCTTGGAACTAATGGGAACTAATTACAAGGACTAAAGTTGTGAGTGGGGAACTAAAGGAACATTGGACCACACACACCATAGGATTGGTGCGAGTAATCATTCTGGACAATTGCTTGGATTTGTCACTTCATACCTAATTGAGAAATTTTCAAAGCAAATGTGGCACTAAAGCTTATCTGAAATCGCAGCTTTGTATCGCACACGTACAAAGGAAATGAAAGGTCACCTGTCGCTTTGCTGGTGTGAAGGCAGGCTAAGTGAAATTCACTTCCACAGAGTCTCAGTGAAATCTCATCCATCTTTCTCTCTCTCTCAAAAAAAAAAAAAATCCCAGCTCAAATCCCTGCTTTTCTACCCAGTGCTATCACTCTTGGTTTCTCCTTACTAAATCTTTAAGCTACTGCAGGGGACTGATAACTTCATCTTCATCAAAGCACCATCAGAGCTGACCTCACTCGTGACATCATGCTGTTCTACACACTGATATAATTCATAAGATTTGCTCTTGAAGCATTAGTGCACACCTCTCTCTCTTTTGCATGTGTCAGGAACATGCCCTACATATAACCAGCATACATTATATAACATGAAACAAACCACACACACGAATAGTATGACATGTGATCTTCACATTTCTCTGGATGACAAGCTGCTGAAACAGGAAGCCGCGACGGGAACGTAGGAAGCTGAAAACTGGCAGAGCCGTGATCATCTTCTGACAGCTTGACAGAGAGATAACGAGGGCAGAAGAATCTGACTCGCTCACGTGGTGGTAGAAATAAGACCCCTTGTACCAGAGAGCAGCTGAGCACACTAATTCACAATTCGGTTCTCTCTCAGTAATTATATCCTCATGTCTGAGTCCGCCATTAGCGCCCAGCAGGGATGGACGTGTCTAGCTCACAATGGACGGCTCCTTTTTCCTCCTAATTAATTTGAACGTGTGTTAAAATGTCTCAGGAAGCCCCCCGGGTGGAGGGGAGGTGGTTGTTAGAGAGACAGAGAGACAGAGAGAGAGAGAGAGTGAGGGAGAGCGTCAGTGTGGACTGATAAAGGCTCTGCTAGATGAATATTCATTTCAACTAATGTCAGAAATGGCGGTGCATTCATTACAGCTAATTGCACAACAATTAACAAACATTATATTAACATTAGAGTGTGTGTTAATAACCATAACACACACTCTGTCTTCGTTACAAACACACCTACAGATCAACCTCACTTTCGTCTTCTTTACCTTAAGCTATAATGTTATCGAGTATTGGACACATTTGCCTCTTCGAGATTCTAGTATTATCCAACAGTGCTGTTAAATCCTGGATTCTGATTGGTCAGAAGGCGTTGATTAATTTTCTATAACAGCAGCTCTGATATTAGTGCAGCTGCAAATCACAGGTTTATATTAATGCCCTCGTTCTAATACGTTATCGTTTCCATAGTAAAAGCTCGTTCACAGGGACTTTTATGTACGAAGATTTTAAAAATCATTGATTTGGCGAAGTAAGGAAATGTTTATTTAACGTTTATGGAAGGAGTCTCCAGTGTCAGCGCTTTGTAACAGTCAGAGGTAAAGCTGGAACTTAAAGATTTCCAGCATCTTCAGGTCAGAGGAGTTTACACTTTGTGGTTTGTTTTTTTGTCTTATTAACTCCAAGAGAGAGAGAGAAAAAGAGATGCTGCTGAGGTAATGAGTGTTTATAGCTGATTATTGGATCTGTGGCATGTTCTGCTTTGGTCTGAGAGATTGGGGTGACTGCACCAACAAATGCCTCATTCATCTTCATTAAACTCTTTATCCTGGTCAGGGTCTTGGTAAATCCGGAGTCTATCCTGGGAATGCTGAGCATGAGGTGGGAATAGACCCTGGATGGTACGCCAGTCCATCACAAAGCACGACACACACACACATTGACACCTAGGGGTAATTTAGAGTCACCAATTCTCCTACTGACATGTTTTTAGGAGGTGGAGGAAACCCACATAGACACACGGAGAACAGACAAACCGGGGACGCTGGAGCTATGAGACAGTAACACTACACTACACTACTGTGCCAACATGATGCCCTAAAAAGAGAATACAATAAAAAATAAAATCCAGAATATTCCTTGAAGTTCTTTACATGTGTCACACTGCATCCTAGCTTCTCCATTATCATTGCTACAGGAAAAACGAAAGAATAAATATTCAGATCATGTCCTTTTTCAGCATCAGAGCAGTGGCAGGTTAAAACACTCCCAGATGGACGTCAGGTGCCATTTTTACCCTGCGGTGAGGCCGCTGTGCCATCTGTTGACAATTTGCCATCCTGGCTCCCTCCCGACCTTCACACCAGCCTCAACTCGGGCACTTCGGTGCTCTAAATTAGCCAGCCTGGGAGACGAGGACTTATTTGACTGCAAGCGATATGCAGAGCTGACAATTAAGACATGAGGCTTATCCTGAAGCACAGACAAACCTGAATGTGTCTCACTTGAAATTCCACTGCAGGTCTGCTCTCAGCAGCTGTCTTGGTGCAAACACACTTCAGCATCCAAAATAACAACCTACTCTAACCCAAAGCGGAAAAAAATCTCAAGGTCTAATTGCTTTTCCGTCTCTGTGAGAACCTGACTGGCTTGCCTGCACCTCTTCGTCGCCTCTGTAACACCAAATGTACAAAAACTCCTTCCATCTGTGAATCTGTCGCCTTGTGACAGGACGAGAAGTGACTGCTCTACGTATTCCTCATGCACAACAAAATACATTTCATACCAGAAGACAGTTGTATTTCATTATATTGTGAGTAAAAACTGTTTTGTTGCTCAGGTGTCGTACTTTATACACATTAACACACAGAGCATCATGACAACCAAAAAACAATCAATATGGCCACAAGCTGTTAGACGAGTATACGTTATAAAGTTCAGATTTAATGTCTCCATGGAAACCCTGATTCATAACAGTCATAACAGTCTTCGGTAAAAAGGAAAAGGTAAATAATGATAATAATAATAATAATAATAATAATAATTTCTCCAACGTGCACCTGCCGCCCTGCTCATTTCTATATCTGTAAATGTTTGGCCTGATAAACTGCTGAGTTCATAATGAGCTTGAACACACACACACACACACACTCACACTCTCTCTTTTAATTAGCTGCTTCAGACCCTACAGCTTCTGTAGAATCCTAAAAAAAAGTGTTTCCTACCAGAAAGCTGATTAGCTGATTAGCATTAGGCTGTCTCCTCCTTCTCTTATGTCTATCTCTGTTTTGTTTTGTGTTTATTTTCCATATTTCTAGGGTTATAGATTGGAGTCTGAGGTTCTCGCCTCCTTATATTTTTGTTACATTTTTTATGACATTTTTTTTGATAATGTTTTATGGTTATGAATTGGGGGCCTCAGGAGCTCGACAGGTTTCTATCTATCTATCTATCTATCTATCTATCTATCTATCTATCTATGTAAGGGCTATAGATTGGGGACTGAGGTTCTCCCCTCCTTTTTTGTCTATTTGTTTGTTTGTTTCTTTGTTTATTTCTTTTCATTTGTTTTAAGATTATAGATTGGGGTCTCGAGGTTCTCCCCTCCTTTGCATCCATTTTCTGATCTGCATTTATTTATTGATTTATTGTTTGTTTGTTTGTTTGGTTGGTTGGTTGCTTGTTTGTTTGGTTGGTTGGTTTGTTTTAGGGTTACAGATAGGGTTATAGTTATTGAGGTTCTCCCATCCTTCTCTTCCTTTATTTCATCTTTTTAAATTTTTACTATTTTCTTGCTATCTGTTCATTTCCTTGCTTTCAGATGCACCAGTTTAGGTGAAAATTGTGTATTATTGCTACTCTTATCCATATTATTCTTGCTGCTACTGTGAAATAATGTTCTCCTGTGTGCATCCTCTGTATACACCCAAATATCATAAAAACAAATCACAAAATAAGGCAGTCACTTGACACAGTGTAACTTGGCTCAGCATGACTTCCCTGTCAATCTGTCACTGACTTCCCTGCAAATCCGTGAACTGCATTTAAACTGACCTGTGTGTACATGAGTATATATTTCACCTTTAACATATCACTTAGCATCGGCGTCATAATTTATATCCTCTTCCTGTAAGGAAATGAGGTCAGAGACATCCACTGCTGTGTTGATGAGCAGAAATTACTTAACGCTTTATATCCCGAAGGCAAGGTCACTTGGTGTCCACAAGGTCAATGTTGGAGGCTAATCCACTGAATCATGATCCTGAATTAATGCTAAGTCACTCAGGCAGCAGACCAAGGGAAATGCTTTTCATTAAATATTAATATTAGTTGTTAAAAGCTTTTACGTTCCAAGGAGCAAAGAAACATAAAAGATTCCCAACCATAGCTGATTAATGGATTTTTAAAGACTCAGAAAAAAATGCAAATCTTTTTTTTTTTTTAATTAGGACCTTACTTCATTAAGGGATTTCATTTCTAGTGTAACTTGATAAATCTTATGAACTAAAGTTTGTGTGACCAAATCTGATGTGTCTTAGTTTGTTTTATTTTACATTTCATCATTTATGAAAATAAACCAAAAAAGTTTGTCTCATTCAGACGTTTTTCTCGTGAATAGATGGCGTGTCACACAGCTGAAAGATTTATTTTTGCTGAGGTGTTTATGTTGAATCCCATCAAACCTTGCTGAAGGACTCTGTAAAGCTACACCTGAACCTGACTCCTGATAAAACAATATGTTTAACCAGTGAGTTGTATAAAACAAGGCCATGTGGAGTGAGTGCAACTCAGCGTTTCAGCCTTGGGAGGAGAGGATATGAAGCTTCATAATGGCTCTATTACACCTGGTCACAAAGGGTCACAAACACAAGTTTAATATTTTACACAATGCTGAAGTGGGGCTGTAAATAATTTTCTTTTTTGAGCATCCAGATTTCTTTTTGTACCAGCTTGTCTATACCTTGCTCTCTTGAATAGCAGAAAGTGTGTGATCCTGCATTATAGCCACGCCCCCAAGTACAGCTTAGGGCTGTGATTGGTCAGTGACTGCATTTCAGTGTGGCACCACTGCAGCACACTGACGGAAGTGAAATACACTACAACCCCCTCCATACCAAACCACATGCCTTGTGATAGAACACCCAAATTTTGGTGCAAGAAGAAGAAGAGATGATTCACAGGACACCTCCTTGTCCTGATTGGACAGATGTTCCTACTTGCAGTTCTGGTTCTTACCTGCGATTGTTGTTGCTGATGGGCTCTACTGACAGACGTCACACTCCACACCCCCTCCAGATACTGCTGAGCGTACATGGGTAACGGAGTGACTGTAGCATGGCAGCTCGGCTTTATGTCCATGCCAGCAGCACCAGACTTGATCCAGCCCATTTCCTTATGCTTGATACCAGCCACTGGTTCAATGTGGTACCTTGAGGGGTGCTGTATGGTGGCAGATGAGGAACCCTGGTTCACCCAGGAGGGTCTCGGTGAGGATGCACTGGGGGGAGGTGCTAGCAGGCCAGAGGAAGATCCACACTGCAGGTTAGGGGTACCATCAAGAGCCAGTCCTAGGGCTGAGTGAAGAGCCAGGCGTCGTAGCTGGTGCAGAGGAGTTCCACACACTTCACAGCAGCTTTCAGCACCCTGACCCCCTGGAGGCCATTCTAGCGCATGGAGCTTATCAAGAAGGAGGCCTGCAAAATTTGGGTCCTGCAAAAAATACAGAGAAGGTATAATTAGATTTTAAGGTTCTATCTGAAAACCCCTAAGGATATCTGGTTTGTCTTTTTTTGAAAGAACTCCAGTGTTTCTATGTAAAACCCTACACAGGCGTATTTGCCTTTAAGAAAAAGTTCAAAGTAGAACCCTTTATAGATATAGAACAACTAACAAAGAACCCTTGAGGAACCCTATTGTTGTCATTTTGACTCTTTGCAACCATTCAAACACAAATATACTTAATCATATGCATGTCAGTGATTATATAAGTTTTTTCTATGGACATATGTACTCCTGCTGATGGTCCACAGCTGCTTGCCTATTTGGATAAATGTTATTGGTCCATTCCCTCTTGTTGTAATTGATTAGCTGTAGATGGTCCACAGACCCTTATGCTAATCATTTAGAATTTGGTGGCTCACACCACCTTGTCCTAATCGGTTACACATTTGTGATTCGCACGCCCTTGTCTTAATTGGTTAAATGTCTGTCGTCCACCCCCCTTGTCCTATTTGATTAGACATTGGTCTACAACCCCATGTTCTAATTGTTGGTCCACACTGGTGAGACGTCGTTGGTCTACACTGGTTAGACGTCGGTGGCCTGCACTGGATAGACATTGGTGGACTGCACTGGTTAGATGTTGGTGGCCTGCACTGGTTAGACGTCGGTGGCCTGTACTGGTTAGATGTTGGTGGACTGCACTGGTTAGATGTTGGTGGCCGGCACTGGTTAGATGTTGGTGGCCTGCACCGGTTAGATGTTGGTGGCCTACACTGGTTGGATGTTGGTGGCCTGCACTGGTTAGACGTCGGTGGCCGGCACTGGTTAGATGTTGGTGGCCTGCACTGGTGAGACGTCGTTGGCCTACACTGGTTACACGTCGGTGGCCTGCACTGGATAGACATTGGTGGACTGCACTGGTTAGATGTTGGTGGCCTGCACTGGTTAGATGTTGGTGGACTGCACTGGTTAGATGTTGGTGGCCGGCACTGGTTAGATGTTGGTGGCCTGCACTGGTTAGATGTTGGTGGCCGGCACTGGTTAGATGTTGGTGGACTGCACTGGTTAGATGTTGGCGGCCTGCACTGGTTAGATGTTGGTGGACTGCACTGGTTAGATGTCGGTGGCCTGCACTGGTTAGATGTTGGTGGACTGCACTGGTTAGATGTTGCTGGACTGCACTGGTTGGATGTTGGTGGACTGCACTGGTTAGATGTCGGTGGCCTGCACTGGTTAGATGTTGGTGGACTGCACTGGTTAGATGTTGCTGGACTGCACTGGTTGGATGTTGGTGGACTGCACTGGTTAGATGTTGCTGGACTGCACTGGTTAGATGTTGGTGGCCTGTACTAGTTAGATGTTGCTGGACTGCACTGGTTGGATGTTGGTGGCCTGCACTGGTTGGATGTTCATAGTCCACGCCCTCTTGTCCTAATTAGTTAAATATTGGTGGTCCAGACCCACTTGTCCTAACTGAATGCACGTTTGCACAACCCCCTATCCTTACTGGTTATGACCACGTTATTCATCACAGAGGTTTCTCCTGTAAGGAAAACTTCATAAACTATCATTTTAAAAAAGTTTTGACTGCACGTGTTTTTAAATATGCTGCCTTCCTTCAACACCCAAAGCCAATAAGACTAATAAAATAAAAGCAAAGGAAGACTATAAATTCTGCTTATAAATCAGTAGATGATTATCTTTATAGGACAGCTGAGTAAGATGTGAATAAAACTATTATACAAGCAAAGAGATCAGATAAATTAGATCCGTGGAATCTGTTTAACTGTAATAACCCCAGAAACCTCATATTAGCAGAAAATGTCAGGTGCTATCTGCATGGAAAGGTCACTAGCTAAGGAATTAAATCATTTCTATGCACGTTTTGGTTCAGAAAATAGGATACTATCAGTATTTCTCCCCAACAGTGCTGCTGTGCAGATTTCCCCAGAGATGTCTAGTTGATCTTAGGGCTGCAGAAAAGCTGAGCAAGAGGAAAATAAATAAAAAGAATAAAATCAAGCACCTTATGAGAAAAGTCAGATACAAAAGAAGATAAGAATATGTGCAGAAGCAGTGAGAAGAGATAACCCATTTGCCCTCTAAAACTAGTCACATTCAACAGAGAAAAGAAAAAAATCTAATAAGTATAGACAGAGTATCGAAAAATCAAAATCACATAAAGTAGCTCTGATTTGAAATGTAGACTTAATGTTAATGTTAAAGTAATAAATGTTAAATCAATAGTAAAATTCATAAATTGACTTAATGGTGGACTTACAGGATCGCTTATAGAAATTGGTCATAAGTTCTCAATCAGGTAGATTTTTGCCAACTGTTGTTGTGGAGTACTGGGAATATTTTTTAAAATAATAATTAAAAAAAAAAACATTTTGAACCTAGCCATTTAGCCTAAGCTATTAATTTAATTTCAGCCATTAAAATGGGGTCACAGGCCAAAATCAGTTAAGAAACACTGGAGTAATTGTGATATGCAATTTTGACATTTTCTACTTTATGTAGTTCTGAAAACTACAGGCTTTCTTGAACTGGAATATTTCCTTTTCATCATGTATATTGACCTAAACTAAAGTAAAGGGACAGAATGTATACATGTATAACGATTCAAATCGACTGAAGCAAAAATAACATTAATGCCAAAGTAAGTTTACAACAGAAAATGTGTTCTGACTTTGATTAAAAACACTTTAGGCCACACCCACTTTTGATATAAATCCAGTAGAGTTATATAGATATAGAGTTATATATTGTTGTTGCTTTACATACCCACCCTATCATAAATGCCAAAAGTTAATTGTGAAGATCCGCCAGTTAGCAAGAGGGCATTTTTCTGAGTAGATCATATCAAGTGGACTAAAAACACCAAAACTATGTGATGTATTTCTCCTTAAAGTTCCCATGTAAACCAGTAAAGCAACAACAATATGTAATTCTGTATCTGTTTAGTGTTCAAAACACTTGGATTTATATCAAAAGTGGGTGTGGCCTAAAGTGTTTTAATCAAAGTCAGAACTCATTTTCTGTTGTAAACTTACTTCAGCATTAATGTTACTTTTCCTTCAGTCGATTAGGTGATGTTCAGCTCCGTCACATCTCTCCCATTCCAATCCACTCTAAATTACTCCACACTGTAGACAAATTCATGACTGAGACATTGAATAAAGCCCTCTTTCCCCCCATCCACAGACACAGCTAGACGCCATATTGCGATGTATTGCTATTCCCTCAGTTGTTATTGTTCAGGAGTAATAGGGCGGGCCGAGGAGTCGCGGTTATTGAGTGCTTTTGTCTGGAGTGCGCTGTAGGGGAGTCAGAATAAAGCCAGCATGCCAGACATCTGCAATCTGCTTCAACCATAACGGCATGCATCACAACCTGTTAGAGCTAAACCTCCAGCATGGCCCATACCTGAGACATGTTACCTACTGTTCCTGTTTGGGTGGAATCAATACATGTCTTTATAACATGCCTTTCAAAAATCAGACAAAAGAATTTTTGATGAATGGGCTTTAAAAGGTCAGTCAATAATGGACCTGTAAAGTGATTTCATTATTATTCCACGATGCACGATTTTTGCAAATATATATATATATATATATATATATATATATATATATATATATATATATATATATATATATATATATTACCATTATGTAACTATAAAACAGGCAAGAAAAGTGAATCATAAGATCTGTAACGATGTACTTCTGAGTAAAATATGTCTTTCATTAGCTACACTTTTTTAAACCCTTAAGGGTTCTTCATTTGTTCCCCTGTGAGACCCTTTAAAAGCTCTACAGGGGACTAGCAAAAGCCAAAAGAGTTCTAGATTAAACCAAAAGTACCAAAAGAGATCAGATTGTACCAAGACTACCAAAAGAGTTCCAGGTTAAACCAAAAGTACCAAAAAAGTTCCAGGTTAAACCCTTTTTGGAGCCTAAGAACCCTTACTTATCCAATGAACCCTTGAAGTGCTAAGAGCTCCTGGCAGGTTCTAGGTGTTAAGAATAATATAATGAGCAATAATGTGGAGTGCACTTACCCAGAAAAAGGAAAAAAGGGTTCTTTAAGGGTTCTTTAAGGGTTCTTTAAGGGTTCCGAAAGAGGAACTGTTTCTGATAGGAAAAAGTTTTGCTATAGGATAGAAATAATGGAGGGACAAGCAAAGAGCCTTAAAGTGTTCTGATTTTTTTAAGAGTATATGTACTCTCTATGAAAGAAAATATGACTAATAAAACAAATATGATTAATATTAATGGTATAAATATTAAATGATTAAATAATAAATGATAAATATTTTCTCTGACCCTGTGTGTAAGGTGACATCATCAAAAATCAAAAGGCTTCACTTTACAAGAAAAAAAAAACAGAGTGTTTAGCTTTAAAAATCCAGCATCTAGAATTGATCTCTTACATTTTCATCATGAACACTGAAAATGTTCCTGTTTATTATTTGGAGCTTTAAGAATTTGAGACTTTTTTAATAAAGGCAATGGACTTTAAAGTGATAAAGAGCATCTGACCAGAATATACTGTATAGACAGACACACGCATGTGCACTTTAACAGCCAGAGCGTCATCTGTTTCCCAAACAGCTTCTGGAGCTAGTGTCAAACACGCAGAGGTCAGAAGCTCATTACTCATGAGTCAGTGGTGTTCAATGAGCCGGGGCCTCCAGGGCACCGCCCCACGTGTGTCTGCTCTGGCCCCTGCGTTCTGATAGACGAGGCCATGGACAACGAGGCACACTTTGGGAAGGTTTTCAGTGAAAAATCCCCGACCGAGTGGTGCATCCACCACCTGTGCTGCTCTTTTCACTGCCAGAGAAACACAATAGAGAGCTGGAGTGTGTGAAAAGGTTGATATACTGTGCCAGCTGTGAACATTGTAAACTTCCTGTTCCTGTGTTGTCATCCAAAGTCTTCATACCATTAATATCCATATAGCTTTGAGAGAGAATCTCTGTAGGCTCATGGAAATGCCACACGGGTGGAGAAAAAGAAATGAAACACTACGTGCTCGTGTGTTTTCATAACCAGAGATTTGTTCTAATAAAGCCTGCAGAACCTGAATGATGTATGAACTTAAAGTGTAGCTGAATTTCTCCCTCGACTGCCTCATCTACGCTGCAGCCAGAGGAAAATTATATGTAAATGACAATTTTCTGTTCTGTTAGACTAAATTAAATTCCTAAAAATAGGCTGTAAATAGAACAAAGCAGGAAGAAGCATAAGCCTTCAAAAACAAAGAAAAGAAAATACAAGGGGAAAAAAATGAAAGAAGGTAGATGAAAAAGTGTAAGCTTTCCAATGGAAAAAAAAAAACACACAGGAAAGCAGGAACACACCCCAAAAAACTAAACAAACAAAAAAGTTGGGCAATAAGAAGAACCATACATTTCTAAATAATAATAATAATAATAATAATAATAATAAATAAATACCACCAAAAAAACTAAGCAGTCAGAAGAAGAAGTGTAAAAATTTCCCGCAAAAAGAAAATACAAAACAAAAATGAACAGAAAATACAAAGTGTAAGCCTTCAAAAAAAACTAAAGTGAAAAAGAAAACAGGAAGCTGAAGAAGTGCAACCTTTTCCAAAAAAAAGGAACAGAACAAACAAGAGAAAGCAGAAAGCAGTCAAATAAAAGATACCCCCCCCCCTCCCCGAAAAAAGAAGAAAAGAAAGAAAATACAAAAAAGAGAAAGCAATCAGATGAAAAAGAATAAGCTTTCTTGAAAAAAAGAAAGAAAGTACAAAAGAAAAATGAAAGCATGTGGATATAGAAGTGTGAGCTTTGCAAAAAAAATAAGTAGAAGGCAAAGAAGTAGAAAAAGGAAAGCAGTCAAATAAAGAAACTATAGCTTCTTTTTAATGAAAAAAATAATAAAGAAAGAAGAAGAAGAAGATGATGATGATGTTCCATTTATACACTGCCTTTCTGGTGCTCAAACTTACAGTACAAAAATAAATAAATACATAAATAAACAAATTTCTGTACTTTAACCGATTCACCGGATTTCTTTTTTTTTTTTTTTTTTTAATTTTATCAGTTTTTTGTGTACTTTAACATCCACATCCAGCAGTACTGCAGCTGAATAAAAGTAAGTCATGTATACATTATGTAAGAATATATACATTATTTATGAGAAGCTTATCTCTAGTTCTCACACACTTAGTCTGCAAATTTGCACTGCAGTGTGATTATTCAATTCCGAGAAACCCAGCTACAGAAATATCACAAGCTACACTTTCTGACCCTGTGACCATCTCCAACCTGCTGCAATCTCCCGTAGCCCTAAAATCCATAATTAAGCACAAAATACCAAAAGGGTTTTTACCTTGTTGTGATGTTAACACGTCCGACCGACCCGAACGCTTGTCTTTACCGGATGTGTTGTGTGTTTCTCTGACAGACTGCTGCGCCTGTTTCACTACAAAACCAAAAGAGTCTGGGAAGCGAGAGAACTGCAGCTTCTTACGCACTAAAAACATAAATCACTTCACACAATAAACAGAGTTTGTCCTTTATAAGCGCAGAGGCAGATGGAATATTGGGGGCGGGGTCGGGGTCATAATTAATGCCTGAATTTGCAAACGGCTTGAACTCCTGGAATGTGAGCGCTACACACACGTAGTTTATGATTGTAAAAACAACTTCTAGGACACAAAGGCATTTCTAGTGCTCAAGCTCAACTTCAAGTTAACATAGTACACAAGTCAAGATAGATAGATAGATAGATAGTTTCATATAACATTCAACATATATTAGCAGTTAACCCAGTGCAAAGAGAAATCAGTAATAAAGTGCAAAATTCCAAGGTGCAGAAGGACAACATCAGAATAACAACAACAAAAGTGCAAAACTACAGCAAGGTGCTGAATAGCAGCAGCAGTTGTTCATTCGTTCTGAGACGTTAGCGGTGCATCCTGCTGGGTAGAGAATGTTATGGTTGTCCTAGGGATAGAGTTGAACTAGGGTTATGGTTTAGCTAGGGTTAGGATTGGGTTAAAGTTTACACACAGTTAGACTTTTCCTAGGGTTAAGATAGGGCTACGGTTAGGATGGGTCTATGTTATGTACGGGCTTGTGTTACGTTTGGGCTAGGGCTAGGGTTAAGCTAGCAATAGGGTTGAAGAAGAGGTAGGGTTTGCCTAGTGCTGAGTTCAGGCTAGGATTTGGGTTGAACTAGTGTTAGGGTCAGTCTGGTGTTAGATTAGGGCTGGGGTTAGGTTAGGGCTGGGGTTAGATTAGGGCTGGGGTTAGATTAGGGCTAGGGTTAGATTAGGGCTGGGGTTAGGTTAGGGCTGGGGTTAGATTAGGGCTGGGGTTAGATTAGGGCTGGGGTTAGGTTAGGGCTGGGGTTAGATTAGGGCTGGGGTTAGGTTAGGGCTGGGGTTAGATTAGGGCTGGGGTTAGATTAGGGCTAGGGTTAGATTAGGGCTGGGGTTAGATTAGGGCTGGGGTTAGAATTGGGCTAGGGTTAGATTAGGGCTGGGGTTAGGTTAGGGCTGGGGTTAGATTAGGGCTGGGGTTAGGTTAGGGCTGGGGTTAGATTAGGGCTGGGGTTAGGTTAGGGCTGGGGTTAGATTAGGGCTGGGGTTAGATTAGGGCTGGGGTTATATTAGGCCTGGGGTTAGATTAGGGCTGGGGTTAGATTAGGGCTGGGGTTAGAATTGGGCTAGGGTTAGATTAGGGCTGGGGTTAGGTTAGGGCTGGGGTTAGATTAGGGCTGGGGTTAGGTTAGGGCTAGGGTTAGAATTGGGCTAGGGTTAGATTAGGGCTGGGGTTAGGTTAGGGCTGGGGTTAGAATTGGGCTAGGGTTAGATTAGGGCTGGGGTTAGATTAGGGCTAGGGTTAGATTAGGGCTGGGGTTAGAATTGGGCTAGGGTTAGATTAGGGCTGGGGTTAGGATTATGATAGGTTTAGGGCTGAGCTGGGTAGAGTGTGGCTGGGGTTAGGATTGGGCTAGGGTCTGGAGGCTAGGGGTTTGGATCTGTCCAGGTTTACAGTCTGGGTTTAGGGCTTGGTGAGCATTATGGCTCAGCTAGGGTTAGGGTTAGGCTGCATTTTGGGTTGAGCCAGGGTGAAAGTTTGGCTAGGGTTAGTTGGCTACAGCTGTACGACTGCAACACATCCACACTGCACGAGTTACACGCCCACACAGCACGAGTTACACGTCCACACAGCACGAGTTACACGTCCACACTGCACGAGTTACACGTCCACACTGCACGAGTTACACGTCCACACAGCACGTGTTACACATCCACACTGCACGAGTTACACATCCACACCGCACGAGTTACACTCCACACCGCACGAGTTACACTCCACACCGCACGAGTTACACGTCCACACCGCACGAGTTATACATCCACACCGCACGAGTTATACATCCACACCGCTCGAGTTACACATCCACACCGCACGAGTTACACATCCACACCGCACGAGTTATACATCCACGCCGCTCGAGTTACACATCCACACCGCACGAGTTATACATCCACGCCGCTCGAGTTACACATCCACACCGCACGAGTTACACATCCACACCGCACGAGTTACACATCCACACCGCACGAGTTACACTCCACACCGCACGAGTTACACATCCACACCGCACGAGTTACACATCCACACAGCACGAGTTACACATCCACACCGCACGAGTTACACATCCACACAGCACGAGTTATACATCCACACCGCACGAGTTACACATCCACACCGCACGAGTTACACTCCACACCGCACGAGTTACACATCCACACCGCACGAGTTACACATCCACACCGCTCGAGTTATACATCCACACCGCACGAGTTACACATCCACACAGCACGAGTTACACATCCACACCGCACGAGTTACACATCCACACAGCACGAGTTATACATCCACACCGCACGAGTTATACATCCACACCGCACGAGTTACACTCCACACCGCTCGAGTTATACATCCACACAGCACGAGTTACACATCCACACAGCACGAGTTATACATCCACACCGCACGAGTTATACATCCACACCGCACGAGTTACACTCCACACCGCTCGAGTTATACTCCACACTGCTCGAGTTACACATCCACACCGCACGAGTTACACTCCACACCGCTCGAGTTATACTCCACACTGCTCGAGTTATACATCCACACCGCACGAGTTACACATCCACACAGCACGAGTTACACATCCACACCGCACGAGTTACACATCCACACCGCTCGAGTTACACATCCACACAGCACGAGTTATACATCCACACCGCACGAGTTATACATCCACACCGCACGAGTTACACTCCACACCGCACGAGTTACACATCCACACCGCTCGAGTTACACATCCACACAGCACGAGTTACACTCCACACCGCACGAGTTACACATCCACACCGCTCGAGTTACACATCCACACAGCACGAGTTACACTCCACACCGCACGAGTTACACATCCACACCGCTCGAGTTACACGTCCACACTGCACGAGTTACACGTCCACGCTGCACGAGTTACACGTCCACGCTGCTCGAGTTACACGTCCACGCCGCACGAGTTACACGTCCACACCGCACGAGTTACACGTCCACACCGCACGAGTTACACGTCCACACAGCACGAGTTATACGTCCACACTGCTCGAGTTACACATCCACACCGCACGAGTTACACATCCACACAGCACGAGTTACACTCCACACTGCACGAGTTACACATCCACACTGCTCGAGTTACACTCCACACTGCACGAGTTACACATCCACACTGCACGAGTTACACGTCCACACTGCACGAGTTACACGTCCACACCGCACGAGTTACACATCCACACTGCACGAGTTACACTCCACACTGCACAAGTTAAAAATTCAACACATTGGGTTACAGAAGTAGCATTGCTCACTCGACAGGTTAATATATGCAGCTCCTCGGCTTGTTTGTAGTCAGTACAAGGTCTCAGTCCTGTTCTCTAAATGAGCTTCACTCAGGATTAAATTATTCCTGGTGCATATTCATGTCTCCAGCAGCCTCTTAATCAAACCCCTCATACATGTGTGTGTGTGTGTGTGTGTGTGTGTGCGTGTGTGTGTGTGTTTCACCGGTCCTTGGCACACTTTCAGAATAAACAAGCCAAAAGCTAACACAGACAATGATACAGTAATATAAAGCAGCAACAGCAGGGTGCTAATATCAACTGCTACAACTGGCCTCTTCCACAGTGCTACTGAATTCTGGACTCTGATTGGTCAGAATTAATAAATTAAAAAATATTATATATAATCATCTCAAAAAGAGCGAAAAGACAAAAAAATCTGATTTGATATCTTAGATGCCCAGACTTCAGTCACAGTGGGAGTCTTCTGAGGATGTAAAAAGGAGGACTGGTGTGTGGTCGAGTACAAAATCTAAATCTTACAGTGAATTAAAAAAACTTAAATTTGGAGAACTGAATTAAAATAACCACAAAACTAAAAACTAAAAATAATGTACAAATAACAATTTGTAATCATGGCCCTAAATCCTGTCAAGTTCATTCTGAGGAATTGAATTTGAGCTTTTTTTTTCTTTAGACATAATAGAAAATGTTGAATATGGTTCCTTTCTTTTCTCCGCTGTTCGGGAGACTCATCTCAGCTGTACAACCTCGCACATAATGATGTTAATGAGACAGCCATAATTGACTGCGAGATATGGGCAAATATTATATATGGAGGCACTTAATACAGCCATTACACTCGATTACGATCACTTCCCAGCCGACGAGCTCCCATTATCAGCAGCCAGCGTGCGCTCTGTGATGACACGTGGCTACATTTCACATTCAAGAGTCCGTGTTCAAAATTACACTTTTTAATGATTTACATAATCAGTGACAGGAAAATTCTAGCAACCTCGCAGAGCAATTTATATTCCCAAGGCTAATTTTGTGCAGATTTGCAAACAAATAAATGATAGCACCAAGGTAGATTAGAAAAGATCACTGTGATTATCAGCACTGGGACCCAATCTGTCTGTTTACACATTAAACATTGTTTAGAAAATGAATCTCTTTGCAATGTGCCACTGATATTTTATTGAAAAGTCGGATAAAGACTCCATCATAAAGCTCAGCTTCTGACTGCTCAGCGCAAACCCTGGCTAGTGTTTCATATAGCAGTAATAACTAGCATGAAATGATAGAATAGTTTCATCAAATCATAAAAAAACAAAAGGTTATAAGGTTTAATAAAT
Organism: Pangasianodon hypophthalmus; assembly: GCF_027358585.1. Taxonomy (NCBI): domain Eukaryota; kingdom Metazoa; phylum Chordata; class Actinopteri; order Siluriformes; family Pangasiidae; genus Pangasianodon; species Pangasianodon hypophthalmus. The sequence goes on from NC_069728.1 coordinate 19,241,978, forward strand.
ATACTGTATGTGTATACATATATATATATATATATATATATATATATATATATATGAATGTAACTATAAACAGATATAAAGTATGACATGTTGTTCTTTAATAAATATTAAATTGCATTTGTTGCCAAATGACTGTAGTGTAAGAGAAAGAAAACACTTTGTGACATGCACTTATAGGAAAATGGATTTTTGTAGATTTTTTTCAGTAATGAGAAAAGATTTTTGTAAATGAGGCCACAGACAGTCTCTCAGCTATTGTGTGTGAAACACCATCAAAATAATTTAAAGCCGAGTTTACATAAAACACACACACACACATACACACACACAGGCTGCATGATGTCTGACATTTTACTGAAACATTTATAAGTTATAAACATGTTCGCCTTTTACATGCTGGGTTTGTTTCCAAGCTTTTTACTCTACCTTTATTTTTAGTCTTCTAACCTTCTTATTCCAAATTTAAAAAAATAATAAAAAGTCTTTTTGGTGAATTTGCTTGGATGAAAGGCAAGAAAAGAAAATGGCAGAATAAAAGAAGGTTGGAAAAAAAAGAAAGAATGTCAGAAATACCAACTGACTGAAGAAAAAAGAAAGAAAGAAAGGAAGAACATGCCAATTTAACATAACATACAAAGAAAAGAAAAGAAAAGAAAAGGAGTGGGGGTAAAAGAAAGCCAAATGGGGGGAAAAAATCCAGAGAGAGAAGAATAATATCCAGAGAAAAGAATACAGAATAAAGAAAGAAAAGAGAAATGAAAAGAAAGTAACATTTTTGAAACAGAGAAGAGAACTGAAGCTGAATGTGGAATGTTTATTGCTGACTTCATGCAGAAATCACCTGCTTTATGATCATGTGTTTTATGGAAATATTCGCTGATTGGAGTTAATTAGATCTGATTTCAGTGTCAGGATTTAAAAAATAATAATTTTATATAAACCTTGCTGAACCACAAAACCCTTCACCCCTCCCACCTCCTCAACACCACGCCACTCCTCTTAACACAGTGTTTATTGTGAGTTACTGTAATACTGTACGACAGTGTGTGTGTGTGTGTGTGTGTGTGTGAGATGTGGTTAGAAATAACTGTCCAGTTAAATAAAATACACAGATATGCTTTAAAATCTATCAGGTAGCATGATTAATAAAATAAAGCGTAACACTTTCTACGAAGGCTAGACATTCATAATAGGTTATAATGCATTCATAAGGCAATATACAGGTGCATATCATTATAAATACTTATGAAAATGGTTATAATGCAATAACAAATTGTTATGAGAATGCATTAAAAGTAGTGTTTATGTACAACAGTACGTACTGCCTTTTTAAATAAATAATAATAACGATGCCTTATGAATACATTATAACATGTTATAAGTCATTACACAGTACATTCGGCTTTTATAAAAAGTGTTTTCAAATAAAGTGTATATTCATTTGGAAATATGTGTAGGAGTAAAAATGCGTGTTCTAAACCCGAGCAGGCCGTTTGATGTGGTTACATTAGTGATTAATGTAAAGCCAGATCTCCTGCAGTAAAACATGTTGGGTGTATTTTATGTCCTGTGCTGTAAAATCACACACTCGGTGAAGAATCATTAGAGCTGCAGTGCTGCACATCACGCAGGCTAATTAGGCAAATGATGGATAAAATCACTCAGCAGAATGAGTCGAGTGAAAAATCCAATTAAATCAAATCAGCACTAAAATGATTTCCTCCTGCACACAGCGCTCACTCGCTTCCTTACAGCTGTTCCATGGAGCAGGTTTTCACACACAGAAGACAAATGTGGAAAAGAATAAAACACAGTCTACAGACCAATTCACTGTAACTAAATTAGCACATTCAGATTCATAATGATTTTTTTTTCCTTTCCAGAAAGTTTAAACATGTCAGAGATTAAAGCACTGAACATCAGTTGATTTAATGAACATCATTCTATTTCCACCACGATGACTAATAACCTCTATCTAACTAACCTCTACACAACTTACCTCAATCTAACTAACCTCTACATTTATGGCATTTGGCAGACGCACTTATCCAGAGCAACTTACAATTATCTCATTTATACAACTGAGCAGTTGAGGGTTAAGGGCCTTGCTCAAGGGCCCAGCAGTGGCAGCTTGGTGGTGCTAGGATTTAAACTCTCAACCTTCCGAGCAGAAGTCCAACATCTTAACCACTGAGCTACAACTTCCCAGTATCTACATAAGTAATCTCTATCTAACTCACCTCTACATGACTAAACTCTACCTAACTAAACTCTCCATAGCGAACTTCTACATAACTTAACTCTTTCTAACTAACCCCTACATAACTAACTTCTACATAACTAACCTCTATGTAACTAACCTTGACATAACTAACTTCTATCTATCTAAATTCTATCTAACTAACCTCTACACAACTAAACTCTATCTAACTAAACTCTCCATAACTAACCTCTACACAACTAACCTCAATCTAACTAACCTCTACCTAACTAACCTCTACACAACTAAACTCTATCTAAATAAACTCTCCATAACTAACGTCTACACAACTAACCTCAATCTAACTAACCTCTATCTAACTAACCTCTACACAACTAAACTCTATCTAAATAAACTCTCCATAACTAACCTCTACACAACTAACCTCAATCTAACTAACCTCTATCTAACTAACCTCTACACAACTAAACTCTATCTAAATAAAATCTCCATAACTAACCTCTACACAACTAACCTCTATCTAACTAACCTCTATCTAACTAACCTCTACACAACTAAACTCTATCTAAATAAACTCTCCATAACTAACCTCTACACAACTAACCTCAATCTAACTAACCTCTACCTAACTAACCTCTACACAACTAAACTCTATCTAACTAAACTCTCCATAACTAACCTCTACACAACTAACCTCAATCTAACTAACCTCTACCTAACTAACCTCTACACAACTAAACTCTATCTAAATAAACTCTCCATAACTAACCTCTACACAACTAACCTCAATCTAACTAACCTCTACCTAACTAACCTCTACACAACTAAACTCTATCTAACTAAACTCTCCATAACTAACCTCTACACAACTAACCTCAATCTAACTAACCTCTATCCAACTAACCTCTACAGAACTAACCTCTAAACAACTAAACTCTATCTAACTAAACTCTCCATAACTAACCTCTACCTAACTAACCTCTGAGTCTGTAACTTTTTAATCTTAACAATCTGTAAACAGACAATTTTTTTTCATCCAGATATCAGAGTTGTCAGGTTCATGGATTTCCCACAGCAACTTTTAAAGTTTGGGTGTTTGGATAAATAAAGAATGAAACACTTGGGAATGTGCTGTTACAGGGAAATATCATATATGAATAAAATAATAAAGAATCAATTTTTATTATTTTAGAGTTACATTTTTGTGAGTTTTTTTTTTACCCATTTTTTATTTGGAGATTTGTCTTTAATTTTAGCATTTTTAAACTATTAACTATTTTCTGGTTGCAGATTATTTAAATTTTAGATTAAAAGGCTTTTAAGGGTTAAATGTTATTTTTAGATTTACTGTTTTCTTTATTTTAGAGTAAAAGCATTTTTCTAGGGCTAAAGTTTTTAAAGTTACAGGTCTTCAGATCTCTTTAGGCTCCTCAGGCTCTTTAAAGGTTCTTTTGGTTGTTTAGTGGTTTGAACATCTGTCAAAGGGAAACTCTCAGTTTTATGGAGGAAATTATGAATTGTTGAGAGAACTTTTAAATATAGACACTTAAAATTGTTTTTTTTTTTTTCATCAGAAGCTGTCGAGGTGTAGAAACCGTAGAAAAAAACGGAGGTGAGAGATTTTTAAGTAACAGTAGCAGCAGACTAATTACTGTAGAGACGAGTATTTGGATTTTATTAGCATAAAACACCTTCAAAGTGACTGCCAGTCTAAAACGTGCTGCTGGTGCTTCATTAATATTCATGTGAGACTCAGTACGCTCGTGGTTTCGTGCTGTCGTTTGTACCTGTTTGTGTTTTTGCTGACGATTAGTGGAACGTGTAATTAGCTTGCTTTGTTATTACTCTCCTCCTGTCATTTATATTTCTCTATTCACTTGTGTGCGTTGGAGCAAAGCTGCAGTAACAGACACAGCTTACACAGGCGTGGCTTTATCTGAGAAAGCATGGCTCTCCTGATGAAAAAAGCGAAATAAAACACAAATCTGGTGAAAAAAACAACTGATTATATGAGTATTATAACAGTTATGGAGGTCAGGGCAGGTCCCGTTCCTCCCAAAATCGAAAAACAAGCAGCGTGGGTGACACGTCAATGCCACGTTCCATAAACAAGACAAAAAAACTGCTTATTTTACACACCTCACAGCAGGTCCTACGCTTTTTACAGCTCTGTTGTTTTTTTAAATCAAACATTCCCGACCTCCAGCCGGCTAACATCAAACCCACGTTTCCACTCCGCCCTCTCTGTCCTGCTGTCATTTCCTGTTTTGACAGGAAATAGTACCTCCTTTAAAACATAAAAAAAACAACCCTGATTTAACAAGTTTTTACATCTGTGTCCCATCCATATCAATTATATGGATGAGTGCAAAAGTCTGCACACCCCCTCTGGGTTTTAATGGCAAAAAAAAAATATTTATCTACTAATAATAATAAGAACAAGACGCATAAGAATAGTAATAATAATAAAAAATCAGTCAGGATTTCAAAACATGAGGCAAAAGTATACCTTAATTAAAGAAAAAGAAATGAAAAATTTTAAAGAAAAATAATGTGAAAAGAGTTTTTAAAAAGTTTAAAGTTAAACGCTTGAATATTTAAAAAAAAAAATTACACATTAAACTTAAATTTGCATTTATATATATATATATATATATATATATATATATATATATATATAAATATATATATGTATATATATATATATATATATATATATATATATATATATATATATATATATATATATATATATATATATATATATATATATAATGTGGACGTATATTTAATTATAATAGGGGATCAAAACTTTTGTGATGACGTCACTCATATAGACGCCCATACATTTGAAATGGATAAAAAGGAAATGCACCACTATTTATGTTAATAATAATTAACTTTAATCACTGGATTAATTTAAACAAATGGCTTCCACACTTATTATCCAGCAGCACATAAAATAGCGCTTGATCCAGCATAAATAATTTTGCGTTTTTATTTTTTAATACCGATAGTTAATTGGGTGAACCACTCTGATGTGATCTCTTGTAAAGAAAAGCAGAATGACGTACGGTTTGAAGGATAAGCTGACCGAGCACTCATCTGCTATGCTACAGTTTACTCAAACCTATATCATGCAAGAAAAAGGCATTCAATTGCACTAATATGCCTCTCTTTTATTCAAACTCCGCCCTATATGTGTAAATCTCATGTAACTTCAGAATAGTGCTTGAGTCCTGACTTCAATCCTCACTAAGCACACTTTACTCAACTCTGAATGCATTCCTCACAGATACTGACTACAGATCATTGTTAAATGGTAGCATGAGCATCACACTGAACTATCTCTCTCTCAACCACATCTTTACAATGTTTTATTGGGGTGAGCTCAGCCATAGATACACAAAAAAAACAAAACGGTCAGAGGATGGACACGTACAATACCATGACCAAATGTGGCCCTGACCTTTAGCTCACCCTTGGTAATGAACTCGTAATGCCATTAGAGCTCTTTGTTGGTGGCGTCTGAGTTTAAAGCGCCGTAATGAAGCAGCTTGGTCACAAGCCATAACCCAGTGGTAAAGACTTCAGGAATGTGTGTACAGCCGAGGGCCGACTCTTTTGTGCTTCACCACATAAATTGTATTGACGTGGCTTTGTGGGCTCATTACCTCATGGACAGAATGTGAGTTTATAGTGGAGCGGAGCTCATTTCCTTTGCCTGATGGGGAGGTGAGTGTGTGTGTGTCGCTGATATGTGTTTCCTGTGCACAGTGTGTGAGAGCTAAAACCACATGTTCGGGGTTATTTAGAGAATCACTGTAGAGATCTGTTGAAAGGCATATGTCAAAACTCATGACTCTTCACGTCTTTGCATAAACTACAGCACTGTTGAATTCTGGATTGTGATTGGTCAGAAGGTGTTGATTAATTTTCTAGAACAGCAGCTCTGACAGTAGTGCAGCGGCTACTCCCAGGTTTATATTAATGCACTCGTTCTGATACGTTATCGTTTCTATAGCAACAGCTCATTCACAGGGACTTGCAGGGTGGACGCTCCACATAACCCAATGTAATCGTTGGTATGGTGAAGGTTTCTGTAAGGAAACGTTTATTTAACGTTTATGGAAGGAGTCTCCAGTGTCAGTAAAAAAAAAACTGTACTGTAATTATACATGTATTTTTACAAGATTCATGTAATGCTTATGAATGTGTTATGAAGCCCAATGTAGGCTATCTTCAAATAAAGTATTACCATTCTATAAAATGCATACACCAATGATTCAGAGGAAAACTGTCCATCTACACCAACCAGTTGAAAATCCAGGGTTTTTTCTACATTTCCACCAAACATCAGCATGTTATGCCTCAGTCTGGACTGACAGCAGATCTAAAGGTGCAGCGGGACGCAGGCTGCAGTGTACTGGAGAGATAAGAAACTTCAGGAAAGTTAAAGTCTGATAATCTGGCAGCACAAAATGACAGTAAAAATGATAGTGTGCCATGTGACTACATCAAACAGGAGCTCACATAAACAGTTTTGTGTTTGCAGCAAAACTCGGAGCTGATGGAGGATCTACGACTGAATTTTATCCCGACGTTCCCATACAGCAGTCTTCAGCTGTTCAGCTTTACGGCTCCGGTAGCTGGAACGGAGCGAGTCTGATGGGGGCTGTAAAGCCAGGCTGAGTTTAAGTGCTTCTGCTTTGACCAGGCATGTGGGGCCTCTTAGGGTTTAAACTAGCACGTAAAAGCATCGTGGCAGCGTAATAAAACACACTATTGAGCATCGTTCTTAGTACGGTAAGTACAGCAGTCCGGACTTTATTGTTTAAGACAGCACAGGCACGGAGGAGAAGAGTAGGTATAAATACAGCAGCCCAAGGACAAGAAAGGTGGAAAGACTTAAAGGAGTAGCAGCGTTTGTTAAACTCAATTGCTAGCCACTGTGTTTGTAGCGTACGTGTGATTACCTGTTCACTTCAAACTCATTCAAGTCCAATTGCAGCTCAGTAATTTTCTTTTCAAATGTGTTTTTAAATGAAGCTCTAAGTCTATAATTGCTTTATTCAGAGATAAGATACCTTTTTTACAAGGAAGAATTTGTGGTTATATGGAAATGTCTCAGTGTAGTGGTGTGGCTCTGATGGCTCATGGATACATCAAAACATTCAGGAAAGCGTAATCACTCCAGAAGCCCTGAAGTTAATTATAAAAGAGTACGAGCAAACACATCCATTTCCTTCGTTATTCACGCAGCCCTAGTAGTGTCTCTGAACATCTTAAGTAATGTTTCCTCAAGTGTTTAAGTAAGGAATAAATCACTGTGTATCATGCTGTTATAGGAAACTAATCAACAACTGGGTGGTGTGATGAAGCGGAGATACTGTTACCACACCAACTGTTGATTATTTTCCCACAACAGCACATCGCCAAGTGTTTTATTCCTCTTAAACCACAGTAATTTGCCAATGATTACAATTACTTATTAACTAAAGCATGACACATCATACATTTTATCAGTTTATTTAATTACATTTAATGTTATAGAACATCCATAGAACAAGTTAGTTCCTGTTTTCACTTATACTATAGCAGCTATAAACATTCGTTCCCTCACCAGCTTCAATTTTTCTCTATAAGACAAAAAAACTCCTCTGGCCTGAAGATGTCAGAAAACTTCAAGTTCCAGCTTTACCTCTGACTGTTACAAAGCGCTGACACTGGAGACTCCTTCCATAAACGTTACATAAACATCTCCTTAGAAGGAGAAAACTTCACCATATAAACAATCACACACGTTTTTTTAATCCGTTTATGTGTAGTGTCCGCCGTGAACAAGCTGTTACTATAGCAACAATAATGTATTAGATCGATTGCATTAATGTAAACCCGTGATAAATTACTCAACACCTTCCGACCAATCAGAATCCAGAATTCAACAGCGCTGTGGTGTAATCTGATTTACATAACATTTATGCTGCACATTTAGAGATTTAGAGAGAAAGAAAAAATAAAAAGAAGCCCAGGACTACACTCTTGTTATTTATAATTAATTAATCAATTATCTCCAGTCTATGACTAATTATTTGAAATGCATCGAGTCTAATGTAAAGTAACTATGATGAGTAGATTTAAGGTGTAAGGTTAGCGACATCTACGAGAGCCAAGTCTGATTTTTATTTTATTTTCTGTTATTTTGAGGTGAAGGACAGCTGGTTGATGGAGGTGTTGACTCAGTGACAGAGCTGAATTAAAGCTAGTGAAACCCCAGCATTGATCTGCTTCACGGCTCACTTATCCTGTCATTCAATGTTTTCCAGCGCAGCTCGCTCGGCTTATCTGTCCCATACCTCCGCTGATTCAATCCCCCCGTCCGTCTCCTCCATCGCTCCTCAGCTCTCCTCCCCCCCGGAGGCACCGGCAGCCTCACTCACACTCCCATTCCCTCAACTAAATGACAGGCTCTGATGGTAGCAATTACAGAGCTCTCTATCTCCTACCTCACTCCTCTTTTTATCCCCCCAACCGTCTCGCACTTCTTTTTTGTTAGTTTTGTCACTTCTTCTTTTTTCCCTCTGACCGCACAACTTCTCTATTTCTTCCCTTCAGGTTCTTTCATTCTCGTGTCCCTCTGTGTTTTCTTTGTGGTTTCCTCCTCCCTCTTCCATTTCCCGGAGTCTTATTGAACGGAGTGAAAAGAGATACATCTTCCAAAGGCGATGTGATAAATCTAAAATGATGAATCTTCCGCAAATCCACTCCTGGCAGATATTAAAAAGAATCTGACGCCTTCTCACCACCGCTGTCACTTTTCCCAATTCCTAATGTAATCTCACCATGCTTCATTTTTTAGCAACAGTTCCTGTGAATTTTATGTGAATCCTATCGCTATAATGCATTATAAATGCATTATAATGTACAACTTCTTCTATAGAACAAACAATAACTTATAATGTCTGACTTATGTCTGTATGAATAACCATAAACTGTAATAGTGACATTTATCTTACCTTCTCGGGAAAAAGTATACGAGTTCAGAACGTCAAGCTACATAATGCATTATAACTCTTCCTAAGAACACTGTAGATACAAATATTATAATGGGAATATAATATTCTGCATGTTATAATGCATTGTTTAACACGGCATACATAATAGCTTATATTATCCAATCTTAGACTATATGAATGCTTATAACTAGTTATAGTTACATTCACACACACACGAGTATTTTCATAATGTCAAGTGACATACCGCATTATAATCTTTTCCTATGACACTAATGTTGTAATGCACTATAAGACTCTAAGTATAGTAACTGTTATAATGTTAATGTGATAAGTTATAATGTATTATTAAACATGTATTTATCTATGAACCCTTAATCCATAATGAATTATGAAATAATTAATAATGTGTTACTGTCTATAGAATACTTAATTCCTTATAATATTAACATAACCCATGTTTACGTTAGGGGTTATAAGTATATAACATTATAAATGTTATAATGCATTATAATATCAGTTCATAACAGCACGGCAGACACAAACGTTGCGTATAGCAATATAAATGTTATAATGCATTATAAAACATGCTCTACATTGTCTGTGAACGTTTTATCCATAAGTACTAATGGGAACATCTACAATGTTCTTTTGAACAGGTATTATAATGCGTCATATAGCCTGACATTATATGAAGTCATAATATAATAAGGCTTTTAATGGTTTATGATTGTAAAAGATCCAACAAATCGGCTTATAAGCAGTTATACAGGCATTATAAGGCATTACGAATGATACAGCATTATGCATATATGTTATGAATACATGTATATGCATTATGAACAGGAAGTGTTACCAATCAGCATTTTTCAAATATCATATTTGCAAAATTCGGAGAGAAATGTTTCTTTTTTTCAGAATTGAAGGAAATATTTTTGTTCTGTTGGTGAAAATAAGAAACATCAAGAATCTGAAGATCAAACATGAATAAAAGCTTTTTTTTTTTACAATAGCGAAGATTTAAATGATCACAGTTCATCACAGGACGAAAGTGAAATTTCATTTAAAAAAATGTGTTAAAAAACGTCGCTTCAGTTAGATAATTCACATTATGCCTGATTTAGCGTAATACAGGAACTATTTAAGAGGAAGGATTTATAAGAAGTGTTACTGTTTTTAATTTAAACACACCACACATGTATATGGCACATAATAAAAATATCTTATATTGTACATAATATCTGCGCTCTGCATTTCCATATCCCTGAACCGGAGCTTCTCTGATGACGGTACAGCCGGCTGATCAGTCGCTCCATTACACAGCCCACTTCCTCCACGTGTCTCCACTCCACAGCCTCATCAGTCATCTCGGATTAGAGAGCCACCGCTACTCAGGAGTGATGAATGCAAATTCGGGCGCTGATCTCAGCCCCAGCTGCAGCAGAGCTTCCACTCTCTCCACTCCCATTCTCCGCAGAATCAAAGGTTACTCTTATTAGCTTGGGTTGGGGAGAAATATCGCTAGCATGGTGGCCTTTAGCTTAAAAGCCAGGACTTTTAAGAAACAGTGTGAGGTAGCTGAAAGGTGAGGAATAGATAACTAATACATTTTTTTGCACGGTTTCATGAGTTTCGTCTTCACAAGCAAATTTCATGCTTCAGCATGCACTCAGATGGGCTGATTTGCATCTGTCCCGACTGCTGCTTGATTGTTCACCAGTGTACTCCAGCTTGCAGGTGGAAATCATTTATTTATAATTCATTAATTCAATCCGGATTCCTGCAAAAGTGGTGCTTGTCTGCCATCTTGATAAATGAATATATAAGCAATAAGCTGAGCAAACTATTCCAGCAAATGCGTAAAGCCTTCTTTATTCAACTAGGTTAAATAAAAAAAATAAACATATATACATTTACACCACAGTGCTGATGAATCCTGGATTCTGATTGGTCAGAAGGTGTTGATTAGTTGTCTATAACAGCAGCTCTGACAGTAGCGCAGCTGCAAATCACAGGTTTATATTAATGCGCTCGTTCTGATACGTTGTCGTTTCTATAGCAACAGCTCGTTCACAGGGGCTCGTTGTTACAGCTTGTAACGCTCAATTTACCTACACTAAATATTTTTTGGAATAAACACGACCTCGATTTCTCTTTGAGTTTGTTTCTGTTTTCCTTTTTTTTCTGACATGGCTTCTGAAAACCTGTCAGCAAAAACATGTAGAAAAATTATTTTACAACCATTATATATATATTTTTTTTGCTGTATATGACTGATTTTGAGTTACAGGTATACTTTTCACATCTTCTAAAAAGTATCTTTTATTTTATTTATTTGTGGATTTAATTATTTCCAGGCATTCGGTCAGAGTTTAATGGATTTCAGTGATGGACGATAGATGGATAGATGAACCCTTAGATGGATGGATGGATGGATGTTTTATAGCCAACTGTGCCAGATGTGCATTGTCAAGATGCTTTCATCCTCCATCCTTCATTCAGGTTGCCGTGGCAACCGGCATCCCCTCACTTTGATGGGCTGATCTGTGATGGACAGGGTGTGACCCCTGGGGTCATGACATCATCAGTACAGCAAAGAGCCAGTGAGAATTACTCAGTCTAAACTCAGGCGGCTTCCAGAGCTGCCTTTTTTCTGTCGTGTATATTTTAAAACCATTAAAAAAAAAACACTGTGTGTCGTGCTGTTAGAGTAAAATAATCAACAACGGGGTGGTGTGATGGAGCGGACAGTTACAGTTACCAACCTGAACAAACAGCTACAAACAGTCGATCCCTCACCAGCCTCTCTTTTTAATAATAAAACAAAATACTACATGTTTCAGAGAACCCGTGCTCGCGTGAACTCCTTTTTCCTACATCATTAATAACCTGCACTACTGTCAGAGCTGCTGTTATAGAAAATTAATCAACACCTTCTGGTCGATCACAATCCACAATTCATCAGCGCTGTGGTATAATACCTAAAGAAATGAATAAACATGGTCTAGGAACATCTTTACACCTTTAGCCTCATTAAAAGAGTCAGGAGCTATGAATATGCATGAGCATGCAAATTTGGAAACGCCCCCATGTCTCCTCTATGTCCTTAATAGCCTGGGAGTGACCACTAACTTAGCTATCTTATTGACAACAGCTAGCTAGCTGCTAGTAAATTAGCTTGCATTAGTCTCAGTTTACACTGTCGTTTATTTAACAGCAATCAAGCCTGTCAAAATGTATCGTTGCCATAACAACCACAATTTCATTCATTAATAACATTACGCAGTGCAGAGTTTCTGCAGATAAAAGTTTCTGAGTACTTCTTCCTCCTCCGATCACGGATACGATTGGTCCAAAGGCGTAAAGCTTATTTAATGACATCACTACCTGATGTCATTTGTAGCTCCGCCTCTGAATGAATTTTATGTAGAAGTGAATTTAGCGCTTTGGGAACAAATTTGACTCAAACCTGTCGAATCAGAAGCTCTCAGATCCTCTCTCGATCTTCCAGATACTTGGCCAGAAGAAAAGGTTGTTGGTCTTCTGGCACATTCTCACTTCAGCTTCATTTTTTTTTCCTCAGCACGTACAAAGAGCCTGCACTCAAGTCAGAAGGTCAACGCTTGGTGAAAACACAGCACGCTGAGGGACAACCTGAGACAACCTTGAGACAGAGTCCTTGTTGAAGTTGTTTGGCGTCATGTGCACCTCCTCATAAACCACGGTCGCGTTGTGTGTTCACGTAGCTGAGACAGCAGAGACACGGACATGTTTAAATTCTCATCACATGGACCAGTCCATCATCAGCACCTTCCCAGATTATAAAAACCTCCAGCATCAGCATGCTCATAAACAGTGCTATAAGCATTTCTTTTTAAATTCTAGTTTTTCATTAATTTAATTCTGACAGCTCCTTTGCATTTAGTTGTAATCTTTGGACATAATAGTTTTAGTTATATGTTACTGATTTGGTCATCATTATTATTATTATTATCGTCATCATCATCATCATCATCATTATTATTATTGGGTTTAATCTAGAATTATTTGACAAAATGCTACAGCAATTTTAAATCACACAAACAGTTTCAGTCAATAAAAACAATTTTTCATATTTCATATGACGCAGGTACGCAGGTCAGAGAAGACACATCTGGAATCTCTCTACGAGTGCATAGAGCACAGAGAGTCTTAATTAACTTCTTTATTAAATCAACTGCAAAGTGAGGAGCAAAAGGAGTTTATCCATTCGACTAGTTATGCCACTTTCATTAAATATTTATTCACTGAAGAATGTGGTTTACATTTTTATATGTTTTACATTACGTCACGTAGAAGCAGTGATGTTTCTGAACCTTTGGGGCGCTACGCGACATCCTACTTCCACACTTTCAGGTTGCAGACCACAAGGGGGCGCTCTGTGCACACCTGAACCATGGGAACAATCATGTTCTCATCGTCCCTACTCGCCAAAAGATATTATTACTATCTATATGCAGTTTAAAATTACATCCTGCATTCTGACTGCGCCCCCTGGTGGCTAGGAGGCCTTTTACGACCGCTTACACTACTCTTATAGCTAGAAATGGCCCTGTATAAATGGTTAAACTTATCGTTTTGTTTTCATAGCACAATCTATATATGTTTTAAGAACTTTAGCATTCTTACAGGGCCCACTGGTGGCTCGGGGGACCTACGCACTATTCAAGAAATCAAATTTACTAACATACTAACTGTGAACATAGCAGTTCAAATCTGAGAAAGAACGGGGAAATGAAGCATATGATCTGAAATGAAATAGATGACTGAAATGGCTGAGGTAAGATGGACATACCTGATGTGAAGAAGATGATGGAGAGGAAGATAGGAGGTGGCATTTATGTTAAAATATGATATTATGATAATCAGTGTACTCTGTCATCCAATAGGATGTTGTTGTTTTTACCGAATGAATAAAAATAACTATGGAATGAATAATTCATGAATGTAACCATATATACTCCAGTCTTCTGTTTCAACCCTCACAGCACTCTGAGGTAAGATAAGAGTGGCTACTTGGGCTCGTGAGCAATTTCTGATTGAATAAAATATTTACTTGAGCAGATTCAAGCGTTTTGGAAGTGATTTCTCATTTTACAGGTGAATTTCCACCACATCACCATCACCTGCTTATACTGCTGAGCTAGAAACACTATGGAATAGAAGATTCAAGTATTTTGAAGTTATCGCTTAATTTTCAAAATGTTGTTGATGAACACGTTTTCATCATAGTTTCGTCTGTCTGATTTGCTGAAAAAGAACAGTGCACGCTCCTCCAGGCATTCGTATCTACAAATCGGTTTCCAGTGTTTTCCGGCTCAGAGCGTTCTACAGTGCAATGGTAATAAGAGTGTCTCTGAATGTGCCAGTGTGCCTCAGGATCACTTAAAATAAATCTCTCTCTCAAGAGAGAGAGCGAGAGAGAGAGAGCGAGAGAGAGAGCACGATGACTGAGCATCGAGGGCACTCAAAAAAACAAAAAAAAAAAACGAAGGCCACTCGAGCAGCTCTTCATGCAGGTCTTTAGGCGTTTCAGCGCGAGAAAAGCCGAGCGTTTCATCTGACCCTCGTCCGTATACACACCACTGACGCGCTCATTACTGAGACACATTAAATGATTGCTGTGGAGTCAAGTCCATAATTATTGGCACCCTTCAAGAAAATAAGCAAAAATTAATATAAAATAAGAAATAAATATGCTTTGAGCTGAAACGTATAGAGGATGCTATACAGTTTGAAGGTAACACTATTTTAAGTGCACCATATCTTGAAATTTATTGGCACCCCACAACTTTTAGTCCATTTATTTGAGAAAGTTCTTTGGCTGTAGCTGTAGTGATGAATAACAAAGCAATTTAAGATGCATGCAGACTTTTTTTTTTTTTTTTTTTTTTCAAAAGCAGTAATGGAGTTTTGGGAGATGATTTGTTTGTTTGTTTGTTTGTTTGCTTTGTTTAATTACCAACTTACTTACATATTTATAAGGACAACCATTTTCATTCATTTTAAATATTCCTTAGCGGTGCCAATAATTTGTTTTTGAGAGTTATAATTATTATTATTATGATTATTATTTTTATTATTATTATATTCCCCTGAGTGAGACACATCACTGTGACATCAGCCACACTTGCAAAAACATACCAAGAGACTATATTGATTTTTAACAGCAATCCAGAATTTGTTTTATAAAATGTTGTGTTCGTTTTTACCTCATCCTGTAGAATCGGACACCTTTCCAAGCCAACACTAGAGGGTTATTGTGTTTACAGGCAGTTAGGAGGGATAACTGGTGCGGAGAGGTCCATCTTTCCGTTCTCATTTTATCTCACGTAAGTAGCTAACTATCATAGCAGTGAAGTTGGCTTGCTAGCTAAGAATTTAACAGGCTTAGCATGCCTGTCAGGTAACATGCCTAATTTATATTCCTTTAACAATCCTAAGTAGCTCAAACTAAAATCTACATTAAGAAACTAGCTACGGTCCCCTCCGAAAGTATTGGAACAGCAAGGCTAATTCTTTTTTTTTTTTTTTTGCTTTACACTGAAGACATTTGGGTTTGAGATCAAAAGATGAATATGAGACGATAGATCAGAATTTCAGCTTTCATTTCCTGATATTGACATCTAGATGTGTTAAACAACTTAGAACATGGCACCTTTTGTGCCCGAGCACCTCATTTTTAGATGAGCGAAAGTATTGGAACAGAGACTCTTGAAGTAACTAATGCTTAATATTTAGTCGCATATCTCTTGCTTGCAGTGACTGCATCAAGCCGGAGACCCACTGACATCACCAAACTGTTGCATTCTTCTTTTGTGATGCTTCTCCAGGCTTGTAGTGCAGCTTCTTTCAGTTGTTGTTAGTGAACGTGCTCACAAACAACAAGATTGGAAGCATCCAGAGACGTGTAGGCCGTCAGTTTCGCTCTACTTAGCATCGTTCAGCCACTGACAGGATGCCAGAAGGATCTTCTAGAGTTACACCATCTGAAAGTGTTAGTTTAGCTGAACAGCACTCTCGGTCTTTTAGTGGATTACCATAATAATAAGCAGAGAACATTTTTGCTAACGTCAGTCTGATTCTGAAATAAAATTCTCGATAGATACTTCAGGCAGATTATAACTGAGTAGCATCAGTGTGCAGCTAATCGGATCTTTCTGCAGCCAGGTTGAGTGTACATCTCTTTTCGTTTACAAACCCCAAAGGGGTCTATAGCACGTTTCTCATGCTCAAAGCTGCTAAAAAAAGACAAAAAAAAACAATGACGTGTCCATAGAGGGAAAATACAGAGCTAAAATTTGAATCATTACGTGTAATATTGATTTTATCCTGTTTTTGATTTGAATTCATCCTGTGATATATAATATTTATGGAATTGACTGCAAATAACAGATTTAGTTATTAAATACTGTACACCAAACCAAATAACAAGCCAATAAATGAATGAAACAAATCCAAATAAGAAACCTAAATTCGATACATTCGTTTTATTGTTTGTAAAAGTTCCTTTCCATATCAATAATTGATGATGTTTTTATAGTATTAATGAAAACTGTTACTGCTTTTTAAACTAATGATTGAACATTTCATTGGCATGGCTTTTAAATTACTGAAGGTGTTTCAGCATCAGTGATGGTTTAATTGCATGAGCGGCAGCCGATAGCTTGAACAGTGAGTCAGATCGGACCTTCTATTCAGAAATAAAAAGGTCTTTCGACTGTGAGTGCACTTAAAGTTCTCTCAGGATGATAAGCATCCATGGAAAGAAATGATGGTGTCTGGGGATGACAGCATGTTTATGTTATAAAGTGGCTGGAGAAGCTTTATCTTGGTTTGGGTAAAGACTCAATGCTTTCACTGTGACATTTTAAAGTGCTCGGTGTGACAGCCTGGGTTTCAATCTGATCGTCTAAACCGTCCAATAAGTCTTACTGCAGAGAATGGAGCAAGTGGAGAGAAATGTTCGACTTTTACACCATATTTTAGGTCTTTACTGGAAAGGAAATAAGTCGTATTTATGTCAAAACATAATAAAAATCATGAATCATAAACATCTAGTCCTGTTTTGAATGCATTCACAAGTTAGCATTGCATTCATCTCAGGAGGTTCTGCAACCTCAAGGCCTGATTTTAGTAAGTAATTTCCTCTAAACATACACAGAGTTTGTTTGAATAAATTCCCCTGGAGCTGAATGAATGTTGTCACAGCAAAGCAAAGCTCAGAAACTTTCTCCTAATACATCTATATGCCTCCCGAGCGTTGAGCAGGATATTAAAGAGCTATACATTTTCCCGACATTGCTGCAAAGCCTCAATCAGAGCTATGAGGAATGACCGGTTTGTCATTTATCTACTTCAACAGATCTGACTCAGCTCATAAAGGACTGCTGATGAGTTCAAAACAGGAGTGGGAGTGGTAAACCACAGAAAACTGGGACAAAATGCCCAAGGAATATGGAACAGGACCAAAACTCGAAAAAAAAAAAAACCTTGCAGTAGAATATATAGTAGATATACACTGTATTATGCTAATTATATCACAGGGACATCATACGCCATTATTAATTAGACATAAAATATCACTTCTCCTTGATAACATATCACAAATACTTCATATGTCATTGTGTATGCGTCATACACCGCTGAAGATACATCATGTCTTCCTATATATGTGATATGTCATCAGAGATGCGCCTTATATCATCATAAACATGGCATACGTCAACACAGATATGCAATACTTCATCACAGATACATCATACGTCACTGCAGATACAGCAGATGTGATCACAGATGTCATGCAACATTACAGGTTTGAAACATTACCACAGGTATGTCATATGTCATCACTGACGTATCATATGTCATTACAGATACTATATGCCATACGACATATGACATTTCAGATTTGTCAACTGTCATTGCAGATCTGCCATGCTTCATCAGAGACATGTCATCTCAGAAGTGTTATACGTCATCGCAGACATGTTATATGTCACCTCAGAAGTGTTATACATAATCGCAGGCGTGTTATACGTCATCACAGACGTTATACATCATCAGAGACATGTTATACATCATCGCAGACGTGCTATACGTCATTTGAAGTCTTATACTTCATCGCAGACTTGTTATACATCATCAGAGACATGTTATACATCATCGCAGACGTGTTATACGTCATTTGAAGTCTTATACGTCATCGCAGACTTGTTATACGTCATCAGAGACATGTTATACATCATCGCAGACCTGTTATACGTCATCTCAGAAGTGTTATAAGTCAATGCAGACGCGTTATATGTCATTGCATACGTGTTATATGTAATCTCAGACATGTTATAAATCATAACAGATGTGTTATACATCATCAGAGATGTGTTATATATCATCGCAGATGTGTTATACGTCACCAGAGACATGTTATACATCACCACAGACATGTTATACATCATCGCAGACGTGTTATACGTCATCTCAGAAGTGTTATAAGTCAACGCAGACGCGTTATATGTCATCGCAGACGCGTTGTATGTCATCGCAGACGCGTTGTATGTCATCGCAGACGCGTTATATGTCATCGCAGACGTGTTATATGTAATCTCAGACATGTTATACATCATCACAGATGTGTTATATATCATTGCAGACGTGTTACACGTCACCAGAGACATGTTATACATCACCACAGACATGTTATATGTCATCGCAGACGTGCTATACGTCATTTGAAGTGTTCTACATCATCACAGACGTGTTATACGTCATTTGAAGTGTTCTACATCATCACAGACGTGTTATACGTCAACGCAGATGTGTTATGTGTCAACGCAGACGCGTTATACGTCATCGCAGATGTGTTATACATCATTTGAAGTCTTATACGTCATCGCAGATATGTTATACATCATCACAAACGTGTTATACGTCATCTCAGACGTGTTATACGTCATCTCAGACGTGTTATACGTCATCGCTGGCGTGTTATACATCATCTCAGACGTGTTACATGTCAACACAGATATGTGATACTTCATCACAAATATGTCATACGTCACTAAAGATATGTCATACTCTATCACATACGTCACACAACATTATGGATTTGACATACAGTACATTATCACAGGCATGTTATTCATTGTCACGGATTTGTCTAATGTTATCATTGACATGTCATATGTCATTACAGTTGTGCCATACGTCATCACATACACGATCCCGCATTACAGATTAGTCATGCATCATCAGAGGCATGTCATACGTCATCACAGACACGTTATGCATCATCACAGACACGTTATGCCTCATCACAGACATAGGTCATCACACACACATCATATCTCATCACAGATAAGTCACATGACTTTACAGATTTGAAATACGTCATCACTGATAATCACATATACATCATACCTTATCACAGATACATCATATGTCACTGAATACATGTTATGTCACTGATGATACGTCCTAATGTCATCCTAGATACAGGATCCATCATCACATACAGCATGCCATCACAGACACACTATATATTATCTCAGACATACAGTATTTATCATCACAGATGTTATATATTATCACGGACATGCCATACTTCATAATAAAGCTGTCATATGGTATTACAGACACATCACGTGACATATATACGTTATACCACGTCACTGAAGATACGTCCTATGTCCTACATGATGCTCCCTTACGCTAGCATCACAGGCTTTTGATAAATAGCTACTGCACGGAGGTTTAAGACATTGAAGTAAAGCTGTACAGCAAACCAGCAGATCATTTTTTTAAATAAATAGAACATTACTGTAAATCAAAAGCAGAACGCCTTACACACAGCCAACGTGCGAGACCACACAGTTCACAGGGATTTAAGGAAAAGCCAACAGGAAAACACTTTCACTGAGCTACAGAAGGTTAAGTAGCTTCATTTCCTACTTGGATGCCATCAGGTATATTGTTCAGCAAACACAATGAGCCCAGGTGCTGATCTATATACACACAGCAGGATGAATGAGCTGAAATTCTCCCTTCCACTCAATCACAGCAATGTACACAGCTATAAGGTCTACTGGGGTCAAATCGCACAGAAGTGGACCTCAGCTGACCTCCTGACTCCATGTCTTAGCTGTTTTAGCTTTGATTAGCAATACTAATATTTCTTTTAGGACATTAGGAGTGCTTTTTAGATTTCTGTTTAGAGAATATCTCACCATTAACTATAGCCAAATACTACATTTAACAGATATTTCAGTATGTCAGTATGTCATCACTGATACAGCACGTGTCTTTACAGATACATCCGATGTCATCACAGACATGTTATTCGCCATTACAGACGCATCATTTGTCATTACAGACACGTCACACGTCATTAGAGATATCATAAGACATTACTGACACATCGTATGTCATCACAGACACATCATACATCATTCCAGATGTCATATGTCACTACATGTCATATATCATGTCCCATGTCATTACAGATGCATGAATTAATATAGATATGTCATATGTCATCACAGACATGTCATACATCATCGCAAACACATCATTCCTCATTACAGACATCAACATCGACATGCCAGACATCGTCCTAAACATATTATATGTCATCACAGACATGTAACATATCGTTATACATACTTCGTACATCAACATGTCACACACCTGTGCAGATATATCATATTTCCTCAAGATGCATCATTCATCATCATGGACACAAATATTTCATCGTAGACCTTTCATTACAGATACGTTTTATATATATATACAGTATATATGGTTCAGGATTTAATAGGATTCTATAGACTTTATAACACTATTACAGTGCTAGTGTGTAGATGATATTTGGTAATTGTAGATAATATTAGTATTTACTGTAACCCCAATCCTAGGGTTTTAGAAATGTTATATAAGAAACACATGACATTAAAATCCGCCATTAACTTTAACGTTTCATCATGGCAGAGGAAAGGACCGTTTTAGCTGCCAGTTGTGTGTGAATTGTAATTTTTTTAAATAAATTCTTACTTTTAGTCTTCACTGACTGGGGCATAGATATGATTAAACTTAAATCTGTCACTTATTAGTGACATGCTGTGGATTAGCACATGAATGTAATATAGATATTCCAACAACAAAGCACTCGATTTTCCCCAAAAAATTACAGCTCAGAAATCATTTTATTGCATTTTTTTCTATATTCCAACAACAATACCGTATGCATTTTCACTCCACATCAGAGTGCAACGTGGCTCGGTGTTCTATAATCCCCTAATCAGACCGGCTATCGTCAATGACACGCACAGCCGCTCACGTTTCTGTATCTCAGCACTTTTCCTGAACGTGGCCATTCAGCCTAAGTCATCACTCACAATTCATAGGATCATAAAATGGTGCTGAGTAGGTCACCTCTGTCGCCTCGCCATCATTCACACACACACACACACACACACACACATGTCCGATATGTAATACAAACTAATGGCCTTACAAACTGTTTCCCATAAACAGTGACGAGAGTGTGGAGCGGCTGGAAGTCAGAGAGGACGGACTTTAACACTGATTCATTCTCCACGGAGAAAAAACCTGGGGAATTAAATAAAGAACTGACCTTTCAGGGACTTTACAGGATTTAAACACGTTACATTTGCACTCTGTTACACCACAATTCTGGATTCTGATTGGACAGAGAATGCGTAATGAATAAATTATAAATAAATGAATAATACGCTGAGCGTTTAATAGGTTTAAAGGGTTAGCCCATTTTTCTGTCATTGCTCTTTGTTCTCAGCATTTCTTTGATCACAAAAGCCAGTTTGACTTTCCATTTGTAAGCTCTTAGGACTCCAGAAGTTGTGCAATTGAGGAACTTTTGAAGACGAGGGAACTTTTGACGTTGAAGTGTTTGGACATGTTACCACCACTGTCTCGAATGCTTAAGGAGCTCTCTGAATCTCTGCACAGGAATGTGAGCTCGCATTGACAGCCCTCTACTCATCTCCTCATCACACACCATCCCATCATTCCTTTTTTTACTTTACAATTCTCTTTACTGTTGGAATACGCATGCATTTTATATATGTGCTCTCCGGAAAAAAAAAAAAAGTTTCCCATGTTGGGAAAAAAAGTTTCACTTCCGACTGTTACAAAGTACAAAGTGCTGACACTGGAGACTCCTTCCTTAAATGTTAAATAAATGTCTCTTTAAAAAAAAGAAAATGCAACCATTTCAGGGATTGTATGTGTTTTTTTTTTTAAATGTGTTTATGCAGAGAGTTCACCGTACAAGTCCCTGTGAATGATGTGTTACTATAGAAACGACAACGTATCAATATAAAGGAGAAAATATCAGAGTGCCAGAGAGAAATTGTTTTAATGACTCAGACAAACCTTCAGCGTGTTGGACTCGGCCAGAGCCAGCGCCTGCCTGTTTAGTTGGTTGGTGATGATGTGACATCTCTGACACGCCCTCCGAGTGCTGAGCTCCCTCACCGACACCGAGCCGGCGCCCTCCGGGTTCGGACGACGCCCAGGCTGAATCTCATCAGCCGAGTGGAGCTTTTTCCTGGGACTGAGGCCTCTATAATGCAGCGACTCTTTACATGCTGAGCCTTCGATGACCTGATGCAGAAATAAAGAGTGGATTAGAAGATGTGGAAGGCATGACAATCTTTTTTAACACACACTCACATACAGCACGACCTCGACCCTTGTGTTTAACCAATTTCTTACACTGTTCTCCTGGACTTAATTAAACGCTGCAGGCGTCGAGGTGCAGAGAATTTTTTTTTTTTTAACCAATGCGGGTCAAGTTAAATAAAGACTTACAATTAGGAACACCTGTGCACCTGCTCATTCATGCAATCATTTAATCAGCCAATCATGTTGCAGCAGCACAATGCAGAGTATCATGCAGATACAGATCAGAAGCTTGAGTTAATGTTCACATCAAACATCTCAGCCACTTTGACAGTGGTTTGGTTTGTTAGTGCCAGATATGTTGCTTTGAGCAGTTCAGAATCTCCTGGGATTTTCACACACAACAGAGAACGGTTGAAAAACAAAAAAAAAACATCTAGTAAGCGGCAGTTGTGTGGGTGGAAGCTTGTTGCTGATGAGAGCGGTCAGAGGAGAATGGCAAGACTGAGTCACATCTGATTATAAGTTACAGTAAGGACACAAGGTTGTGGTGACTCCTAAAATAATCACTCTTTACAACCGTGGTGAGCAGAAAAGCATCTCAGGATGCACATCTTTTTTTAGATCCTGATTTAGTGGAAACAAAATGAAATTAAATTCCGTAAAATTCTACTCAAGCGCCACACAGTTCAACAGAATAACACAACACAGCAGAAGGCCAGTCTGTGAAGCTACAGTTTATCACTAAAGTGCTTTATTTCTCATGAATTGTAATATGGCGCACTTTCAGGGCTTCTGGGAAAACGTTTACTTTGCACTGCACTTTGCAGATGCTATTCTGAGGACAGTCCATAAGACAGATGTTGGAATTCATGTCACACATTTATGCATCTAATGATCACTAATTCACTTAAATGTGTTCAGGTATATTACGTCAAATTCATACGCTCAAAATGAGCGCTGTGACCCTTATGCAATTCTGGCTCCTTAAGCGTTCAGAGTTAAAATAATTTATTTAAATAATGAGATAATAACAATAACAAGTTATTAAGTCAGTTTAATGACTTATCTTGAAATAATGAGTTACAGTTATTCCTTTTTTCACCAAAGTCCAAAGTCAAAATAATGATATAATAGTTTGACATAACAAGATATTAAATCTAAATAATAACATAGTACAGTGAAATAATGATTTATTATGTCAGAATAACTGATTAAGCCCATATAAGAAGATATTAAGTTGAAATAACAACATGAAATCTGGCAATAATGAGTTTTCAAGTCAAAATAATACATAATTGTGTTGAAATAATAAGATGTTAAGTCAAAATAACAATGTAATATTGTGAAATAACGAGGTATTAAGTAAGATTAACAACAGGATATAGTGGAATAATGAGCTTTTAAGTCAAAATAGCATATATTTACGTCAAAATAACAAAATGTTAAGTCGAAATAAGTTATTAAGTTGAATTAACGGGTAAAGTTGAAATACCAAGATATTAAATCATTAAGATTAAATAACGACAAAGTATCTTGAAATAATGAGTTATTAAGTTGAAATAAAGAGCACCTTGTTGTAGCACTTCAACATTTTTCACAACTTGCAGTTCAGAGTTCAGGTACATTAACACTCCTCACACACTCCTCCAGTCTCTCTCTCTCTCTGTTTCTCTCTCTCTCTGTCTGTCTCTCTCTCTGTCTCTCTTTTTCTCTCTGTCTGTCTCTCTCTCTGTCTGTCTCTCTCTCTGTGTCTCTCTCTCTCTCTCTGTCTCTCTCTCTGTGTCTCTCTCTGTCTGTCTCTCTCTTTTTCTCTCTCTCTGTCTCTCTTTCTGTCTGTCTCTCTCTCTCTTTTTCTCTCCTTCTGTCTCTCTCTCTCTCTGTGTCAGTCTCTCTCTCTGTCTCTCTCTCTCTCTCTCTGTCTCTCTCTCTCTCTCTCTCTCTGTCTCTCTCTTTTTCTCTCTCTCTGTCTCTCTTTCTGTCTGTCTCTCTCTCTCTTTTTCTCTCCTTCTCTCTCTCTCTCTCTCTCTCTCTCTCTGTGTCAGTCTCTCTGTCTCTCTCTTTTTCTTTCTTTCTGTCTCTCTCTCTCTCTCTGTCTCTCTCTCTCTGTTTCTCTGTCTCTCTCTCTCTGTCTCTCTTTTTCTCTCTTTCTGTCTCTCTTTCTGTCTCTCTCTCTCTCTCTGTGTAAGTCTCTCTGTCTCTCTCTTTTCTCTCTCTCTGTCTCTCTTTTTCTCTCTGTCTCTGTCTGTCTCTCTCTCCCTCTCTCTCTCTCTCTCTCTCTCTCTGTCTCTTTCTTTTTCTCTCTTTCTGTCTCTCTGTCTCTCTCTCTCTCTCTCTCTCTCCTCTCTGAGATCTTACCGTAAATCTCCTGTAATCCACTTTCCGTCCTGCAGCAGAAAACAGATCTCTGGCGTCCATCACTCTTACTCAGGGGTGCCAGAACATTTGCGCAGGAGAGAACTTGATGAAAGTTGGAGTGATGCAGGAGAGAAGCGCTGCTCATTTCCCCAGCAGGTCTTCCATAGCTCTGTATCCTCTCTTCTTTAGATTTGAGTTATTAATAAAACTGGTTTCTTTATTATCTTGCAGTTTGAGTATTTCAGTAACTTTGTAAACACTGTGATGAGAGGAAGTAAATAAAAGAGAGAGAAATGCTGTCCTCAGCTCGTGCCCTGGGAGTCTGGAGTAAATGTGCAGGATGAAGTTGGAACTCAAACTTGGCCAGGGGTTTCAATTGCGTCCCTCCGGGTTGCCAGATTGGACTGAATTCATCCGACTCACAGTTTAAACACCACTGTGTTCCTACAGTAATGGTTAAAAATCTCTAAACTCTCAATCACTTTATACTCTGCAATGTGATAATGTTTAATACTCATTTAACTCAATACTCAATACTAAACACAGTCCACGTTACAGGGTGCTTGCAAGCTGCATACAGGGTTGCCAGGTCCCTGTTTATTCCTCGATGTTATCCTTTTGACTGATTAGTTTTAAGAGAAATATAAGTTTAAATTAAAACAGTTTTCCCAAGAGAACCCTCTGTCCTGCACATTTTAAACTGATCAGCTAATTAACAGCCATGTGTGTGTGTGTGTGTGTGTGTGTGTGTGTGTGTGTGTGTGTGTGCAGGACAGAGGTTACTCCAGGAACAGGAGGATTGAGTATACATAATACATAAACCATGTGTATTTAATATTAGTTTAATAAAAATGAATAAAATGATGATGCTTAATATGATGCTTAATACGATATGCTTCTCAATGACAGTCATGATGCTGAACTTTTTAAAAAAAAATAGTATATGCCATTTGGAAGGGTGAGGTTTTGTTTGTTTGTTTGTTTGTTTTGTTTTGTTATTTTGAAGACCTGGCAACCCTAATGCTGAACCAACACCTGTTCACTTTTATTTTTTTTTTTCTTTCTTTGCAATATATGACAATATGCACTAATAAAACATGATCATTTGGGGCCTCAGTATAATTAATTATATATATATATATATATATATATATATATATATATATATATATATATATATATATATATATATATATATATTAAAGTAATACATGTATGAAAAATATATCTTGGGTGATATTTCGACACTACTGGGGCTCAGACTCAGGCATGAGGGTTGCCAGGTGTACATGCCAAAAATACTTTCCATAAATAGCTTCTTTTTTTTTTTTTTTTTTGGGAGGTTTCACAATGATCAATGATCACAATGATTAAATAATGCAATCATCATAAGCTCATAATTAAATAAATAAATAAATAAATAAATAAATCAGCAGCTATATTGCACCCAGCAGACTTCACTGACCAGATCAATTTTTTTTTACTCTATTTATTTTTCCTTTTTTTTCCCCCTCCATTAACCCTCCCAATTTCACCTGCTAATGAATTCACGACATTTTAATCACATCCACAGAAATAATCAAAGTCACTCATCTAATGCAGTCTATATCAAGCCTCAGTAATCAGATGACTAAGCAGGAGGGTGTGTTAGCTGTGTTAGTGCTGGTTTCTGTTACAGTGGCGCCACCTAACGGCCAGAGTGTAAAATGTCTTCACTCAGTTCAGCTCAGTTCAGTGAGGGCTTCATCCTGGTCAGGGTGGATATGGGGTGAATCCCTGGAACACTGGGAATGAGGTGGGAATACACTCCGGATGGGAATCAGGTACATCACATGGGCACCATGCACACACACACACACACACACACACACACTCATTCCCAGCTCGCACAGCTGATCCACCAAGCATGTTTTGGAGAATGTGAGGAAACAGGAGAACCCAGAGGAACCCACACTAACACGGGGAGAACATGAGGCTTCATCTCAAACTCCATCGCACTAACTACAGTAACTCCCAGGCTGCTATTTTAGCATAATATTTACTATCTTTACTGTGGATTGGGACGCAGCCTCCTTCTAAATACACGTAAACTATGAACATGGGCTTTAAAGACGTCTCTGTGGCTCACAGTAAAGGTGGTGTGTAGATTTTGCTCCATAATTACAAATGGTTGTTTGTGCAGCAGGAATAGTGTTTCATGTCTAATGTTCAGGATTGCATCAGTAATAACGTTTCTTATAATGTATATTAAATATTAAATTGATATAAATATATTAATTATGGATGTGGATCTGGACAGAACCGCAGCTTTAGTGTGCTGTTTAGGGCGTATACTAATGAAGTCGTATTAGAAAGCTTGCATATGGGCGTGAACCTTTTATTTATTTGTTTGTTTATTTATTTATTTAAAATGTAATGAACAGGGGCTTTGGGTTAAAAATAGAACCCAAAGAACACTTTAAGAGTTAACCTTTTTTATTTTATTTATGCATTAATAAGAATAAAACAAGGTTCCAGCAGACACTTTGACAGGTTCTTACTGATATCAAGGTTCCTTTTAATTTCATCTTATTTATTTATTTATTTAATCTCAGTGTATTAACTTTCTATTTATCAGTTAATTTTATTATCTTTTCTGCTAAAGTGCTTTCAGCATTTAAATGTGATAGACAAAAAAAGATTTAAATTATAATTTAATAAATTATAATTAAATTAAATTACATTAAAATATCCTGCCTTTTGGAGCTGCTCATGTTTCAGGAAGTTTATTGCTTCTCGTTGGAGAGAGAACATGAAGAACTCGTGAAAGAGCCACAAGAAACTTTTAGTTTTAATAAAAAATGAAAATATTTAACATTTTTAACTGTTCTTCAGTTTGTCTCTCTAAGGGAACTCTCTAACTCTTAAAGCTTCTGAGCAGAACTTCTACAACAAGTGTCTCATTTCATAAACGAACCTGTATCTGAACAGAACCCGTGTGGAAAGCTAGAACCATTAGCCATGTAAAGAACCCTGGAGAATGAACGTGCGTTCGAATGAATTTACCTTTTGCTTCTTTTTCAGAAGATGATTCGTGAATCCGAAAATCCCATCAGTGTGCAGAACCGTCAGCTCCACAGGTGTTGGGTTCTGCTCCTGAGGAACCTCAGAGGAACCGAGCGAATCCATGAGAACCTGGAGTCCTGTCCCAAAATCTCTCTCTCTCTCCCCTCTCTCTCTCTGTCTCTCACTCTCTCTCTCTTGCTCCTTCTCTCTCGTCTTTGGCTCTCGGGTTCTAATTAAGGCACTGATGTCTGAACACCCATGGACATGGACACACACACACACACACACACACACACACACACACACCACCACTGACCCTCACCCCCCCACCAGCCCCACCCCCTCCTGCTGTCATTAGCCATTAGCACGGCCCACAGCGCTAACCAGAGCTGCTAATGAAAAAAAAAAACCTCCTGAATTAGCTGCGATGATGAGCTCCAGTTTAGAACATCTTTCTTTCTTTCTTTCTTTCTTTTTCTTTCTTTTTGTTTTTTCTTTCTTTCATTCTTTAACAATTATTTACTCTAATTTTTACATTTAATTATTTGTTCTTTCCTTTTTCTTTCCTGCTTTCTTTCTTTCTTTCTTTCTGTAAATATCAGTTTAATTTAAACCTGATTAATTATTTTTATTCTGTGCCAGAATGGTTTTTGTGGTAAACATTGTTAATAAATTAAATAAATAAAAGGTTAAATAAATTAAAGAAATAAAATAAAAAGTTAGATTCATGCATGAAAACGTTTTTTTTTTATGAACAGCTTAATTATTTTCAAAGATAACTTTTTACATGTCTGCATGGCTCATTAATAATAAATATAATATTTATACCATCAACAAAAATGTTTGTGCACAATTCTGTGGGAAAAAGTTTTTTATGTGTTGTGTTTATTTATTGTTTATTGTATTTATTTATTTATTTATTTTATTCAGCCTGAAAAACACTGAGAGCTAGCGTGAGCTAATGTTAGCTATGTTAGTGAACAAAAGTTTGGGAAATTAAATAGTAATAATGATAATAATAATGACAAGATAATAATAATAATAATAATAATAATAATGTATATTAAAAATATATAATAATTAGTAATTATTATATGTTTTTACTATAAATACGTTTACTGTATTTATTTAAAAATAAGTTGTAAGAATTATTATTATTATTATTATTATTATTATTATTATTATTATTATTACAACACATGAATTAAGAAGAAGAGGATATAAAAGGTAAATCCTAACATTTTGTGGATTTATATATTTTTTTTGTTTGTAATTATATCGTTTTTTAATTTCAGAATGCTTTGATGTTTGTATGAATTCAATAAGAAATAAAATGATCATAAATCATTTTGTTTGTTTGTTTGTTTGTTTGTTTTTATTGTAGCTAAGACATTTAGGCCGTGAGAATAGATCTGTTCTGATGTGGATTTGGAACATGGTGAGACATTGTTTGTGTTAAACACTATGTTTAGTGTGTAAGAGTAAACTGAACTCTCTGAGTGTGAACTCATCTGGTGTGTGAGGACGTGATGAGCTACAGCAGGGTTACGCCCCCAAGCTCCGAGCTGTAACGCAACATAAATCATCATTCTCAACCTCCAACTAGAAAAAACAAAGAGAACGCTCCCTCTTCTCACAAATCCTAATCAGGAACTCGGGAACTCAGGAACTTGGGAACTTGGGAACTCGGGAACTCTGATATTCGGGAACTCAGGAACTCGGGAACTCGGGAACTCGGGAACTTGGGAACTCGGGAACTCGGGAACTCGGGAACTTGGGAACTCGGGAACTCGGGAACTCAGGAACTCGGGAACTCAGGAACTCAGGAATTTGGGAACTCAGGAACTTGGGAACTTGGGAACTCTGATATTCGGGAACTCGGGAGCTCAGGAACTCGGGAACTTGGGAACTCTGGAACTCTGGAACTCTGGAACTTGGGAACTCGGGAACTCAGGAACTCAGGAGCTTGGGAGCTCAGCAACTCGAGAACTCGGGAACTCAGGGGTGTACATACTACACCCCTGAGTAGTTTCCTCAGCTCTGAGTTCAGGGAGTGACTTCAAATCAAAATGGCCACTCACAGCATCAGCAGTAAACACATCAGCCCTTCTCACTTTTAAACGAGTTCCACTGTATACACACACGTTAGCTTTCAGTCAATCAGCACACAGACATGTTCATCTGTTCAGTCTGTACCTTTGACTCTACAGCTCGCTGCTCTGAGGGAAATGTACATCACGCAGCACAGCTAGCTAGCTTACTGCTAATTAAAGACAAACATGGAGGCGTCCTCGGTTTTTTCCCCACATTCCGAGCTCTGACTTCCTGTTTCCCACTTCCTGTTTCCGAGGTCAGTGGAATGCAGTGTAACATCTTTACGCAGTAGTATGTACACACACACACACACACACACACACACACACAGAGCTCACACTTAGTGGAGTGAAACATCTGAAGATCTTCCAGCGTGTGGAGTGGAGCGTCAGATGATGTCTCAGTAAAACTTTCTCCTGGTCAGATGTTACTAATCTGTGAGAAGTTGGACGTCAGATGTATAATTTAGACCAGGTTCTGATCAAACACTGACATTTTATAGCAAACAGAACAGTC